>NC_041388.1:52979667-53015285 GCF_002162155.2 Triticum dicoccoides
CTACTACCCTCCAGGCTACTGATTCACTACCAACCTAGGCCAAAAGCCTAAGCTTGGGGGAGTACGTGTTTCTCACCGACATTATATTCGTGTTCACATATCATTCCATTTGTCGGTGTTCACACTTTTTCATTGTATCATCCATGCTTAGATTTATTTTCTTGCTTTCTTCTTGCGTGTTTGAAAAACTTTAGAAAAACCAAAAAAATTTAGTTGTAGTAATTTACTTTCTATGCATGCTTAGTAGTAGTACTAAAAAGAAAATCCAAAAAGATTTCCTTGTTCTTCTTTTGCTTGTTGGGAGCTTTCCCGTGTGAATAGTTTTTCTCATTTTTTCTTATTATTTGCTTGTTGAAGAAAAACCAAAAACTCCAAAAATATTTCAGTGTGTTTCTCTGAATTTCTTTTCTTTTATTCGAGTTGTACCGAGGAGAAGACCACGATGAAAATGTTGAGTGGCTCTCATTTGAATAACTGTTGAACTAATAAGAGTCCATTTTACCTTGTCTTCTCCTGTTGAATAAAATGTTTTGCAGATTCCAACTTAGTCCATGGCACTCTTGCACTATTATTATTTTCATATCATTCGGTCGTGCAAGTGAAAGGCAATAATGACGAAATTCGATGAGCTGGCCGTGGCAAAGAGAAACTGGTATGAACTCAACTTGTCTTGTCTGTGTAAATATGTTTAACCTAGTGCCCATGCTTCAGCCCATTATGATTAAACATGTTGCAATGACAATTAGAGATTATAGTTTATCATGCCATGCATAAGTAGCTGGGAGTTAATAATGATTTATCTTAGATATCAACATAGCGTTAAGATGATTGTGATGTAGTATGATGATATGGTATCCTCCTCCAAATGTTCAAGTGGATTGACTTGGTACATGTTCATGCATGTAGTTGAATCAAAACCAACATAACCTCTATAATGTTTATGTTCATGGTGTTCATATCCTACTCATGCTAGTGTCCAATGTTACTTATGCATAATGCCTGGTTATGACCGTTGTTGCTCTCTAGCTGGCCGCTTACCAATCTTAAATTGCTAGCCTTCGCCTATATTAAGTGGGAATTCTGCTTGTACATCAAAAACCTTGAACCCAAAGTTATTCTAGATGAGTCCACCATACCTACCTATATACGGTATTACCCTGCCATCCTAAGTAAATTTGCATGTGCACCTCTAAAAACTTCTAAAAAAATTTATCCGTTTTGTGTGCCTGGATCGTTCATGGAACGACGGGAGGTGGTCAATATCTTCCGTGCTAAGCATGTTATCCTCATGTCGAGTGTTTATTCACTCGCCATCGCACGAGGAAATGGGCGGTAATAGGGATGCCCAGTCCCAACCTGCAAAATACAAAAAGAGTTCATCTCTTACCTAATCAAACAAAAACTCCCAATGGAGTCAAAACCTTTACTTCCCGCTTGGGGACCGCCACTAGCGTGCTTAGCATAGAAGATGTTGATTACTGATGGTTGTGAAGTGAATGAGAAGGGTGCATGTCTCAAAATATCATTTATCTCTATTTTAAAAACTGAGCTTTGGCACCTCTACAAATCACTGCTTCCCTCTGCGAAGGGACTTTCTATTTACTTTTATGTTGTGTCATCACCTTCTATAAACAAGCGCCAGAAACTGAGTAGAGCACAACGGTCATGATTTATGCATTGTGTATAGCTAATGTTGGGTGCATCATGACTGGATATTTTCTACCATGAATTATAATGTTTAGTCGCTGCTTGAACTTCGGAGGTGCTCTACATTTATGTTTTTCGGTCTCAGAAAGGGCTAGCGAGATACCATTATTGTCATATTATATCATGGTTGTTTTGACAACGTGTTGCTGTTTGAGATATCTTATTATTGCTCGCTAGCTGATTATGTCACTGATATGAATCATTATAATCTTTAAGAGTTATTGTTGACATGGTTAGTTATACTGTTAGCTGAAAACCTGGGTGCTGTTTAAGCTTATCTATGCAAACAAGAGCAAAAGAGTTCGTAAAAGTTTTTCTTTTTCACTTTCAGTTTATCAACTAAATTGCTTGAGGACAAGTAAAGGTTTAAGCTTGGGGGAGTTGATACGTATCCAACGTATCTACTTTTTCTCACGCTTTTCCTCTTGTTTTGGACTCTAATTTGCATGATTTGAATGAAACTAACCCCGGACTGACGCTGTTTTCAGCAGAACTACCATGGTGTTGTTTTTGTTCCGAAATAAAAGTTCTCGGAATGGAACAAAACTTTTTGAGGATTTTTTATACCAATAATAAGAATTTCTGGAGCCAGGACCCACCGGAGAGGGGCCCCTGGGTGGGCACAACCCACCAGGGCGCGTCCCCTCTCCTGGCGCGCCCAAGTGGGTTGTACCCACCTGGTGGCCCCACCGATGACCCTCCTGATACTATAAAATCACATTATTTCAGAAAAAACCAAGCAGAAAGAATTATCGCGATCCACGAGACGAAGTCGTCGCTAAGCCTTGTTCTTCCTCGGGAAGGCAGATCTGGAGTCCGTTTGGGGCTCCAAAGAAGGGGATCTTTGTTCTTCGTCATTACCAACCCTTCTCCATCGCCAATTCCACGATGCTCCCCACCAGGAGTGAGTAATTCCTTCGTAGGCTCACTAGTCGGTGAGGAGTTGGATGAGATTCATCATGTAATCGAGTTAGTTTTGTTAGGGCCTGATCCTTAGTATCCACTATTTTCTTAGATTGATGTTGCTATGACTTTGCCATGCTTAATGCTTGTCACTTTGGGCCCGGGTGCCATGATTTCAGATTTGAACCATTTATGAATTAATAATTATATTCATGTTTTAGATCCGATCTTGCAAGTTATAGTCACCTACTATGGTTATGATCTGGCAACCCCAGATTGACAACAACCAGGCCCACTCCCGATGATGACCGTAGTTTGAGGAGTTCATGTATTCACTATGTGTTAATGCTTTGTTCTGGTTCTCTATTAAAAGGAGGCCTTAATATCCCTTAGTTTCCAATATGGACCCCGCTGTCATGGGATGGTAGGACAAAAGATGTCATGCAAGTTCTTTTAATAAAGCACGTATGACTATTTACGGAATACATCACTAGTATACGTTGGTCCTATACAAACGGTTTTAACCCCTTTCCGCGACGGCATTTGGAACCGTCGCGAACTGAGTGTGGGCGATAGGGGGGTCCTTCCCACACGACCTAGAAACCATCGTGGATACGCCCTCCTGGCTCACACGCTCGGCAAAATGAGGCCGTGTGCGACTGGATAGCATTCAAATACGAAAATACGTACAGTAGAGCTAAAAATACAATTATACGACGAAATTGTTTCCGGTCGCAAGTACAACCCACACAGTCAGTCCCCGCTAAACGTTTCCGTTCGTATGTACATCCCACACAGTCGCTCCAAGGAAAACGTTTCCGTTCACAGGTACATCACACACAATTTTTCCCGTTAAATCGTTTGCATTATTGAATGCATCACACATGGTCCGTAGAAGAAACTGTGTGGCAAAGACTGTCCATCACACACAGTTTTTATGTGGTAAACGTTTGCGCAAGGTGGCCTAACGCAAACAGTTTTCAAGAGAAAGCCGTCTGTGATTGTTCATTGATCCAACACAGTTTATTCCTAGAAACTGTGTGCGTTGCCTGAGGTCATCGCCCACGGTATTTTTTGAACAACTGTTTGCAATAGCAAAACCCAATTAGCAGGCTAATTATCCGATTATTCATAATCCATTTATTAATCTAATTCACATTTCATATTAAGCACACAATAGATTTCATTTTCATAATTGAAATACATCATATTACAACATCATATAGCTTCAGCACTCAGCTACCCCATTACACAACTACACCAGGACCTAGTTTCACATGCAACATCTATAACCTTTCAAAATTAGCATCATAGACGGTACATAGACAGATGTATCTCATCTGGAAAACTGCGGAAGCAGAAGGCGAATATTGAGCCTTCATTGATGTTAAAGGTCTTTGTAACTTTAGGCCAGTGCATGTGGATAATTGACCGTCCATCCTTCTACCTCGTCAGGAACACTTCAATATTGAACCGTGGGTGTTGTATGAATACCTTTCTCGCCTCCTAACCATACAGGTGATTTGAGAGGTAATCATTAGTGAACTGCTTTGGAAATACCTGAAAACAAGGATGTGCATAAATATCTTCTCTATATTGGAAATGGGGCAAAGGAATAAAAAAGGCAACGTATAATAGTTAGTACCATCCTGTAGTGAACTGATGTCTTCTTCATTGTGCAGACAAAGATCTTGTTGTTTTTTGTTGCTAATTTCTTTATCCTAACAATCTTTCTAAGTTTATTGACTTGAATGATATTCATGGACAACTCATTTCCCCATATGTAAAAAGGGTCGAACAATGGGTCAAAACCTCTTACAGCAGGACCTACATGTGCAAGACCAAATTGTGAAAAACCTAAATATTAGAATGGTTCCTGCAATTGCCCAATAATGTGCTATTAGACAACAGACCATGCACGTGCTAACCTCGATTATAAACCTCAGCGCTTCCCATTGTTTCCCTGCAACACATATAAGGTAGTTAGTCATCAAGTTAAGTAAGAGTTCGCATGCTATCAGTAAAATATGTTGATGAAAAATAAGCACATTGCAGATTCATCAGATTAATTCAAGCCACATGGAAAACCCATTTATCCAAACCAAGCATGATTAAGAACTAGGAAATATAGCACTTTTATATGTTTCTCATGTATTAAGTGCATCCAAATTCCATTTATTCCTCACATGCACAACAATACAAAATTCTACCCACGACAATTGGACATCGCAGTGTAGAGTTGAACCAAGCAGTTAGCTAAACACCACAACAAATGAACTAAACAGTAACTGAGCACCACATTGCACAATATAACATACTCCTAATAGAAGACCAGACAGTTAACCAAATCAAGCATGCTTAACAACTTGGAAATATAGCACTTGTATTTGTTTCTCGTGTATTTAGTACAACCAAATTAGATTTATTTCTCACATGGTATACAATAAAAGGATGCACCCACAACAATTGAACATCGCATTGCAGAATTGAACCAAACAGCCAACCGCGTCGTGTCGTCGGCGCGTGAGGCGTCGCGGTGGCCTCGACGGCGAGGTGCACCTCCAAGATCTGGGGGTCTACATGAATGGCAACAATCGCGACCTCATCCGCGCGTGTGGTCGGGATTTGCTTCTCCGCTGCCAAATGGTCTTTGGGATCCTGGCTATACTACGCATACCATGGCTTAGGGCGGCACTTATTTGGTGGAGGGGGTCGGTGATTTGGGTGGAAGGTGTCACGCTCGTGCCGGCGGTCGGGGCATGTGTGATGTGGGAGGAGGAGGATGGGGGTTGGGTGTGGATTACCTACTTGGATAGGTGGGGCCAAGCAGCGTGAAGGAGGGTCGCCGGCGAGGAGGTGGCGGTGCTGCAAGCAAGGAGTGAAGGTTTCAACTTGGAAAGGAAGGCGGAAACAGGGGAAATGTGACTTTTGGTAAGGGGGAGGGGGCGGGGATGTAGATATTTCTGCGGAAGCCAAAAATTTGGAATCGCTTCAGCGAAAAAACTGGCGCGAAAGTGTCATCAGACACGGTCCCTTATTCAGAACTGTGTACGATATGTGAACATCACAAACGATTCAGATAGCTTAACCCGTGTGTGTTGAGTTTGAACATCAAAAATTTTGGTTTGAATTTCCCTAGTTACAATGGTCATCCACGTCATTGCATAATTTGGGTACACAAAGGAGACTAACTTCTTAATCGAGCAAGTTCAACAATTAAACAGAGCTCGCTGACCTAAACATTACTGCAACAAATTAAAGACCGGCGCTCTTAATTAAACAAACCAAAGAGTACTACTATGGCTGGTGCTCGTCGATCTCCGCCGCCGCCTCCATGTCCAGCTCGCGCCCGATGGTCTCCTGGGGAAGGGGCTCCATGGCATCAATTGCACCATACTGGGCAAGCATCTCGCCATCCACGTCCGCTATATCTTTGGAATAGGCCGCCACGAGCTGGGCATGGGTGGCCGCAATCTGGGCTCTAGCAGGCTCCGTCGTGGCAAGGTATGCCGCGCAGGAATGGACGGCTGCTCGAACTCTCTCAGCGATTGCCAACTCTTTGGCCGTGGGTTGCCGACTGTTGTCGGAGAAGCTTCGTTCGATTTGTGTAGTGACCGCCACGAGCTGGGCATGGACGGCCTCGACATGGTAGTGGGCGGCCTCCATCTTGGCTAAGGCCTCCGGTGCGGAACGAACAACTGCTGTGCCGCTCTCGCCATTTGTAATCCCCGAGGCAGATGCTGCTACCGCCGCCTGAGAAGCAACAGCGGCCGTTTGGGCTGCCTTGGCCGCCCGGACGCAGACTGCGGTCGCCCTCACGAAGCTTGTTAGCATGCGTCTGGCGGCTGCGGCCGCGCTCTCGCCGGAGTGGGCTGCAGAAGTTGCCCTCACAACGTGGGTCCACGTCCCCATCTTTCACCGGCGATGAATGAACAGTGAAATGATATTTGGGGAGTGAGCTAGTGTGCTTGACACGCCTGTCGTGGTATGTAGCCGACGCACCTTCTCGCGTAAGCCATAGGTGTACTATACACCGACGGTGCTCCAATATTTTGTGCTGCATCTCACACGGTTGGTGATAATAAACTGTGTGCGATCTACTTGATTTATCATCTCGATTTGAATTACGTAATGGGGTCACAGCTACAAAGGATGGTGTTTGAATTGCTAGAACTTTTATCTGCAGTGAACATGCAACTATATATAGGTGTGTCGTCAAAAAAATGGAATTATTCATGGTTTGTTTGGACGTTTTTATACATCAACTTGGTTTTGTAGGCATTTCAGGTGCATAATTCTAATTTGAACTACATGCACATGCTCAAGTGCATATAAACGGGTTGAAAAAACAAATATGTGTCATTGTTTGCATGCTTAGGTCCCATGCAAGAAATGGGAATGAATGTCACACACCCTGCCACCGTACTCGGGCGCAAACATTGAAATACCTGGTTTTTAAATTCTAGTAAATCCAAAACTCATTTGACATTCATGAAACTTGGCATGCTATCATGGAGCAGCATCAACATGTCGTGGTAAAATTTTTGTCCCATTTGGGGCAGGTTTGGGTATAAGCTTCTCACAAACCAGAGCTTCTCACAACAAGCATGATGGTTTCGATAGGGAACGTGCCACCTTTGGGGACAAAATGATATCCCTTGCCTCTTATTGCTTTCAAAAAAATTCGAGTGTCAACATAGAACAACAGGAGTGTTGTGTTTAATTTTGGATTTTTTCGGGGTTCGTTTGGACATTTTTATACATTAACTGGGTTTCCCAGGCATTTTATGCGCATAATTCAAATTTGAACTACATGCACATTCTCTAGTGCATATAAACTGGTTAAAAAATCAAATTTGTGTCCTTGGTTGCATTCTTAGGTCCCATGCAAGAAATGGGAATGAATTTCAAACACCTTGCCACCGTCACTCAGTCGCAAACATTGAGATACCTGGTTTTTAAATTCTAGTAAATCCAAAACTCGTCTGAAATTCATGAAACTTGGCATGCTATCATGGAGCGGCATCAACCTGCCGTGGTAAATTTTTTGTTCCATCTGGGGCAGGTTTGGGTATAAGCTTCTCACAAACCTTAGCTTCTCACAACAAGCATGATGGTTTCTGTAGGGAACGTGCCACCTTTGGGGACGAAACGATATCCCTTGCCTCTTATTGTTTTCAAAATTCTTCAAGTGTCAACATAGAACAACAGGAGTGTTGTGTTCAATTTTAGAATTTTTTGGGGTTCGTTTGGACATTTTAATACATTAACTAGGTTTTCCAGACATTTTATGTGCATAATTCAAATTTGAACTACATGCACATTCTACAGTGCATATAAACTGATTGAAAAATCAAATATGTGTCCTTGGTTGCATGCTTAGGTCCCATGCAAGAAGTGAGAATGAATTTCCAACACCATGCCACCGTCACTTGGCCGCAAACATTGAGGTACCTGGTTTTTAAATTCTAGTAAATCCAAAACTCGTCTGAAATTCATGAAACTTGGCATTCTATCATGGAGCAGCATCAACATGTTGTGGTAAAATTTTGTCCCATTTGGGGCAGGTTTGGGTATAAGCTTCTCACAAACCTTAGCTTCTCACAACAAGTGTGATGGTTTCGATAGGGAACGTGTCACCTTTGGGGACGAAATGATATTCGTTGCCTCTTATTGCTTTCAAAATTTTTCTAGTGTCAACATAGAACAACAGGAGTGTTGTGTTTACTTTTGGAATTTTTCAGGGTTTGTTTGGACATTTTGTACATTAACTGGGTTTTCTAAGCATTTCATGTGCATAATTCAAATTTGAACTACATGCACAAGCCCTAGTGCATATAAATTGGTTGAAAAATCAAATCTGTGTCCTTCGGGGGATGCTTAGGTCCCATGCAAGAAATGGGAATGAATTTCAAACACGAGGGCACTGTTGATTGCCGGGAAAACATTGAGATACGTGGTTTCTAAATTCTAGTGAATCCAAAACTCGTATGAAATTCAAGAAACTTGGCATGCTGTCATGGAGCGGCATCAACATGCTGTGGTAAAAATCTTGTCCCATTTGGGGCAGGTTTGAGTATAAGCTTCTCACAAACCTTAGCTTCTCACAACAAGCGTGATGATTTCGGTAGGGAACGTGGCACCTTTGGGGACGAAACGATATCCGTTGCCTCTTATTGCTTTCAAATATTTTCTAATGTCAACAAAGAACAACAGGAGTGTTGTGTTTACTTTTGGAATTTTTCGGGGTTTGTTTGGACAATTTTATACATTAACTGGGGTTTCTAGGCATTTCATGTGCATAATTCAAATTTGAATTACATGCACAAGCTCAAGTGCATATAAATTGATTGAAAAATCAAATCTGTGTCCTTCGGGGCATGCTTAGGTTCCATGCAAGAAATGTGAATGAATTTCAAACACCAGGGCACTATTGATTGCTGACAAAACATTGAGATACTTTGTTTTTAAATTCTAGTAAATCCAAAACTCATCTGAAATTCATGAAACTTGGCATTCTATCGTGGAGCGGCATCAACATGCCATGGTAAAAAATTTGTCCCATTTGGGGCAGGTTTGGGTATAAGCTTCTCACAACAAGTGTGATGGTTTCGGTAGGGAACGTGTCACCTTTGGGGATGAAACGATATCTATTGTCTCTTATTGCTTTCAAATTTTTTCTAGTGTCAACATAGAGCAACAGGAGTGTTGTGTTTACTTTTGGAATTTTTCGGGGTTCATTTGGACATTTTTATACATTAACTGGGTTTTCCAGTCATTTCATGTGCATAATTCAAATTTGAACCACATGCACAAGCTCCAGTGTATATAAATTGGTTGAAAAATCAAATCTATGTCCTTCGAGGCATGCTTAGGTCCCATGCAAGAAATGGGAATGAATTTCAAACACCAGGGCACTGTTGATTGCCGGCAAAATGTTGAGATACTTTGTTTTTAAATTCTAGTAAATCCAAAACCCGTCTGAAATTCATGAAACTTGGCATGCTATAATGGAATGGCACCCGACATACTGTGGTATTTTTCGTGTCCATTTTGAGAGAAGGCGCACTCGAATAACAGCCAGCAAAGGCATTTTGAAACAAATAGCTTCCACTGTAACATCTCAAACGTTTTGTATAATTTAAATTGTGTGCGTTCTATAAGCATTCACGTGACGCCACGCCTCACTCTTTTAATGGCTAGGAGGTGCCATGCAGAAAGGTGCTTGAGTGCTTGAATAAATGGAAAGCGTGCCGACAGCTTCCCCATGAAGCCAAGAGAAAATGTGCCGAGCAGGATTTCTGCAGCTCTTGACCGCAAATGTTTTAGATATAACACCTGTATGCAAAGTGAAAGCTATGTTCTCCCCCCTTAAGTCGAGGGAAAATCCGCAGCGCAGGATTTGTGCACCCCTTCAACGCAAACGGTTGTTTTGGATGGCCGGTGTGCAACCACATACAAACAATTTGGTAAAATTTGCATCTGTCATATTGGGTATGTTGCCATTTGTCAAAGTGAAAAGATTGACATTTGTTGATCTAGTAACGTTGCCATTTGTCAATCCTTGTAACACTACGATTTGTCAAAATATGCAGCTAGAAATCACTAGCACTATCTAATTTTTGCAACCAAAATTCAGTAATTAAGCATAGATTTCATTCATAGATTAAACAACCGTTCTTAATTTATACAAACAGTTAAACTCGACAGCTGAACCGACCAAACGTTTCCCCAATTGTTGCCAACCACATACTGAAATAGCTAGTTTAACTATATATACTAGATAATTTTAAGTACGTTGTACAGTTCGATCACACATCTATAGTTAAATGAACAGAACAAAATAGCCCCTAAATACTACTACTACCACAGAGAGGGGCTTTGTGCTACTTCCGGCAGCCTCTCCTCTGTCGAGCACGCTCAGTAAGAGGCAGAGGAGGAGGAGGAGCCTACCGACGAGCTGGAGAAATGCAATATGGTGCCTGCCGCTACTGCATGTTCAGCAACGCTCACCAGCTCGAACGTCCACTGCCGCTCCAGACGATCCCTCTCGAAGTAGCCGAACTGCTCGTAGATCTCCTGATTCCTCGCCTCTGCATCGGCGTGTGCTGCGGCCACGGCTGCGGTAAGGCTCTTTGCATGCTCGACGAGGCACTCCTCCTCCTCCCACGGGAACTCGATGTAGCGCGCAAGGTCGCTGACACACGTGCAGGCCTCCACCTCCACCTCCCTCCTTCGGGCGGCGGTGGCAGAGCGGGTGATGATCCCGGCGGTTGACGGTGGGCTGGCGGCCACGGCAGCCGACGATGGGGTGGCGGCCATGACCACCACCTCCCGCCTTCGGGACGCGGTGGTGGAGCGGGTGATGGCCACGGTGGCCGGCAGTGGGGTGGCGGCCACAACGGCCACCTCCCGCCTTCGGGCCGCGGCGGCGGAGCGGGACATGGCCCTGGCTTTTGATGGTGGTGTGGCGACAACGGCGGCCGGCAACAGCTGCCGACGGGCAGTGGCGACGGAGCGTGTGGTGGGTGTCGCGCGCACACCCAGCAGGGACGCCACGCACACTACACTACGCCGGGGACTGCGCCGCCGCCGCGGTGTAGCCTCCCAGCTGGAGCTGTCCTCTGATGACGGCGGAGTGGCTGAGTGACGATGACGGACCGGTGCCATTGGCGATTGTGGGAGAAGCACACGAGATAAGCTATAGGGAGGGAGGGGAAAATGCGACGCAGGACCCACCGGCCGTGAGGGTTTTTATAGCAGGCCGGTTAGCATTGAGATTTTAGGGGATTTCACCGAGTCGGGAGGGAAGCTTGTGCGGGAACCTGCGAGGTTGCACAGGAACGGGCTCACCGACGATTCATTGGCGCCACAGTTTGACCAAAAGAACGCCCCCGCGCGCTGCGCAAGCTTGTGCTGTAAGCAGTCTGCGGGAGCGGGGTGACAAGATGTGCGAGAGGACGATGAAAGGACACATACACATATGGTTAATACAAAAAAGTTTGCAATTTAATTAACTACTATACCCCGTTCTGATTTATAAGTAAGATTTAACTAATAAAGTAGGAAAGCATGTCGCCAAAGATTATATCGTTGGAGTCATATTTGAACATAGTTTCCAGGTATACAATTTTTGTAACATGCATTAACACTTTTTTGGTTAAATTTAAGGTTATATACTAGCAAGCGTTTGCCCGCAGCACACACGACTTATTCCATCACGAACAACTCAGATGGATCAACTGTATGCACGTACCGCACACACAACTCTAATCTGATTCGTGCTTGATGTCTCCGACATCGCTCGTACAGTTCATCTTATTTGCCACATATCACTATGCCAGCCTCTGCTCGCGTCCCTCGGCAAGCTCTGCTCGCTGTTAGGCACCGCAGCGCGCTCTGCTCGCATCCGTCGACGTGCTCGGATTGTGGACAACTTTTCCTTGCGCGTTATATATATATATGGTTGCTCGCTGTTGAGGCGACCGCGGAGCGCTCTGCTCGCGTCCCTCCGCGCGCGCTCTACCAGCGGTTGGGCGTGCGCACGATCACGTCGGGGGCCCCATATGCATGCGGTTGTGCTGTGCGTGTTTCCACGCGATGCAGTTACGTGCAACACGATGGAGTTACGTGCTGCAAATTAGAACTGCCGTCAGGGCCTACCGATATTCCTGGCCGTCCGTCTTCCCCTTTAATTCCCGCGACCATTATAACCTTAGTCTCTTCAACCTTTTGATTGCGCCCCATAGAGAGGGGATGTCCAGCGGCGCTCCAATGCAGTTCGACGAGCATAGAGTGGAGACCCACACGAGGAAGACGGATCTCTCGGTGGTGTACACCATCGACCCGGCCGTGGTGGACGACTACATCAACATCGTTGAGCAGTTGCTTGCTCGAGACAAGTACAAGGTGGTCGGCATCGACCTTCAGTACACCACCAGTCGTCCCGGCAGAGATCAGAAGGTTGCCATCGCCCAGTTGTGCGTGGGCCATCATGTCGTCATCTACCACTACTACATGGCCACAGAGCCTTGCGACCGTTTCAACAGGTTTGTCAATAGCACCGACTATAGTTCGCCACGGTGGAAACCATCGACGATGTAAACACGCTCCGTGTTATGGGCTTGGCCTGCAAGAACCTTGTCTAAATCCATGACCACTACAGGGTCTGGGTCAGCACGAAGAAGTACTCCCTGGTCGAACTCACCTCGGTCATCATCGACCCCTACTACAAAAAGATGAAGCAGGATGCCCAGAGAACAAGTCCCCTATCCTAGCACATGGCCTGGATGCGGCAACTGGATGAACCTCACCTCAGGTTCGCGGCCAAGAGCATGTACACATGCTACGAGATGCACAGGCGGATCGTTGACATGAGGAAGTGCCTCGTTACCAAAATCGACGAGCCCGGATCGAGCCACAAGCAGAGCAAGCGTCACAAGAAGTAGATGATGATCAGATGATCGTTTATGCTAGTTAATCATGCATGTAATATATAGTTTACTTTATTGGTGTGTGGAAATGTCATGTGTGTAGTAGCCACCTATGTCATTATGCATGTAATAGTTTACTTTGGTGTATGCAAATGCCATGGTTGTAGTAGCCACCTATGTAAGTGGATGTTTAATTTGGTTATGCAAGCATGTCCTTATAAGTGTGTGTGTGTGTATTGTTGTTGTTCTATATGCAATCCCATCGCACAACACACACGTCTTATTAGCAGCAACCGTTTGTGTTATTATTGGTCTCCATACACATTTCTGATTATAGATCTGTTTGCCGCATATCACACACATCTTGTTAAGTTGAACTGCTTCTATTCTCATGTCTCAACGCAAAAAGTTCATCCAAGTGAACCGCATGTTGTATATCGCACACACCTTCATCTGGATGACCATTTCTTTTGTGTTGCCTAATCACAAACAGTTCATCCGAGTGAACCGTATGCTATATATCGCACACACCTCCATCTGGCTGCCCGTTTCTTTTGTTCCTCCTCATCGCAAACAGTTAATTGAACTAAACCATATGCCGTACATCGCACATGCAACTAAAATCCGAACCGTGTTTGATGCATCCTCCATCACAAACGTTTTGCACCTTTTTTGATGGGTTTTTTACACCACCATCTGCTATTATGGCATCACACACAATTTTGTCGAAGGGTCTTTGATCATAGTGTCGCATTAGCAGCATCCTGCAGTAGTGCATGCCTACATTATATCAATGAACTGGAGCTAGTGCCGTATCGCCCTAGGTTATAATTGTCTCATGATGAATATCATCCAACAAGTCACCGACCCAATGCCTACGAATTTATCCTTATTGTTTCTGCTAAGTTACTACTGCTATCATCACTGTTACACTTGCTACAAATCACTGCTACCACTATTACTATTACTGTTGCTACTGTCACTACTATCAAAACTATCAAACTACTTTGCTACTGATCACTTTGCTGCGGATAATTAATCTCCAGGTGTGGTTGAATTGACAACTCAGCTGCTAATACCTTCAAATATTCTTTGGCTCCCCTTGTGTCGAATCTATAAATTTGGGTTGATTACTCTACCCTCGAAAACTGTTGCGATCCCCTATACTTGTGGGTTATCAACGTGTCACTCCTAAGATAGCACCATTGTAAATGCCCTATATTCTCAAGCACACGAGAGTGCACACCAAGTAGCGGGTATCAAATCTAAATTTGTCATTTGGCAATGTTTTCCGAGATAAATAATTTGAAACCAAAATAATTAGTTGCTCTGATGCCAACTCGGCTGATCGAGTAGAAAATGTAACATTTTGTCTGCCTCGTTTCTCCTGTCCTATGGTACTACGGATGTAAAGCAGAGCAATTAGAGTCAACGGACATATCCATTTATTGTATGCTAAAGCAAAAATATATGACTGTTGGATTGGGGAAGATGCATGGGGTAAAGGATCCCGATGCTAAGCTCAATATTGCACCACTGGAATCAACTGCTTCATACAGTTAGGAGTGGAGACATGAAGACTGGGGATATGAAAACATAGCTCGCCCTAAGGCCAATGGCGGAGCTTGAAAGAAAAAGTTGGACAGGCTAGAGCAAAGGAGAGCACTTGTTTTTGAAATACTGAAAGTTTTCGATTCTTCGTGCTTTTAAAATCAATGATGACATCTTCATGGTCTTGTTGTTCCAATTCAAGCAATGGGAATACCTGACCTTTCTCAACTTGAGTTATGTCATCTCTTTTAGTTTTAAAAAACTAAATTAGTTCTTCTCCGAGTATGATTTTCCTTGCCCACGACTACCTACATTACAATTCGTATAAGACTAGGACTGTGCAATAAGGAACTAGAAAAAATTAGGCTATTAATTAGTACCAAATGACGAATTTGGGAAAAGATATTAGTGTACCTACTGTCGTGCATCCCTTAACATCTTCATGGTTACCGATTTTGTTCTTCTTTCTCGTTAATATGTTCTGGCATCCCCGTGACATAATGACCTATGTCTGGCTAGACGACGATGTATGCTGTCACACCTAGAGGGCCCTAAGAATATCTCTTCATCATCGAGGGAGAAAATTCCACTCTAGAGTTGTCTAGTCCCTTGTAAAACTTTCTGATGAACCTGTAAATTATCGTTATGATCACCTAGTTACCGATGATGTTTGATCAACCTCAAAGTCCACCGTACAATAGGAAGTGACTATGATCCTCTCATGGTCTGAGGAACAAAAGAACACATGTTAACACTATGTGTTATAACAATTGATTTCATATGATATTATCTCAAAGTATAACAAACGAGCTTGGGTTGATTCAATATGATCGTTCTTCTAATGTCATACTCGCAATGTTGTTTTAGGACTATCGTTACACTTAGCGATATCTTTAGATCCGGAAAACACGATCAACAACAACACTTGAGCCAGTCTTAGAGGCTAGACTAGGAACATATTCTTTATCGTTTATCATTCCACACGTGCATACGAGTTTTCACTGAATCATATATTCCAGGGTCATAAAAGTTATAGCATGAAAAATAAACTCTTAATTATGAACATGGAATATAATGATATAATATTATTGTCTCTAGGGCATATTTCCAACAAAATACGGCCATGCAGATGCCGTCGATTGGTTGTTGCAGGCTTGGTCCCATAGACGAGTGGGGCGAGTATGGGGGCTAGCCCCTGGCTGCGTGACACGGGGTGATGAGAGATTCTGGCCACGATGGCTGCTCCTTACTCTGTGAGATGGTGAGAGACAGTGATGAGCGGTGGCTGCTCCAAGGTGCTGCCACATGCTCGAGACGGAAAGAGGATGGGCCGATGGGGGGTGAGCTGCCTGCGTGAGAGGATGTCAATCAGCTTTGCAGGTAGGCTAGGCTTGGGTGATGCATAGGTAAGAAAAGTGTCAAATTTTTGGGGCAGCCACAACCCTATTTCGCACCTACAAAGCTCCGCCCTTGCCTAATGCAGGAGCAAAACTAAGGGGTGCCATGGTGTTGGGGAACGCGGTATTTCAAAATTTTCCTACGATCACGCAAGTTCTATCTAGGAGATGTATAGCAGCGAGAGGGGAGAGTATGTCTACGTACCCTCATAGACCGAAAGCAGAAGCGTTGAGTAACACAGTTGATGTAGTCGAACGTCTTCGCGATCCAACAGATCAAGTACTGAACGCACGACACCTCCGCGATCTGCACACGTTCAGCTCAGAGACATCCCTCAAACTCTAGATCCAGCTGAGGCCGAGGGAGAGTTTCGTGAGCACGACGGCGTGTTGACAATGATGATGAAGTTACCGACGCAGGGCTTCGCCTAAGCACTATGACAATATGACCGAGGTGGAAATCTATGGAGGGGGGCACCGCACACGGCTAAGAGATCAACTTGTGTGTCTATGGGGTGCCCCTCCCCCGTATATAAAGGAGTGGAGGAGGGGGGCAGCCGGCCTCATAGGGCGCGCCCCAAGGGGGAATCCTACTCCTACTAAGAGTAGGTTCCCCCCTTTCCTAGTCCAACTAGGAGGGGGGAGGAAAGGGAAGAGGGGAAGAAGGAAAGGGGGGCCAGCCCCCTCCCCAATTCGGATTGGGCTTGGGGGGGGGGCGCACCCCTCCTCTTGGCCGCCTCCTCTCTCTTCCACTAACGCCCATGAAGGCCCATTAACCCCCCGAGGAGTTCCGGTAACCCCCCGGTACTCCGGAAAATGCCCGAACCTATCTAAAACATTTACGGTGTCCAAACATAACCTTCCAATATATCAATCTTCATGTCTCGACCATTTTGAGATTCCTCGTCATGTCCATGATCATATCCGGGACTCCGAACAATCTTCGGTACATCAAATCACATATCTCACAATACATATCGTCATCGAACGTTAAGCGTGCGGACCCTACGGGTTCGAGAACTATGTAGACATGACCAAGACTCATCTCCGGCCAATAACCAATAGCGGAACCTGGATGCTCCATTTGGTTCCTACATATTCTACGAAGATCTTTATCGGTCAAACTGCATAACAGCATACGTTGTTCCCTTTGTCATCGGTATGTTACTTGGCCGAGATTCGATCATCGGTATCATCATGCCTAGTTCAATCTCGTTACCGGAAAGTCTCTTTACTCGTTCCGTAATGCAACATCTCATAACTAACTCATTAGTCACATTGCTTGCAAGGCTTATAGTGATGTGCATTACCGAGAGGGCCCAGAGATACCTCTCCGACAATCGGGGTGACAAATCCTAATCTCGATCTATGCCAACTCAACAAACACCATCGGAGACACCTATAGAGCATCTTTATAATCACCCAGTTACGTTGTGATGTTTGATAGCACACTAAGTGTTCCTATGGTATTCAGGAGTTGCATAATCTCATAGTCATAGGAACAAGTATAATTTATGGAGAAAGCAATAACAATAAACTAAACGATCAAAGTGCTAAGCTAACGGATGGGTCATGTCAATCACATCATTCTCTAATGACATGTCCCGTTTATCAAATGACAACTCAAGTCTATGGTTAGGAAACTTAACCATCTTTGATTAATGAGCTAGTCAAGTAGAGGCATAGTAGTGACACTCTGTTTGTCTATGTATTCACACATGTACTAAGTTTCCGGTTAATACAATTCTAGCATGAATAATAAACATTCATCATGATCTAAGGAAATATAAATAACAACTTTATTATTGCCTCTAGGGCATATTTCCTTCAGTCTCCCACTTGCACTAGAGCCAATAATCTAGATTACATTGTAATGATTCTAACACCCATGGAGTCTTGGTGCTGATCATGTTTTGCTCGTGAGAGAGGCTTAGTCAACGGGTCTGCAACATTCAGATCCATATGTATCTTGCAAATCTCTATGTCTCCCTCCTTGACTTGATTGCGGATGGAATTGAAGCGTCTCTTGATGTGCTTGGTTCTCTTGTGAAATTTGGATTCCTTTGCCAAGGCAATTGCACCAGTATTGTCACAAAAGATTTTCATTGGACCCGATGCACTAGGTATGAAACCTAGATCGGATATGAACTCCTTCATCCATACTCCTTCATTTGCTGCTTCTGAAGAAGCTATGTACTCCGCTTCGCACGTAGATCCCGCCACGACGCTTTGCTTAGAACTGCACAAACTGACAGCTCCACCATTCAATAAAAATACGTATCCGGTTTGTGACTTAGAGTCATCCGGATCAGTGTCAAAGCTTGCATCGACGCAACCATTTACGATGAGCTCTTTGTCACCTCCATAAACGAGAAACATATCCTTAGTCCTTTTCAGGTATTTTAGGATGTTCTTGACCGCTGTCCAGTGATCCACTCCTGGATTACTTTGGTACCTCCCTGCTAAACTAATAGCAAGGCACACATCAGGTCTAGTACATAGCATTGCATACATTATAGAACCTATGGCCGAAGCATAGGGAATGACTTTCATTTTCTCTCTATCTTCTGCAGTGGTCGGACATTGAGTCTAACTCAACTTCACACCTTGTAACATAGTCAAGAACCCTTTCTTTGCTTGATCCATTTTGAACTTCTTAAAAACTTTATCAAGGTATGTGCTTTGTGAAAGTCCAATTAAGCATCTTGATCTATCTCTATAGATCTTGATGCCCAATATATAAGTAGCTTCACCTAGGTCTTTCATTGAAAAATTCTTATTCAAGTATCCTTTTATGCTATCAAAAAATTCTATATCATTTCCAATCAACAATATGCCATCCACATATAATATTAGAAATGCTACAGAGCTCCCACTCACTTTCTTGTAAATACAGGCTTCTCCAAAAGTCTGTATAAAACCATATGCTTTGATCACACTATCAAAGCGTTTATTCCAACTCTGAGAGGCTTGCACCAGTCCATATGGATCGCTGGAGCTTGCACACTTTGTTAGTACCCTTTGGATCGATAAAACCCTCAGGTTGCATCATATACAACTCTTCTTCCAGAAATCCATTCAAGAATGCAGTCTTTACATCCATTTGCCAAATTTCATAATGCATCAATTGCTAACATGATTCAGACAGACTTAAGCATCGCTACAGGTGATAAGGTCTCATCGTAGTCAACTCCTTGAACTTATCGAAAACCTTTCGCAGCAAGTCGAGCTTTGTAGACAGTAACATTACCGTCAGCGCCAGAATGCTTCTTGAAGATCCATTTATTCTCTATGGCTTGCCGATCATCAGGCAAGTCAACCAAAGTCCACACTTTGTTCTCATACATGGATCCCATCTCAGATTTCCTGGCCTCAAGCCATTTTGCAGAATCTGGACTCATCATCCCTTCCTCATAGTTTGTAGGTTCGTCATGGTCAAGTAACATGACCTCCAGAACAGGATTACCGTACCACTCTGGTGCGGATCTTACTCCGATTGACCTGGTTCGGTAGTAACTTGATCAGAGGTTTCATGATCATCATCATTAGTTTCCTCACTAATTGGTGTAGGAATCATTGGAACTGATTTCTATGATGAACTACTTTCCAATAAGGGAGCAGGTACAATTACCTCATCAAGTTCTACTTTCCTCCCAATCACTTCTTTCGAGAGAAATTCCTTCTCTAGAAAGGATCCATTCTTTGCAACGAATATCTTGCCTTCGGATCTGTGATAGAAGGTGTACCCAACAGTCTCCTTTGGGTATCCTATGAAGACACATTTCTCCAATTTGTGTTCGAGCTTATCAGGTTGAAGCTTTTTCACATAAGCATCGCAACCCCAAACTTTAAGAAACGACAACTTGGGTTTCTTGCCAAACCACAGTTCATATGGTGTCGTCTCAATGGATTTCGATGGTGCCCTATTTAACGTGAATGTAGCCGTATCTAAAGCATAACTCCAAAACGATAGCGTTAAATCAGTAAGAGACATCATAGATCGCACCATATCTAATAAAGTGCAGTTACAATGTTCGGACACGCCATTACTCTGTGGTGTTCCAAGTGGCGTGAGTTGCGAAACTATTCCGCATTGTTTCGAATGAAGACCAAACTCATAACTCAAATATTCACCTCCACGATCAGATCGTAGAAACTTAATTTTCTTGTTACGATGATTTTCCACTTCACTCTGAAATTCTTTGAACTTTTCAAATGTTTCAGGCTTATGTTTCATCAAGTAGACATACCCATATCTGCTCAAATCATCTGTGGAGGTCAGAAAATAACAATACCCACCATGAGCATCAACACTCATCGGACCGCATACATCAGTATGTATTATTTCCAACAAGTCTGTTGCTCGTTCCATTGTTCCGGGGAACGAAGTCTTAGTCATCTTGCCCATGAGGCATGGTTCGCAAGCATCAAGTGATTCATAATCAAGTGATTCCAAAAGCCCATCAGCGTGGAGTTTCTTCATGCGCTTTACACCAATATGACCTAAACTGCAGTGCCACAAATAAGTTGCACTATCATTATTAAACTTACATCTTTTGGCTTCAATACTATGAATATGTGTATCACTACTATCAAGATTTAGTAAAAATGGACCACTCATCATGGGTGCATGAACATAAAAGATATTACTCATATAAATAGAACAACCATTATTCTCTGATTTAAATGAATAACCGTCTCGCATCAAACAAGATCCTGATATAATGTTCATGCTTAATGCTGGCACCAAATAACAATTATTCAGGTCTAAAACTAATCCCGAAGGTAGATGTAGAGGTAGCGTGCCGATGGCGATCACATCAACTTTGGAACCATTTCCCACGCCCATCGTCACCTCGTCCTTAGCCAATCTTCGCTTAATCTGTAGCCCCTGTTTCGAGTTGCAAATATTAGCAACAGAACCAGTATCAAATACCCAGGCGCTACTGCGAGCATTAGTAAGGTACACATCAATAACATGTATATCAATATACCTTTCACTTTGCCATCCTTCTTATCCGCCAAATACTTGGGGCAGTTCCGCATCCAGTGACCAGTCCCTTTGCTGTAGAAGCACTCAGTCTCAGGCTTAGGTCCAGACTTGGGCTTCTTCACTTGAGCAGCAACTTGCTTGCCGTTCTTCTTGAAGTTCCCCTTCTTCCCTTTGCCCTTCTTCTTGAAACTGGTGGTCTTGTTGACCATCAACACTTGATGCTCCTTCTTGATTTCTACCTCAGCAGCCTTTAGCATCGCGAAGAGCTCGGGAATTGTCTTATCCATCCATCACGAAGCTTTTGTAGCTTGTTGGCAGTGATCGAAGAACTCTGTCAATGACACTATCAACCGGAGGATTAACTCCCAACCGAGTCAAGTGATTGTGGTACCCAGACATTCTCAGTATGTGTTCACTGACAGAACTATTCTCCTCCATTTTGCAGCTGCATAACTTATTGGAGACTTCATATCTCTCAATCCGGGCATTTGCTTGAAATATTAACTTCAACTCCCGGAACATCTCATTTGCTCCATGACGTTCAAAACATATTGAAGTCCCGGTTCTAAGCCGTAAAGCATGGCACACCGAACTATTGAGTAGTCATCAGCTTTGCTCTGCCAGGTGTTCATAACATCTGGAGTTGCTCCTACAACGGCTTTGGCACCTAGCGGTGCTTCCAGGACATAATTCTTCGGTGCAGCAATGAGGATAATCCTCAAGTTACAGACCGAGTCCGTGTAGTTGATACCATCATCTTTTAACTTAGCTTTCTCTAGGAACGCATTTAAATTCAATGGAACAACAACATGGGCCATTTATCTACAACAACATATACATGCAGAATACTACCAGGTACTAAGTTCATGATAAATTAAAGTTCAATTAATCATATTACTTAAGAACTCCCACTTAGATAGACATCCCTCTAATCATCTAAGTGATCACGTGATCCATATCAACTAAACCATGTCCGATCATCACGTGAGATGGAGTAGTTTTCAATGGTGAACATCACTATCTTGATCATATCTACTATATGATTCACACTCGACCTTTCGGTCTTAGTGTTCCGAGGCCATATCCGCATATGCTAGGCTCGTCAAATTTAACCCGAGTATTCTGCTTGTGCAAAACTGGCTTGCATCCGTTGTTTGTGAACGTAGAGCTTATCACACCCGATCATCATGTGGTGTCTCGGCACGACGATCTCCATCTCCAAAGCACCATCGTGATCACCATTGTCACCGGCTTGACACCTTGATCTCCATCGTAGCATTGTTGTTGTCTCACCAACTATTGCTTCCACGACTATCGCTATCGCTTAGTGATAAAGTAAAGCAGTTACATGGCGATTGCATTTCATACAATAAAGCGACAACCATATGGCTCCTGCTAGTTGCTGATAACTGTGTTACAAAACATGATCATCTCATACAACAATTTATATAATCACGTCTTGACTATATCACATCACAACATGCCCTGCAAAAACAATTTAGACGTCCTCTACTTTGTTGTTGCAAGTTTACGTGCCTGCTATGGGCTTCTAGCAAGAACCGTTTTTACCTACGCATCAAAACCACAACGTGGTATAGTGATTGCTTTTTGATCTACATAAAGAACCCTGTTCATTAAATCCGATTGAACTAAAGTTGGAGAATCTGACACCCGCCATCCACCTATGTGCACTACAAACAAAATACACTTCTGTGATGATACGTGTTTGTCACAGTAGGTCGCTTTTTTTGTCATGCATGTACATCCATGACAAATTTATGACAGAATCAAGATAGTCATACCTGTGCTGTCGTAGAAGTGTTCCATGACATTACCAAAATTATCATCATGGAAGTGTCCACTTCCATGACAATAAATCGCGCGTCACAGAAGTGCTTTCGTCAAGGGTGACCAACACGTGGCATCCACCGTAACGGAACGCCGTTAAGCTATCGGGTCAGGTTTTGGATCCGATAACCCGTTAACAGCCCCGACCAATGGGGATTTTCCACGTGTAAAATCATCATTGGCTAGAGGAAACACGTGTCGGCTCATCGTTGGGACAGATGTCATCCACTCACTGGACAGAAGGCGCCTATGATACGTCAACACGTGGCACGGCCCAACAGTGGCCCATTCCCGTGAAAAGGCTGGCCCATTTGACTTGGTCAAAAGCTGGCGGGCCGGCCCATGGAAAGCCTGTTAACGGCCTGTTGGCATATAGCCCATTTACAGCCCGCTAACCCAAGGTCCGTTACGCCCTATCCGAATTAGGCCCAGTAGCGTCATCTGGGCCGTCCAATATGATTCCAGCCCGTTTTCACATCTGGCCCATGTATATCCCATGACGTCTTTCGGCCCATATGAGACCCTTTGTAACTCTTGGCCCATTAGCGGCCCGTGCTGAAACTGACCCGTAATGAACAGTGTATTACTTTACACCCATTAACGGCCCGTGGTGAAACTAGCCCGTAATGAACAGTGTATCACTTTATACCCATTAACGACCCGTTATTCCGTTGGGCCGTTTCTAGCCCAAGTTAACTTTCGACCTTCTAAGGGCCCATTTATTCTTGGGCTCATTTGCAGCATTTGGTTACTTACGGCCCGTTACTGTCATTTTATGTTTGTGGGCCAAATTCAGCCCGTCGTTACAGTCGGCCCGTTTGTGGACCGTTAGTCTGTTGGGCCATTTTCATAGCATCACCAAATACGGCCTATTAACGGCCCGTTATGGTCAGCCCATAAAACGTACGATTTCCATTAAAGGCCCGCCTACAGCCCATTAAAGGCCCGTACAAGACCCATAAATGAGCCGGCGGCCCATGGATCCTATGAGACGTACAAGGCCCATGGATCCTACAAGACGTAGAAGGCCCATGGATCCTACGAGACGTAGAAGGCCCATGGATCCTACGAGACGTAGAAGGCCCATGGATCCGACGGCCCGTGAAGGTCCATGGTCGGGCGAATTGGCCCCCATTTGAATGATATAGAATATTCAAAGAATTATCCTACTCAATACTATCACCTCTAAAAAGCCTACACTATTACAACAAAGCGATCAAGGCATAGAAAGGTAGAATAATCCTACACTATACAATAAATAAATTACAGCCGATTATACCCACTGGGCAAATACAGCTCATACATCATGGACGCGCATCAACTTAACTCCATTTGAACTATAATCTCTTCAGAAAATAGGATTGGCCGGATTCAGATAGCACAAATTTCAGTCTGCAAAATCTCCAATTCCTTCATGGTTACCTCAGTGTCTTGTTTCATTTTTTGACTCCTGCATCTAATACCTGCATGTCCAGTCTCAACTTGTTGATTATACGTTGACAATCATGTACACGCTGTCTTGCTACCTCTAGTTGATGCTCGAGAACATCAGCACATTCCAATTCCAATCCATAATCATTCGGTAACGGCCATGCTGCACTGCTTGCAGATCTTTGTGTTGATGTCACTTCATCCTGAAATGTTTCTGTAAGTAAACATGACTAGGGCAAAAATATAGTTACAACAGTGAAGCGAACAAGACACTATTTTGTACTATATGACAAAACAGGACTAACAATAATGTTACACGTCACTTTCAAAAAAAATGTTACACGTCATGAAGCATAAGCAGGTGATATATGAAAAATTATAAAAAAATAGTCTATGCAGCCTGCATACAGAAATCCCTCTTAGCTCACCATAGGAGCATGATGTTGGGGCCCAATCGAAAACACAAACAAGTTACAAATTTAGACAACACGTTGCGTATAAGTAAGCAAGCAGTTGGCCATTCTGTGCCTCAATTAAAGTCTTAGGGAGCATAATGAATAGCAGAGGGTTTCATACAAACATACTACAGCAGGCAAAACTATGCAATCATTAGCGTAGTATAAACTAGATTGTGAGCCTCATGCAATAATAGTTGGTTAATAGACTTCAAAGCTTCAGGCACACTTCGGCAGAGTAATTAAATGGTAAGGCCTTTAATTATGTCAACTAATAGTGATACAAGTACCGAACATCAGGCATGATTATTTGGGCATCTCATTAACTGAGGACAAATAAAGCAATTAAAAAGAGAAAATTAACTATGCCTGAAACAAACAAGGAATTGAATTGTTGAGTTGCATACAGTGACTTACCTTAGCAGGTTGAAGAGGCTCAGCGCAGCTCCTACTTCTGTTGCAAGGCTCCTTCCTAACATCTTGTACTTGGAAATCCTCAATCTTATATTCATTGCACCCCCTCTGCAAGGTGACACAAACTAGTTACTCGTCTCCTTGGAAGATAAATATGCATACTTTCCAGTCTGTGAACACAAAAGAATGAGATTATAACAAAACAACACCACATAATGAAACATGCCACATCTCTTGCACTTGCACACAATGAAATAAGCATTTACTATGTCTGCACTATGTAAAAACTAGGCATACCTTCGAACTGGATCTCCAGGTACTCTTGGAGAGCCTACTGTAGTGTACAACCAAACCTTTATGTCACCTATGAGTTAGACAAGGCCCAACTACAGCAGCCCTTAGTGTTTAAATCGTTGACAAGATCTGTTAGAGTGTTATGTCAAGAACAACAAGTAATCAAAGCAAACAGTCCTAGTATGGCTGGCTGATGCAAACAAGCAATTGAACAGATGTGTGAGAAAATCTTACATATCAAGAAAAGAAGCAAAGAAGGAGGCTTAAAGACCATCACTTGACTGACCAGATTTAAGGGGCATTTAAACATCAAGTGCAACATATGAACTAACATAAACATTGCATATTCCAGATTCTACAATGGAATGCACATGTATTAGGTTATGCCATGTATGATGATGCCTAAATGTACAGATAGCTGGCAGGAGTGATTCATCATTCCACGCACAATTGAATTGCAGGTTAAGGGCCAGTTCGATTCTGCCTTTTCAGGGCATATTGTCAAAATAAGCCATAAAAGATGTAAAGAAGTCATTTTTGAGTTATGGGCTTGGGCTTAACTAATTTTGCTATAGAGGGGGGTGTTTCGGGTAGAACCTCACTAAAAATTGATGGGAAGGGGAATAGTGAAATGACTATGTTGTCTGCCTATATCACACTCAAAATGCAACTGCTGACGCCTGTGTCACACCTGACCCTCAAGTAAAAACAAACACGCAAGCATTCATTGCCCTGCCCGCTTGCATCTCCTCTCCCCTTTCCCTCTACCTCGATCCCCTGCCTGCAGCACTAGGGTTCCTCCAGCGAGCTGTCGCCAGTGGTCCCATCTGGCCTTGTCCTCGACAATGCTATGTCCAGCTAGGCTACATGGCCGACGGGTAGGGGCAAATCTCCCTGGCTTCTCCTCCCTCTGGCGCTGCCCCTCATTCTCATGGTCTCCAACAGCTGCTCCACTGTGGTTCATCCAACGCACTACTCCGGCGGGCGCTGCACAACTACGGCTGATGCCACACTGCGGCAGAAGGCACCTTATTCCCCCTCCCCTCCTCCCAGGCCATGGCCTTGAGGTGCTGTTGAAGGATGAGCTCATCCAACAAGGTGAGGATCTCCTCTGATTTTTTGCCAAATTTTCATTCTGATCCACTATACGACGAATTGCTATGAGCTGCTTCTGTTGCTGCTATATGATGCATTGCTATGAGCTGCTCCTGCTGCTGCTATATGATGAATTGCAATGAGCTGCTGCTGCTGTATGATGATTTGCTATGAGTTGCTGCTGCTATATGATGAATTGCTATGAGCTGCTGCTGCTATATGATGAGTTGCTACAAGCTGCTCCTGCTGCTACTATATGTTGAGTTGCTACAAGCTTCTCCTGCTGCTGCTATATGATGAATTGCTATGAGCTGCCCATGCTACTGCTATATGATGAATTGGTACGAGCTGCTCCTGCTGCTACTATATGATGAATTTCTATGAGTTGCTGCTGGTATATGATGAATTGCAGACTGCTGCTGCTGTATGATGAGTTGCTATGAGCTGCTGCTGCTGCTATATGATGCTTTCAGGTGGTGCTGCTATATGATAATAACTAGCCACTTGGACCATCGAATTTCAATAAATAATTGTTCTTCATTTAAATGTGGGTCATGCGTTCTTCGTTTAAATTAGGCAATGGGATCCCCTTGGAAAACATTGACCAAAGTAGATTGTGCCAAGTAGATGGTATCTTTGTATTTGCATTTTGAGCAAATAGTGATGGTCTGTTTTCCTATCATATTAATTACTGCACTGGGTTCAATTTGTGATGTTTGCAAGTCAAATTAATTTCCATATGGGCAACAAAATGAAAAAAATATAATGCAATCTAGACTTTCCACTGATCATACCAAAGATAAGCTGAAAACACAATGAAAAGAACTAGTTGGCTTATTACATGGAGCTTATATTCACAGGCGCTTATTTTCTTAGGATAACTCGTAATAACTATCCCTAAGAAACTTGGCTAATAGAACTGGCATACAAATAACATGTCACGATGATTGCAATGGAGGAGTGACGTACCATGGCACACTGTATAGGCTCACCGTTGCCTCTCCTTTTTTTGCGATGTTCCATGAAATTGCCACATACATCTTGTACCTTTTCATTGTGTAACCCTATCTACAAGTTGACACGGCTAATTTCAGACATCTCTACATGATACTACATTGCATATCCCTTGCGCATATTTAAACCAACAATTAATGATTGTGTGCGTACCATAAACTAGCCATGACTCTGTATGCTGGACTAGCAGGCACTCTAAGGGAGCCTAATGTAGTGCACTGGAATTCCTACATGCCACCTATGATTTTGTGTAATGTACTGCCCCTGTTCCTAAATATATGTCTTTGTAGAAATTCCATTATGGACCACATACAGATGTATATAGACGCATTTTCGAGTGTAGATTCACTCATTTTGCTCCGTATGTAGCCTATAGTGGAATCTCTAGAAAGACTTATATTTAGGAACGGAGGTACGAGGTAGTATCATGTATGACATCTACATATCTAATTTAGCAGCCAGTAGTAGAAATCATTGTCTACACAAAGGGATTACTGGTCGAAAATCCTAGCAAAGCACGCTGGCAGGCACATAACAATACAAGAGAGAGAGAGACACGCTTAAAAGATCATAGCAATGCCTCAGTCCAGGATCTTGGTTGGCCAAGCTGTTAGATCCAGAAGAAACATCGTCCTTGTAGTTTTTGCCAGCTGCATAACAGGTAACAGCGACCGGTTAGTATATTTGAAGTACATCGGGCAGGTGATGCTGGACGGGTTTAAAGGTGACAAGTACCTAGCCCGTGGCGGGTGCTTGGCATCTCTCCAGGCTATGGGAATCAGGTTAGAAACATCGAGGGCGATGACGTTGCGCTGGCTATCTGAAACGTTTCCAACGTATCTGTAATTTTTGATTGCTCCATGCTATATTATCTACTGTTTTGGACTATATTGGGATTTATTTTCCACTTTTATATTATTTTTGGGACTAATCTATTAACCGGTGGCCCAGCCCAGAATTGCCGGTTTTTGCCTATTTCAGTGTTTCAAAGAAACGGAATATCAAACGGAGTCCAAACGGAATAAAATCTTCGGGAACGTGATTTTCTCACCGAACTTGATCCAGGAGACTTGGACCCTGCTCCAAGGAACAAAAGAGGCAGTCACGAGGGTGGGGGTGCGCCCTCCTAGGGCGCGCCCCCTGCCTTGTGGGCCCCTCGTTGCTCCTTCGGCGTACTTCTTCCTCCTATATATACACACGTACCCCCAAACGATCAGAACAAGAGCCAAAAACCTAATTCCACCGTCGCAACTTTCTGTATCCACAAGATCCCATCTTGGGGCCTGTTCTGGAGCTCCGCCGGAAGAGGACCGTCATCACGGAGGGCTTCTACATCATCATAGCCTCTCCGATGAAGTGTGAGTAGTTTACCTCAGACCTTTAGGTCCATAGTTAGTAGCTAGATGGCTTCTTCTCTCTCTTTGAATCTCAATACAAAGCTCTCCCCCTCTCTTGTGGAGATCTATTCGATGTAATCTTCTTTTTGCGGTGTGTTTGTTGAGACCGATGAATTGTGGGTTTATGATCAAGTCTATCTATGAATAATATTTGAATCTTCTCTGAATTCTTTTATGTATGATTGGTTATCTTTGCAAGTCTCTTCGAATTATCCGTTTGGTTTGGCCAACTAGATTGGTAGTTCTTGCCATGGGAGAAGTGCTTAGCTTTGGGTTCGATCTTGCGGTGTCCTTACCCAGTGACAGAAGGGGCAGCAAGACACGTATTGTATCGTTGCCATCGAGGATAACAAGATGTGGTTTATTTCATATTGCATGAATTTATCTCTCTACATCATGTCATCTTGCTTAAGGCGTTACTCTGTTTTTAACTTAATACTCTAGATGCATGTTGGATAGCGGTCGATGAGTGGAGTAATAGTAGTAGATGCAGAATCGTTTCGATCTACTTGTCACGGACGTGATGCCTATATACATGATCATGCCTAGATATTCTCATAACTATGCTCAATTCTGTCAATTGCTCAACAGTAATTTGTTCACCCACTGTAGAATACTTATGCTCTTAAGAGAAGCCACTAGTGAAACCTATGGCCCCCGGGTCTATTCTCATCATATCAATCTCCATCACTTTAATCTTGCTTTGCTTTTTTACTTTGCTTTTACTTTGCATCTTTATACCAAAAATACCAAAAATATTATATCTATCAGATCTCACTCTCGTAAGTGACTGTGAAGGGATTGACAACCCCTAATCGCGTTGGTTGCGAGTAGCTATCGCTTTGTGCAGGTACGAGGGACTTGAGCGTGGCCTCCTACTGGATTGATACCTTGGTTCTCAAAAACTGAGGGAAATACTTATGCTACTCTGCTGCATCATCCCTTCCTCTTCGGCGAAAACCAACGCAAGCTCAAGACGTAGCAAGAAGGATTTCTGGTGCTGTTGCCGGGGAGTCTACGCAAAAAGTCAACATACCAAGTACCCATCACAATCCCTATCTCTCGCATTACATTATTTGCCATTTGCCTCTCATTTTCCTCTCCCCCCAATTCACCCTTGCCGTTTTATTCGTGCCCCCCCTCTCTCTCTCTCTATCCTCCCTCTCTATTTGCCTCTTCTGGCCCGTTTGCTTTTTGTTTGCTCGTATGGTTGGAATAGTCATTTATTTATTACTAAACAGAGAACCTAAGATTTATGGATCCTCATCCGCTTGCTAATCTTTTTAAGAGATCCAGTTATGTTGAACCAATTGCTAGTGAGTTTTGTGCACTAGATTATCTTTATGAAGTTTTGCTTGAAATTCGTGAATCTGAAAATTGTGATGAAGTATGTTATGAAGTGATTCACGATAGATCTTTGAATAAAAAGCATGATTGCGATGATGTTATTATAAATTCTATTAATGAAAATTGTGCTAATAATATGCAAAACCCTAAGCTTGGGGATGCTAGTTTTGTTATGTCCTCTACTTGTTGCAATGATCATGATTGGGGTGATCCTTCTTTTGATCTTGAAAATTTATTTAAACCCCATGATGAATATGAGATTGATTATAATGTTTGCAATAATATTGAAAGTGGGTTTGGAAGAATGTCAACTTTAGATCCCACATATTTATAGAATGTTCAATCTTATGAAGTTTTTGATAAGAGTGCATTTGGGAAGGTCATAACTTTAGTTAATGTTAATCCCACTATTTCGGAAAAGTGCCAACTTTGCATGAATGTGGATCATGTTGAGTATATTTTATGTGATAGCTATATTGTTGAATTTGCTTATGATCCTACATGTAATTACTATGAGAGAGGAAAATATGGTTGTAGAAATTTTCATGTTACTAAATTACCTCTCGTTATGTTGAGATTGCTATTGTTTCTTTCCTCTTCCTTGCATATGCTAGTTTTTGCTTGCCTTGATAATTTGTTTGCCTATAATATGCCTATGCATATGAAGTATGTTAGACTTAGATGTGTTTGTCACATGTTTTGTGATGCTCTCTTTGTGCTTCAATTCTTGTCTTTCATGTGAGCATCATTAAAATTATCAATGCCTAGCTTTAAGGATTTAAAGAAAAGCGCTTGTTGGGAGACAACCCAATATTTATCCTTCCTGTTATTCAATAAATAAATTATTTATTCTCTGTTATGTTTGTGTTTTTTGTGTTTAATTAGTGTTTGTGCCAAGTAGAACCGTTGGGAAGACTTGGGGAAAGTCTTGTTGAACTTGCTGTAAAAAACAGAAACTTTAGCGCTCACGAGAACTTCTGTCATTTTTATTTGAAGAGTGATATTTAGTTAATTATTTTTGAATATGATTAATAGATAAATTACTCACGTCCAGCAATTTATTTTAGAATTTTTGGGGTTCCAGATCTTGCGCTAGCTACAGATTACTACAGACTATTCTGTTTTTGACAGATTCTGTTTTTCGTGTGTTGTTTGCTTATTTTGATGAATCTATGGCTAGTAAAATAGTTTATAATCCATAGAGAAGTTGGAATACAGTAGGTTTAACAACAATATAAATAAATAATGGGTTCATTACAGTACCTTGAAGTGGTCTTTTGTTTTCTTTCGCTAACGGAGCTCACGAGTTTTCTATTTTGTGTTTTGTGTTGTGAAGTTTTCAAGTTTTGGGTGAATTCTTTTGATGGATCATGGAACAAGGAGTGGCAAGATCCTAAGCTTGGGGATGCCCATGGCACCCCCAAGATAATCCAAGGACACCAAAAAGTCAAAGCTTGGGGATGCTCCGGAAGGCATCCCCTCTTTCATCCACTTCCATCGGTAATTTACTTGGAGCTATATTTTTATTCACCAACACGATATGTGTTTTGCTTGGAGCGTCTTGTATTATTTGTGTCTTTGTGTCTTAGTACGCCACAATCATCCTTGCTGTACACACCTTTTGAGAGAGCCATGCATGAATTAAAATTTGATAGAATACTCTATGTGCTTCACTTATATCTTTTGAGCTAGATAATTTGGCTCTATGTGCTTCACTTATATCTTTTGAGCTAGATAATTGTGCTCTATGTGCTTCACTTAGATCTTTTAGAGCATGGTGGTGGATTTGTTTTAAGGAAACTATTGATCTCTCATGCTTCACTTAAATTATTTTGAGAGTCTCTTAATAGCATGGTAATTTGCTTAATAATAATATGCTTGGTATTCAAGATTTGTGAAACTTTCTTTTGAGTGTGTTGAATACTAAGAAAAGATTGAAGCATGATAATTGTTTTGAGATATGGAGGTGATAATATTAAAGTCATGCTAGTTGAGTAGTTGTGAATTTAAAGAATACTTGTGTTAAAGTTTGTGATTCCCGTAGCATGCACGTATGGTGAACCGTTATGTAACGAAGTCGGAGCATGATTTATTTATTGATTGTCTTCCTTATGAGTGGCGGTCGGGGACGAGCGGTGGTCTTTTCCTACCAATCTATCCCCCTAGGAGCATGCGCGTAATACTTTGCTTTGATAACTTCTAGATTTTTGCAATAAGTATATGAGTTCTTTATGACTAATGTTGAGTCCATGGATTATACGCACTCTCACCCTTCCACCTTTGCTAGCCTCTCTAATACTGCACACCTTTCGCCGGTATCATACACCTACCATATACCTTCCTCAAAACAGCCACCATACCTACCTATTATGGCATTTCCATAGCCATTCCGAGATATATTGCCATGTAACTTTCCACCATCTAGTTCATCATGACACATTCATCATTGTCATATTGCTTAGCATGATCATGTAGTTGACATAGTATTTGTGGCAAAGCCACCGTTCATAATTTCTTCATACTTGTCAGTCTTGATTCATTGCATATCCCGGTACACCGCTGGAGGCATCCATATAGAGTCATACTTTGTTTTAGAATCGAGTAGTAATCATTGAGTTGTAAATAAATAAAAGTGTGATGATGATCATTCAATAGAGTATTGTCCCGATATTAAAAAAAAGAGAAAGGCCAAACAAAAGAAGGCCCCAAAAAAAGAAAATAAATAAAAAGGGGCAATGCTACTATCCTTTTTTCCACACTTGTGCTTCAAAGTAGCACCATGATATAGCGAGTCTCATATATTGTGCTTCAAAGTAGCACCATGTTCTTCATATAGAGAGTCTCGTATGTTGTCACTTTCATATACTAGTGGGAATTTTACATTGTAGAACTTGGCTTGTATATTCCAATGATGGGCTTCCTCAAAATTGCCTTAGGTCTTCGTGAGCAAGCAAGTTGGATGCACACCCACTTAGTTTCTTTTGTTGAGCTTTCATACATTTATAGCTCTAGTGCATCCGTTGCATGGCAATCCCTACTCACTCACATTGATATCTATTGATGGGCATCTCCATAGCCCGTTGATACGCCTAGTTGATGTGAGACTATCTTCCCCTCCTTTTTGTCTTCTCCACAACCACCATTCTATTCCACCTATAGTGCTATATCCATGGCTCACGCTCATGTATTGCGTGAAGATTGAAAAAGTTTTGAAAAAGTTAGAGTATGAAACAATTGCTTGGCTTGTCATCGGGGTTGTGCATGATTTAAATACTTTGTGTGGTGAAGATGGAGCATAGCCATACTATATGATTTTGTAGGGATAACTTTCTTTGGCCATGTTATTTTGAGAAGACACAATTGCTTTGTTAGTATGCTTGAAGTATTATTATTTTTATGTCAATATAAACTTTTGTCTTGAATATTTCTAATCTGAATATTCATACCACAATTAAGAAGATTTGCATTGAAATTATGCCAAGTAGCATTCTGCATCAAAAATTCTCCTTTTATCATTTACCTACTCGAGGACGAGCAAGAATTAAGCTTGGGGATGCCTGATGCGTCTCCAACGTATCTATAATTTTTGATTGCTCCATGCTATATTATCTACTGTTTTGGACTATGTTGGGCTTTATTTTCCACTTTTATATTATTTTTGGGACTAACCTATTAACAGGAGGCCCAGCCCAGAATTGCTGTTTTTTTGCCTATTTCAGTGTTTCGAAGAAACAGAATATCAAACGGAGTCCAAACGGAATAAAATCTTCGGGAACGTGATTTTCTCACCGAACGTGATCCAGGAGACTTGGACCCTGCTCCAAGGAACAAAAGAGGCAGTTAAGAGGGTGGGGGGTGCCCCCCTAGGGCGCGCCCCTGCCTCGTGGGCCCCTCGTTGCTCCTCCGGCGTACTTCTTCCTCCTATATATACACACGTACCCCAAACGATCAGAACAGGAGCCAAAAACCTAATTCCACCGCTGCAACTTTCTGTATCCATGAGATCCCATCCCGGGGCCTGTTCCGGAGCTCCGCCGGAAGAGGGCCGTCATCACGGAGGGCTTCTACATCATCATAGCCTCTCCGATGAAGTGTGAGTAGTTTACCTTAGACCTTCGGGTCCATAGTTAGTAGCTAGATGGCTTCTTCTCTCTCTCTTTGAATCTCAATACAAAGTTCTCCCCCTCTCTTGTGGAGATCTATTCGATGTAATCTTCTTTTTGCGGTGTGTTCGTTGAGATCGATGTATTGTGGGTTTATGATCAAGTCTATCTATGAATAATATTTGAATCTTCTCTGAATTCTTTTATGTATGATTGGTTATCTTTGCAAGTCTCTTCGAATTATCCGTTTGGTTTGGCCAACTAGATTGGTAGTTCTTGCCATGGGAGAAGTGCTTAGCTTTGGGTTCGATCTTGTGGTGTCCTTACCCAGTGACAAAAGGGACAGCAAGGCACGTATTGTATCATTGCCATCGAGGATAACAAGATGGGGTTTATTTCATATTGCATGAATTTATCTTTCTACATCATGTCATCTTGCTTAAGGTGTTACTCTGTTTTTAACTTAATACTCTAGATGCATGCTGGATAGCGGTCGATGAGTGGAGTAATAGTAGTAGATGCAGAATCGTTTCAATCTACTTGTCACGGACGTGATGCCTATATACATGATCATGCCTAGATATTCTCATAACTATGCTCAGTTCTGTCAATTGCTCAACAATAATTTGTTCACCCACCGTAGAATACTTATGCTCTTGAGAGAAGCCACTAGTGAAACCTATGGCCCCCGGGTCTATTCTCATCATATTAATCTCCATCACTTTAATCTTGCTTTTCTTTTTTACTTTGCTTTTACTTTTTTACTTTGCATCTTTATACCAAAAATACAAAAAATATTATATCTATTAGATCTCACTCTCGTAAGTGACCGTGAAGGGATTGACAACCCCTAATCGCGTTGGTTGTGAGTAGCTATCGCTTTGTGCAGGTACGAGGGACTTGAGCATGGCCTCCTACTGGATTGATACCTTGGTTCTCAAAAACTAAGGGAAATACTTACGCTACTCTACTGCATCATCCCTTCCTCTTTGGGGAAAACCAACGCAAGCTCAAGACGTAGCACTGTCGGGGTCCGGTAAGGAGATCTAGAACCGTCGAGTAGGGTGTTTGTGGAGCGGCTCCGGTAGGGTGGACTATGGTGTGGGCGAAGTAGATCTATGGTCGTGGACGAGGGCGTAGGTGAAGCTGCTCCGGTGGTTGGGTTAAGGATGGTGTCGATGATGCGGATCTGCAGCCGTGGACGGGGCGTCAGAAGCTGCTCCGGTGGTTGGGTTA
>NC_041388.1:53015528-53051172 GCF_002162155.2 Triticum dicoccoides
GTGGATGGGGCATCAGAAGCTGCTCCGGTAGGTTGGATGAGGGTGCGAGGAAGCGGATCTGAGGCCGTGGACTTGTGAGTTGGCAAAGCGGCCCCGGTAGGGTTAAGAATGGTATAGGAGAAGCTACCCTGGTAGGGTTGAGGAAGGTGTCGGCAAAGCGGCTCCGGTAGGGTTGAGGAAGGTGTCGGTGAAGAGGATCAGAGGACGTCGACGGGGGCATCAGTGGGGCAGCTCCGGGGGGGTGTGGACGAAGCGTCTCCGGTGGGGAGTACAAATGAGCCGCTGCAAATGCGCGGCGGTTGACGAGAGTACCGGCGAAGCAGATCCGGCGCCGTGGACAAGGCCGGCGCTGAATGGGCTGTGGTACAGTGGTGGATGAGCAGTCTACTTGTTTCTAGGGGAGGTGGGAGGGGTAGATGCGGCCGCAGAAGCAGATCCGACGAGGTGGATGCCGCTGGCAGTGAATGGGCTATGGTACGCCGGTGGATGAGCAGTCTAGGGTTTCGAGAGGGGAGGGGAGAAAGGGCGATGAAGTACGGACGGCGTGATGTAAGATGCTCTGGTGTTGTGGAGTTAGTCATTTTTGCGGGAGGGGGAGAGGAAATGGGGGTGCCGTGTAGTGGGGGAACCGGAAGTTACCAAAGCAGCCCCAACCTATCATGTAGATGAGGGCGGTATTGTAACTGTTGGTCTCCGTGCACCAAGGACAAAAGGGGGATTTCGCATGCTAAAGACTAAGGTGGCGGAAATTTTAGAAGGAGGCGGGAGATTTTGCCGCCCGCGGGATCGTTCGTATCCAGTTTCAACTAATTTTGGACCGTACTAGCAGGAAGGTCATGCTAGACTGTGTACAAGGGGCACGCGTCAGCAGTTAATAACTGGTGTGAAGTCCACCCCAGAAAAAAGACAATAACTCGGGATGATGCGCCGATAACTTGGACGTTCACATGGGCGCGGCCAATCGTACGGGTGTAGTGGCACGTTCACAAAAAAAGGATCAAACGCTCAGCCTATGTATTTCTCGTGTAAATAGATAATTTAGTGCCATTGGTTATTTACTTTAAACATAATGCATTGACGTGTTAGTGTAGAGGCGCACAAAAATAAATGGATATTGTAGTCAGCTACTTAAAAGTGTTACCTCATATGATTACATAGCCTCCATTTCATAAATTGCGTACCCATTGAATTCATATATGAATATTACATATATTACTTCAACATAGAAACTTAAATCATCCAAGACTAATGAATTTGAATGCAAGACTAAGAATGGTGCATGTTCATGATAGCTACATTGGTTGTTTGAAGAAACATCACTGTAACTTTGGCATGCACAACTAAAAAGGCTTATTTAAATAGAAAAAATGTGATATGTGAGTGTCCAATCTTTATAGATTTGAATCGATATTGTACCTTTGGCCACGATATGAAGTAGATATTGACTTATGTTCAAGCGATGCACGTCCACGATCACTAGATAGTGATACGTGAATGAATTGTGCAAGCTCTCTCACATGCATACATATCTCATTTCCCTGTGGGCATCAGAATCACACACGCGCACTTCGTGTATTTCTCTCCGTCCGTCAGGGTTAAATTTATCTTTCTACCCCGTCCTACAAGTCTCTCACACAGAAACACACATGCTCTCTATGTCTAACACGCCCACCCCTTTAATTCCGCCCACCCACAGCCACTAATGTCTCCCACACATATGCTATCTACCTATCCCTTAATATAGCTCGATATGTGTCACACAAACTTCTTCTCCCCACTAGCAAGATGCCCATGCGTTGCACGGAACATCAAGATGCATTTGTATGAGAAGTTTATCTTGTGGGAGAAAAGGATGAACGAGGGAATGCCTTAATTGCAAACGCGGAGAGGGGTGTGGGTATCTTTTTGCAAAATTTCCATAGTTTCCTTCCTGTCCATCAGATATAAATTGGATGGCCTATATTGCAGGATGGTAGGAACACCATCATCACCAACTCTGTTTTTTATAAGAGTAGAGATATGTGAGTGTCACTGCCCCCGCACACACCCACACTTCCCAACACCGAAGGAGTAGGGTGACACCTCGATCTTGATACTAATCTATCGATTGGCTTCTCTCTCAAACATACACACACACACTACCCGGCACCGAAGGAGTAGGGTGGCACATCGATCTTGATAATAATCTATCTACTCCTCTTTCAAACACACACACACACACACACTCGCTAGTTGTGCCTCTGTGCCTACCGCGCACACTCTCGATACGTCTTTCTCCCCCCCGAACAATGACAGCAGAAGGGTGACAACTCAATCTGATCATAATCTGTCAATTGGTTTCTCTCTCAAACATTGTGTCTCGGTGCCTCGCTCGGTAGCCCCCTCGATATGTAGACTTCTCGCGCACGCACAGCTGTAGTGATGATGACGCTGAACCCAGTGTGCCTTGTTTTTACCGGCCTTATGTGATAGTTTTCACCCTGTTTTCTGTTAATTACCAAGGCAACCTTTTCTTTGTTACTACTAGTGAATCTGAAATCATTCGGGGCAGACATAAAATATATCACTTCAACCCAATTATCGCAACAACTCTTTTAAAAGAAATAAGCTAGCTGCCCGTGCATTGCACGGAACATCAAGATGCATTTGTATGAGTAGTTTATCTTGTGAGAGAAAATGTTGAACGAGGGAAGGCCTTATTTGCGAACGTGGAGAGACGTGTGGGTATATTTTTGCAAAATTGCCATAGTTTCTTTCCTATCCGTTAGATATAAATCTGACGGCCTATATTGCAGGATGGAACGCACACCATCATCACCAACTCTGTTTTCTACTCCCTCTGTCCGAAAATACTTGTCATCAAAATGGATAAAAAGAGATGTATCTAAAACTAAAATACGTCTAGATACATTTCCTTTTATCCATTTTGATGACAAGTATTTCCGGACGGAGGGAGTATTTGTCTTTTTAGAGATTTCAACAAGTGACTATGACCGGACCTTACCAACATACTCAAAAAAGTAGTCCATAATTTTGATGTTACCCTCTTTTCTTGGCAGTGCAGTGCCATCTGGATACCTCATAAATAAATAAAGTACTACTCACCTAGACAGAGGGAGTATTCGAAAGATGACTATATTCGCAAGATGACTTAATACTCACCTAGACGGAGGGAGTATTCGATTTGACAGCGGGCGGCGCAGTTCCCGATACGGCTTTAATGTAGACGAGGGAGGGAGTAGCATTTCCCGATATGTTGAACAACCAATGCATCCTTCTTCAATTAATGCATGAGGGAAGTAATGGGAGGAGGTCCGGGAAAAGAGGCTACACGATGTGAATGCAACGCAGTTTGCCCTCATATAAAGGCGCCCCTCCATTCCAATGCATCTACCACATCGTATGCACCTAAGCATTTGCCTAAGCACCTACACTAAGCGCAAAAGAGCTCACTCCAGACCCATGGCGGCGATGCTCATGAGCGGCCAGTGGCTGCGCCAGATGGTCCACGACGCCGGCCTGCGGCATGGCACCGAGGATCGTCTCCAGACGGTGTTGGATACTGGCTGGTGGATGGCCGCCTTCGACGCCAACTACGACTCTCAGTTGGACCAGATGATCATTGCCACCAGCAACAAGTTCACCGTCCTCAAGAAGCTCGCGGACGACATCGTCGTACTCCTCCAGCCTGCGCGCCCGGGCTCCTCATTGCCTGCCACCCTAATCGGCCTCCATGGCCGGAACCTCTTTCAAGCACTGGTGGCCCTGCGACTACCCGCCGACGCCATGAAGAATGTCCACCTGGAGGTCACGCTCGCCGCAAGGCGCCTCGCCCTGCAAGAGTTCGTCGACCTACACATCCACATGTACGAGGAAATCGTGTACATAGGTATCTACAAGGCCAGTGAGGACGCTACGACCTTGGCCTTCCTCAACCGGCTGGAAGCCTTGGCTGCCTTTGCTAAGAAGCACCTCGACCTCGCCACAAAAGCCGCCGCTCCTTAGCCGCCGGTCGGTGGCCCGACGCACTAAGTTGAGGAGGAGGAGGTCGTACGTTCGTGGATCCATCTTTATTCTTGCCTTCCGTAACCACCACTGCGATCGCATCATCGTGGCCTTAATTCTTATTGTGCTATTGCATTCTCGTTCCAGTCAATACCGACATGTGCGATCCCTTTGCTTAATTATATGCATCACTGTAACTAGTACTCCATCCGTCAATTTATAAGTTGTGCTTACCTTTTCCATCAACTTCGTGCAACGCGCGGGCATGTTGCTAGAAACACTAGAATATGTCTATATAATCTGTATGTGATAGTCCATTTGAAATCTCAAAAAAGACAAATATTTAGGTACGGAGGGAGTAATATGTTAGGAGTATATCAAAACAATAGTCATTTCTTTCAAGTTTGCGAACAAATACTACTATTCTACTACTTTGGATCCATCGCAACGCATGAGCACATTGCTGGTAAAAGGAAAAGGCCTGCCGTGTTTGCGTCGCACCCCCACACGCTCGGGAATTGGGAGTACAACATGGCCCGTCCGGCACGACACATGGCTTAGGGAAGGCATGTTGCCTAGCATTTTCACTTTCATGTGGGACCGCCGTTGAGCAAACCGACACCCCGCCCGCCGCTGGGTTGGAAAAAATAATCGAGGGGAAGATCTAGCTGTAGCACGAAAGCCAAGAAATTTGGTGTCAGACGGGGCTTGTTGATAGAGTAGGAGCATTCCGTACTAGTACTACTCCTACTAGTACCAAGTTTGTACTCCTAATACTATATTACTAGTACTACCACTATACAACTAGTAGGTACGTGCACGGCACAACATCGTAGGAACAAAAAACGGGAAGATCTTGTTTTGGGTGATTTATCTTTTTTTCAATCAACGTAGTATGAATAATATGATGTGGGGGGCACCCATGAAGCTTATGTGGCTTGGTTGCATGGCTACGGAAGGTTAGAGAAAAATAAATAGATAATGTGTTTAGAGTGCACTCCACTAAATAGATATATATACTTTGGATCCATTGCAACGGACCGACACATCTATATCTATACCCCCTATATAGTGTGTGAAAAACATTGAAAGTTGGTCGTTGGATGAAGCCAATCCGACGGTACAAAGATGGCAAATCCAAGCTCTACTGGCCGTTGGATATCATCCACCAGATTCTGCCACATGTATAATCTAGAAGACTCCATGGTTGAACTTAATTCATGACTAAGGGCCTCTTTGATTCATAGGATTGCAGAAACACAGGAATAGGAAAAAAGTAGGATTGGAATGGCATGTTCATTGGATCCCTATAGGATTTGAGTTTTTTTTATTGTGTCACATGAAAAACAAAGGATTTCTTTCAAGAGGTTGGAGTGCATGTTAGAATTCTTGTGAAACGTGTTACAAATGAATCCTTAGGAAAATATTCTACATGATTCAATCCTACGAATCAAACGACCAACGTAGGAAAAATTCCTAAGGATTCTAATACTTCAAAGATCCTATGAAAATCCTTTGAATCAAACAGACCCTAACTTTGCCACAACTAAGCTTAGGCAAAGTTATTAGTTCTTCAAAATGAGAGAAACAAGTTGGCAAGCCTAAGGGAATCTTGCCACATTTTTTGTGTGTATGTCATGTGGGGCCTTAGTGTGGCTTGCCTAAGGTGTGGCTTGAATCAAACACTCGCCTAAGTTAATCAAACTTGCCTAACCTTACATTCCACCAGATTTTGCCACATGTTAGAATCCAGAAAGCTCCACATGTAGAAGCATAATGCACAAACCACCAGAATCTCATGCGTGCAATGCACGTGTACCTTACTAGTACTAGTTGGTAGTAGTAAGAAACAAATTCCAGTTTTGCCACGAGCTCGTACTGTGGGAGCACCACAAGGCCTACCGCAGGAGTTACATTTCCCTCTCGAGGCCCACGGGACCGAACTTCAGTGGCTTAGTGGTAGAAACAAGAAACGTGATGGTCACCGTGGTTCAACTTCCATGGACAAGTTGTCATGTCTGCTGACACATGTATATCAAAACTAGAGTGTTTATATTTCAAGCACGTGAACAAGTATTATTCTACTACTTTGGATCCATTGCAACGCACGGGCCAGCACATTGGTAGTAGTAGTGTCCATCTCTACCTCTAGAGGCCATCCCTCATTCATCCTTTTCTCTCATAAGATAAACTACTCATACAAATGCATCTTGATGTTCCATGGAACGCAGGAGGATGTTTCCTTGGGGGTCTCTCTAGCGCGGCGTGGCCGTAGTTGCAAGTTGACGCCCCTTGAGATGCCGACATTGAGGGGCACTCGGATTTCCTCCGATGAGCAGGTAAGATGAGTTTGATCAAGTAGTAAATGCATTCTAAAGACTACTTCTGTGTCCATTTCCTAATTCTCCCCCTGCCCACTGTTTCACAGGTTAGGCTCGGTGCGAGTGGAGATTGGCTTGCATATGTACGGGAGGGTACCAATATCAATTTGCACAACATTTACAACGGTGAAACCGTTCCCGTAGAACCTTTGTCCAACATTGGGATCGTCCATGCAACGGGCCACCGCATGAATTGGTACAATGGAACCACAGTGAGATTGAATAAGATAGCACGAACCTTGCACATGGCGGTCAAAGGCGGACCATGCTGTCTGCAGCCGATTTGTTGCCGTACGAGTAGGAAGACGTCGTGCTCCTTTCTAACCGCATCTTCGCGGTGACAAACCAGGGGACATATTTTGTATGGGACACATCCTACGATATACTCACTCTCTCCCAGTTATTTGTTTTGAATCTTTTCGTTTTATAAGTTTCAAATTCAAATTTAGAGCTCCCCATCACATGTTGAGATTACAATGTCCATTAAATCGTTGCGTGCATGTATAGTAAAGAAACAAATCTCGAGTTTGGCACGAGTTCGTGCTGCGGGAGCACCACAAGCCCTGGCGCAGGAGTTACATTTCCCTCTCAGGGCCGTCAGGAGTGAGCTTCAGCGCCTTACTACACCTACCTTTGAGTCAATAACATGTGGACCCGATAGGTGACTGGTCCACATGCAATGCTCCCGTAGGCAGAGGGGCAGTGGGGCCAAGAGGGGTGAGCCGCAGGTCGGGGGACGTGTGGTTTCATGGGTTCGAGCGGCGTCGTGGGAATCGCGGGTGGCTGTGGTAGAAACTTGATGCTCGCCGCATTTTAGGTGGCCCACATGTCATGCACACAAAGGCAGAGGGGCGGTGCGACTGAGAGGGGTGAGGCGCACGTCGGGGGGCGTGGTGCCGTGGGTTGGAGAGGCGTCGTGGGAATCGCGAGATAAAACATGATGGTCGCCGTAGTTGAACTTCCATGGACAAGCTGTCATGTCTACGGACACATGCACTGCATACCGATAACTGGAAGGAGTAGCAAAGAAAGCTATATATGCGGATAAATAGTTCCTTATAGTCAAGCGGACCCACGCTACTACTCTGTTCCAAAGACATGCACACCATCGAAATAGTCCATCTATATCAATATACACCGAGAGGGAGTAATTTTTTTACAAGAGAGGAAATAGTTCATCCATCCATAATGCCCTCCTGCTAGTGCAGCCTTCTTCTTCTTCTTCTTCTTCTTCTTCTTCTTCTTATTCTTCTTCTTCTTCTTCTTCTTCTTCTTGTTTTCATTCTCCGTGGGAGACGGCTTCACAACAAGCTCTTTGGACCTTGCAGCTATCTCGAAACTCACACGGGCATCGAGGGCAGCATATTTTATCCGCTCGTACATCAAGGGATAATTCTCCCATCCAGACGACCTTAATGCCACCGTCTCGTCACCCTTATGAAGATTTGTACCGAGCACAAAATTTTCTACGTCGAATAGGGATGGTGTCTGTTTATCACAAACTTCTACAAGAATTTTGATTCTGGTTTGTAGGTCAGCGATGCTATTCAAATCAAGGTTGTACGGCTCCAACTTCTGTTTGTCCCCTTCGATGGCTGCCCCACATAAGTATACGTCCTCCCGAGACAACAAATCGTGAAGCCCACCTGGTATGGAGGGCGAGTGTATGATGTGGTACACCAAAACATCATCTTCGAAGCACAGCTGAAGGACGGTGGCGCGCTGGATCTTCCTAGGGGCACGCTCTGTGTACTTTGCGTCGAGACCGATGACCCTCATCTCTACCTTTTTGAGGGAGTTGGATACATTGTTGATCCACTGCCGAACAACCCTTGGGTGGACGGTGACGGTGGCAACTATGCGCATCGAGCCTTCGACGAGGACATGTTGGACGCTAAAAACCTGCATCTCGATCTCTATCGCCATTTGGAACCATTGGAACGGAGGGCTATGGTTTGGAGAATTAGGATTAGATGGCTAGTCTAAATGAAGTAGTAGATGATTATTTAAAGAGGTTAAAACAATGTGAACACAGTGGGGTTTGGATGCAAATGAAGACGAAGGGGAGGTGAAGAAGCCGAGGAGAATTGGTTCCCGATGGAGAAGTAAAAGGGAGAAGTGGCGTGCAGGCAGTTGATTAGACGGCTAGGTAGACTAAATGAAAAGGCTATGCGGGTAGACTGATGAGTCGTACCTGTTCGTGTACATGCCCATCCTTCCTGATAGGTGGGACCTATGCAAATAGATAAAAAAATGTGTCGTAGTTTTTTTTTGAGTGCGTGAGTGGGAGACACAACATTCTCTGGTTATGGAATACTCCCTCCGTTTAGGTGAGTATAAGTCACCTTATGAAAATTAGGTTTTCCCAAAACCTTTAGGCGTGGAGCCTTAACTTCCTGCTCGATCCCCTCCCAGCCTCATTAGCCAGCGTTCTCTTCCTCTGCTGCCGCGTTCTACCTTTCCATTTTTCCTCTTCTCAAGTGTGGAACGATCTGCATGCCGTCCTTGATGCACCATAACGACCACTGCATGCATCGTGGCAGAGCGTTGATTGGGCATGCACGAGAATTTGGTTCTGCTCGCAATATGGATGATACCTGAACGATGAAGTGAACAGCCATGCTAGCACAGGAGACGTATTTACGCTATACAATACTGGAGTACTCATGTACCTACTACTACTACTACTACTACTACTACTACTACTACTACTACTAGTAGTAGTAGTAGTAGTAGTACAACTGTGGTACACTTGATGGTCAAAATACTATTCATCCGGTCCTCAGAGTGAAGTGACAACACCCTGCACCTGACACTAGTCCAGGCGGCGTGTTCGGGTTACCAAAGTCAGCCTCACTCTGTGCATAGTGTAGTCTGTCACCGCCGCTGTACAACACATTGGCGCCTCGCCTCGTCTCCCTCTCTGCTCCCATAGCACCACTCCATCTCCATCTCCTTCTCCTTCTCCATCTCAGTGTGCCCCCATGTACTGTCGCCTCACTCGCCTCCCCCAGTACCACTATTCCCTCACTAGCCGCTCCAGCACCGACATCCTTCTCCCCTGTAAATCAAGCCCCTTCCAAACTCCACCATGGCCGAATGTGAACCGCGCAGCATCCATATGAGACGCGATTGGAGCAATCTCCCCAGTGACATCCTCGACCTCTGTTGTTCGTGTATGGATATGTTGAGCGCCCTGCGGCTGGCTGCATGCTCGAGGGACATGCACATGGCCATCATCGAAGCGAGGCCTAAGCTTTTCAAGACACCCTGCTTGCTGCTATCTAGTCTTGCGAGATTGGCTCACCATGATACGGAGGCGTGCATGATGCCCCTCGACTTCAATCCGATCTCCATTAGCCGAAACTTCTTTGCAGGTATGTAGTGGGTCGCCGTACATCATTTCCCTGGACATCGATCCGATCACCATCGCCCGAAACTTCTTGGCAGGTATGTACTGGGTCGGCATGAACTCCCACTAGATGGCTGCCTTAAGAGAAGACGGTAAAAGGTTGGTGCTCGTGAACTTCCAGACCTCCCATGAGATTATCCTTCCTCCGTTGGATTATATAGAGTATTACCATCACGGTCCAAGTCATCTAGATTACTACGTCAGTTGGACGGACCTTGTTTTGCAGAAGATTATGATCTGCCAAGTGCCCACACGACATGCGAATTATGCTGACTTCAAGCTAATTGCCTTGTTCGACCGCGGACTCGCCTATCTTTACGCCTGTGCCTTCTTTAGCTGGAGACAACTCAGCTCGCAGTGGATCATCGTCAAAGCTGATACACACTTCTGTGATGCTATTGAACACAATGGCATCATCTACGCGATCGACAAAGAAGATGGCACCACGTATTGCTGGGACGACACATGTAAGTTGTTTCCTCTCATATTAATGATGACGCCATGACACTGTTTGAACTTTTTGTGATGATTGGCGTATCTCTGTTTGAGCAGAATTTGAGTAGAACTATGGCAATGTATTAGAGATGTCGTAAATCAGCTATATTTGGAATGAGTTAATTCATGCGATTGTGACCATGTCATTACATCCAATTTGTACCCTGGATAATCAAACGGTTAGGAATATATGGATATTATCCTTATTTTACAGTAATCTATATACTACTAGTGTGTATAAATGGCCATGTTAGTTTCCTCATTTTCATGATATAGAAACATGCACCACACTGTTGGTTTCATCTAACCATACATTAGGGAAGTAAATGTGCATATGGAGAACTCTATATTTGGAAGTAGTGAAATCCTGTAATGCTTACCATGTGTACATACCTATATTCGCCCTTCAGCAATCAATGGATAGAATAATATCCTCACAAAATTTTTGCCCACAGAACACGAGTATATAACATTCATGGTCTGTTAGTTACCTTGAAGAATTTGTTTGTGAGGATAGACCATGATTACATAACATGCATGACATGGTAGTTTCCTGTGAAGAATCGATTGCGAGATAACATGAGTATAACCATGCATGGCACTTCTATATTTTCGAACCCAGTATACATTTCCCTGTATTTTCCTCCCAGTTCCAACAGGGACATATCAATGCTGTTTCTTGCATTATCCTAGTCATACTCTAAACAATGCTGATCTTACATTAACAATGCATGTCCTTTTTGATATGATGAAGTGTCCCTACAATTACTGCCCTTTGTAATCACACCACCTTTGCCAAAAACAGGGAAGCACAACTAGTTCCTCGCTCGATCAGACGATGACAAAAGACTGATGATCATTCGGACACATGAGCCGGAAAAGTTATATTGCAAAAACCCCACTGTATACAAGCACCGTGTAATACGTGAGTATCCGGACAGTGGCTGTTACGTCTATGAACAGGATACCAGCTTGTTGGGGCCTTTAGGATTTTTTAGTTGGAGGCGGGTAAACAGCCTTGGTTCACACTCTCTGTTTCTCGGACTCAATTATCCGATTAACCAGGAGATCACCGTTGGCAAGGACCTTGATGGCAGAGAGGCTCTGTTTGCTATGGAAAACTGTGTCTACACGGCGAGCCCTAGGAGTTCGGGAGCAAACTCCCCTGATTGTCAATGATACAGCCTGCAGCCAAAAGAAGGTGAGAATGACAAAGGCATCCAGATTAACTTTGATCATTGGATGTCTCAAATAAGACAGGCAGTGATGTGGTTCGAGCCTTCAGGTTGATAGGTAATTGGGCTGTTGCATCGAAAGGGTGGAGTACTGGTGTCTCCGGATCACTGGTCGCTGAAGCGGGGCTGCAAATTATGATGGTGTTGGATCATCTCTTCGAATGACTTTGTTGTATTTGCTGCTGGTTCTGGATGGGTAGTTCTTTCTTTTGTTATGCATATTCCTTGTCATTTGGTCATCCTCGTCTATGTCACTCTTATTATGTAATAGTTGCTTCTGTTTAGAATGTCATTCTTGTCTGGATCACGAGAGTCTGAGCGCTGCAGATGGGTGCATTTTGGTGGTGTAGCAAGACTTCTTATGAACTATCATGTGTTGCTGTTTATGTCAGTAGTAGTCACTAGTCAGTGTTTGAATGTTGTATATATCATTGTTTCGAACTGTTTATTGTCTCGAACTACTGGTGGGCTAAATGAGGGCATCACCATTCTCCAGTGTTCAGAGTATATCTCCTTTTTTCAAGTTATATAATTTGATCTCAATGTCTTTTCGATGATGTACACTTGTTTGGGCCAGTGAGGTGTCGTTGAATATGGGCCGAGTAGTAACGCAATGCCAAACATGTCAATTATGACTCTCAGGCCGGGCTCTCAAAAGATCCTGAAAAAAAGGCCGGGCTCTCCAAAAAAGAATGAATAAGGACTCTTAGGCCGACATGTGGGCACCACCGGTGTTTTCGTGCGCTTGTGCGCCGAGAGCATATTGGCGCGTGCTCGAAATTCATGCTACCTTTTCATCCGCAGTCTCTCGCCCCTCCCCCCACCTGTGGAATCTCGATTCCTACTCCAGTTCCCCCAAATCCCCCTCCTATACTCCATGTACTCAAGAGCACTATCATGTCGCCGGTCAACGCGGATCTCTGAGTCGGAGACCCTGAGGTCCGTCCTGCCTTTGGTCAGTGCGTGCTATCGCTCAACAGTGGCATGGCGGCGCTTGACGACCAGTTTGCCGGCAAAGTGCTGATGGTAACCATCAACGGTGACCGGCCTCCCGTCTCGCCGGATGACCTTGTCAAAGCTCTTGGCATTGCTCACGGCATCCAAATAAGTGTCTTGCTCGTCGAAGTCTGTCCGCCACCGGCTGATTTCTTCGTCAGGTTCCAGACAACTTTCGACTGCAGTCGTGTGTTTGAATCTTCCCGACGTTTGTTCTGCGATGGCGCGCTGGTGAGCTTTGATCGGTGGCACCCAGGATGGGGCTCGGTGCCCTCTAAGCTTGAGTTTTTAACAAAGCTTACCTTCCACGGCATGCCTCGACATGCTTGGAACAGCGAGTCCATGAACGAGCTTATCAACGACCTTGGAGGTGAGCTCGTAAGTATGTTTGTTCCTCCAGACAGCTGGGCTCTGACGGTTATGGCATGGATGAAGAAGTAATCCACCATACCAAAGGTGATTGGTGTTGAGATACCAGTGTAGGAACCGGGGTTGTACTATTCATCGCCACCAAGGCCGCCGCGGACCACGTTAGGGATGTACCTGTATCGAGTGTCCGTGCATGTCAAAGAAGTGGTCAATCCATCAATCGAAGTCCTCCCGCCGCTGCTGGTGCAAGGGTCCGTCGACGACGTCCATTACAGGAGTCAACGTCAGACTTTCCCCGTGTTGCTTGGAATGATGGATGGCACAGGGCCTACTCCATCGCGCGACGGAGGCCACTGCTTCTTTGGGAGAAGAGGCAGGGCTGGCTGCCTGGATGTGCTCTAATTTGAGGTAACAACTGAATCCTGTCAGATACTAGTTAAATCTGAGCTATGGGTGTGAAGCACTAATATGCCAGTACATTTGATTGTGACCTATTCTAATTTTGTACCTGAACTTTTTTTAGAAAGGGCTGTACGTCAACTTAATGTGCTAGGAGAACTTATTGTGTTGTCTATCTGTTTTCTTTGCACAACATTCAAGATATTTCCCCATCATTGATAAAGACGATGAACCGTTATGTACGACTTTGTTGGTTTCAACATAGCCCTTCCCGTAGCGATCCACTACTTCCATCCTGATTGTGCCGCCCGCGTGAAATTTTTGTATGCAAGTTCATTGTGCTATGATGTTCTATATGATTGTGTCAACTATATAAGTTTTTACCGAGCATCAACAATGCATATGGCTGAAAGATGTATTTACGAGCATCGGCCGATGGGTCTCTCTCTCTCTCTCTCTCTCTCTCACACACACACACACACACACACACACACACACAAGTGGGACCCGTTGAATTATTTATTTGCTCGTGATAACTTTTAATTAAGTTCTATTGTAATCTAACTTTTTTCTTAAGTTATTAATTGAGCTCAGTGACTTCAAAAAGTTGTACAGAAGCCTTGTTTGGGCCTTTCCAGCGTCGCTGAATGTGGGCAGAGTAACCATGTTAGGTTGTACTATACTACACAGGCCTTTTTTCGCTATTTTTTTAAATAATACAATTTTTAATTAATTTTCATAAATATTACGCTGGTAAATGTTTTTGAAAAATAATACACCGTCCACCGGCTGCAGGCCGATTGGATTCCAGTCGGCCTACAGCTGGCCGACCGGCCCCTGTCGGCCCACTATGGGCCGACTGGAGCTAATTGGCTCGCTGTGGGCTAATTGTTTTTGCAAAAGTGTTAATCATGTACTTAAAAAATATGTGTATTGTGACCTCCTCCGCTCGTTGTGGGCCCACTATTGACTAAAAAATATGTTTTAAAAAGTGTTAATCATGTATTTAAAAATTGTTAAATGTTTGTATAAAAAATGTTCCTTATCTATACAATTTTTTTTAATATGTGTATAAAAATTAGCTTTTTTTCAACATCAGCAATGCAACTGGGCCGACAGTTGTACACAATATCCGGGTCAACTTGTTATTCTCTGCCCCGCTGGGCTGCAAACTTTCCTAGGAGGTATGCATTAGGCTTAACAAGAAAATGGACTTTAAGAAATAATAAATGGGATGTAATTATAATAACTGGACAGTTACTATGCACCAAACACGTAATTAGTTTGAAAAATCTATTATTTTTGGAATTTGAAAATTTTAATTTCATTACTTGTTGCGCGCGCAATATTTTGTTGGATTTTAACATAATGCAACTTTATTTTGAAATTATATTTAACCTGACTAGAAATTTCGGATACAAATATTTCGGATCCCATCAAAATGTGGGAAATTTTTTTGAATTCTGTTTTGAGCGGTTGTTTGAAATTATTAATCGTTGTCCTAGCTAGAAGTTGAGCTATACTTTTAACAAACTGTAAATGGGCTGTAGTAAATTCCACTAGAATTAAAAAATGGGCTGTACATTCTTACAGATCGTAAATGGGCTATATGTTCTCTGCCAAATCTGAGCTGTGGGCCTACTAATTTGACGCATACCAAGGGCTTTGTCAACTTAGTCAATATAAATGATTCTAGTTGCAGTGATCGTACGATGTCCATACAACGGCCGTAGTGCTTCTTCAACCTCTGGTCTTCTTGCTCTAGCCGCCCAAAGCAGCGCCGGTCATGTCGCGTGCTCCTGCCTCCCGTGGCCGGCTGTGATGCCGCGGAGGCCTCACCGCATCGTACTACTCCCACCACTAGCCAGGCCATCCCTCTACTCACCCACACCCCCTGTTTTTCTGCGGCGACGGCAGCCTCACACCGCAGCCGAACCAGTGAACCCTCGTACTCTTCTCCGCGCGGGCTTCCACTGCTGCATCTTCCCTGGCTCTGCGTCGTCCCCTTCCTAGGCCTCGCCGTCGTCTAGACCACTACCCTGGTGCTCTCGGCGCGGCGTGGTCAATGTGGTCAACGACCGACTTCCATCGGAAGAGTATTGTACGTGGAGAGGCTGACAGCTGGGTCCATGGCAGCCGTAAGGAAGTGCCTCCTTATTACGCGCAAAATAATTTTTCCTCCACCTGATAGCGGGGACCCACCGGACGGGCCACCGTATTTCGTGAAAAAATGATTCGCCCCTGACTGCTGGGACCCACAAGCTACATCTTTGCACGCGCGTCCGAAAAAAAATGATTCGCCCCCCTGACTGCTAGGACCCACCAGGCCCCCGACTGCTGGGACCCACCAGCTACACCTTCACACGCAAGGAAGTGCGTCCGGGCAAAAAAAACAAAACGATTCGCCCCCTGACTGCTGGGACCCACCAGCTACATCTTCGCAGGCAAGGAAGTGCCTGACAGTCGGGACCCACCTGGTCGAAGCGTACGTAGCGTTGTCATTCTGGTCGCGAATGTGTACGTACATACTGGTCGATGTAGAGGCGCGCACGTGTCGTAGTAGAGGCGTGCACGTGTCGTAGTAGAGGCGCGCACGTAGCATGTACACATACGTACAGCGGCCAGGGTGCAAGAAAGAAAATACGGCCACGTATGTGTACATACGGGCGGGGTCTCGAACGCCTACTCGCGCATACGTACGGCCAGGGCTCGTGTACATGGCTGGGTCGGAACGGAGAAACAACGTCGTCGTCATGTTCATGGGGAGGGAACGGAATGCGTGTTGTTCATGGGGAGGCAACGGAATGCGTCATGTTCATGGGGAGGCAACAGAATGCGTCGTGTTCATCGGGAGGGCTTGGACGGAACAGGCGATGGAAACGAGGCCTGGCATACCGCAGAACGGAGGAAACAGCCTTGTGTTCGACCGGCCACGTTCGAAACGGGATCCTGTTCATCGGGAGGGGTCTCGCGTACCGCAAAACGGAGGAAACGGACCTCCTACGGTTGAAACGGGGGTCCTGTTGATCGGGAGGGGTGTGGCGTACCGCAAAAAGGGACTCCACGGGATACTGTTCATCTCCACCGTCGACCTCCTCCAGCCTCCACGGGCTCCTGTTCATCCAGCCTCCAAAGGCTCCTGTTCATCCAGCCTCCACCGCGTGCTACTCCACCTTCTACTGTTCAACCACCCCTCCACCATCTACTGTTCATCCAGCCCTCCACACCATGGGGTCCTGTTCAACCACCCCTCCACGGGCACCCCTCCACCATCTACTGTTCATCCTGCCCTCCACACCAGAGGGTCCTATTCAATGATCCCTCCACCTTCTACTGTTCATCCAGCCCTCCACACCACGGGGTCCTATTCATCCACCCCTCCATGGGCACCCCTCCACCGTCTACTGTCCATCCAGCCCTCCACCACACCACGGGGTACTGTTCATCCAGAGGCAACGCCACCGCTCACTGTTCATCCAAACCCCCCGCAACACTCACTGTTCATCCCATCGATCGGCTTCAGTTAGCAGCAGTAGCGAAGGAATCGCTCGATCGGGTTCAGTTAACAGCCATCGATCGATTGCTCGGGTTCAGTAACGCATAGCCTGCAGTGCAATCGCTCGGGTTCAGTTAGAGCCCAACGCCTCACTCGGGTTCAGTTAGAGCCAACGCCCCGCACACACGCGCGTACGTGTACGAGAGAAACGCGCATCGCTCGGCCCCCGATCTCCCACCATCACCGGGAACTCCCCAAAATTTTCCTCCCCCTCACTTCTACCATGGTTTTTTCCGTCATGGACGGCCCAAAGAATGTCATGCAACTACGTCTCCGGCCCGACCAGGATGAAAAGCCCATTTTCTGTCATGATTTTTTGTTATAGAAGTAGGAGCCCACCACATCTATGATGATACCGGGTTTTGTCACAATTATCGTCATATAAGTGTCATATGTATGACAGAAAAAAAATTCGTTCGGCTCAAAATGTCACGGATGTGTCTTTTTTTGTAGTGGTGTAAAGCACGTCGTAGAACCAGACTCATGAATGCGGTCATGTAATGTCGGTCCGGGCCGCTTCATCCAACAATAACGCCGAATTAAGAAACAACTAGTGACGGCAAGCAATATGTATATACCCACGCCCACAACTCCTTTGTGTTCTACTCGTGCATATAACATCTAAGCATAGACCTAGCTCGGATGCCACTTTGGGGAACACGGTATTTCAAAATTTTCCTATGATCACGCAAGATCTATCTAGGAGATGCATAGCAACAAGAGGGGAGAGTGTGTCTATGTACCCTCGTAGACCGAAAGCAGAAGCGCTGAGTAACACGGTTGATGTAGTCGACCGTGTTCGTGATCCAGCCAATCAAGTACCGAATGCACGGCACCTCGGTGATCTGCACACGTTCAGCTCGGAGACGCCCCTCGAACTCTGTGGAGGGGGACACCGCACACAGCTAAGGGATCAACTTGTGTGTCTATGGGGTGCCCCTCCCCCGTATATAAAGGAGTGGAGGAGGGGTGTAGTGGAAGTGTCATGGAAGATGTCCTCGTGGAAGGACTTAGTTGTGGAGCCATTGCGACGAGGTTAGCTTAAAGGGGTTAAACGGGACAAAGGACACAGAGAGTTTATACTGGTTCAGCCCCTTGCGGTGAAGGTAAAGGCCTACTCCAGTTTGAGGTGGTATTGCTAGGGTTTCGATTACCAGGGAGGAAACACGCTTTGCCTGGCTTTCAACTTGTTGTTTCTTGCCCTAAGCTATTGCCGGGTCGTCCCCTTATATACATGGGTTGACGCCCTGTGGCCTACAGAGTCCCGACCGTCTCATACAAACGTGTCCGGCTCGGTGACTTATCTTACATGCCTTACAGTACAAGTTTACATATACATGGCGGTTTACACTTACGGGCCTTAAGCCGCCTCCTGACTTGGGCCTTTTAACAAGCCTATCTATGAACCGCCACCCTTAGTATACTCTTGGGCCTCATTTAGAGGAACCGCCATAATGGATGACCCGGCCCCTCCTAGGCAGGTCATATCTGATAGTCATATCCCCAACATTAGGCCCCAGGTTGATTTGAACTCGTTCATGTCAATCTTCAACACTTCTAGAAAAAATCTTTCTTCATCTTCCTGTGCCATGATGTAACCCGCCATGACATCATTTCCGGAAATTGCGATAATTCTCCGTGACATCATCTGCAATTATACTACACACGACCCAATTCTTAATTAAATCTTTTTCTTTACTGATCCTCCAAAAATCGAGGCGCCATGTCGTCACATATCCGTTTTCCTATCTCCTCGATTCCCATGCATGCCATTTATCCTTTTAGCCTTATAAATAGGGTCGTAGGTTTACTTTTCATTCTCCCCTTTTGCCTTCTCTCCTTCTTCCTCCTCATGACGTTCCAGCACACCCAAGCTCCACCGCCGTCAACCTTCGTCTCCTTCATCGACTCCGGCTGCTGCATCATCCTGAACGGACCAGAGCACCGCGGCGCTTCTCCGATGTCTCGTCAGCATCAGTAAGTCTTCCCTTTCCTTGCCATAGATCTGTCATTAGGGTTTCAGTGTTCATCGCCGCCCTTGTTTCTTCTTGCTTAGATTCATGGCTTAGATCCGAAAAACCACATAAACCTTCCGTGGTAACAGTTTTAGCACTTATTTTTTATATCAGACCATATCTTTCTTGCAATAGATCTCATTTGAACACCCCCGCTCTTCTGCTGCCGCCACCTTAGGTTTAGATTTTGTTCCATTTTTTTAGAATAGTTGCAGATCCAATCTTATAGCCTCAATCTGTGAAACCTGTTTGTCCCAACACTTAGTAAAATTTTGCTCCTGTCGGATCCTGAGTACCAGTACGCTACATGGCGGCTTACATGTCCGGCTTACATGGCGGCTTACATGTCCGGCTTATAATTACTCATATATCACTAGTCCTCACTTAAGCCGCCATTCTGAATATATATGTTGTAACTGTTAACCTATGATTTCACCAATCTGATTTGAACCGGCCAAAATTTCCCTTTCTTTAGGCTCTCTCTTCACAATGCCGTCAAAGACATTCTATGCATGCAACTGGGTTCCCTCCACTATCACTTAGGGCATGCTTAAAGACTTTGTCAAAATCGGATATTTGCCAGAAAAGAATGTCATGCCCTACCGTGCCCCTGAACCGGGCGAAGAAAAACATCAACCGAAGGAGGGCGAAGTCATTGTATTCACTGATCATATGAACTGGGGCTTCTCACCACCCATCTCTAATTTTTTTTGAGATGTCCTGCACTTCTTCCAGCTCCATCCTCAAGATATTGGACCCAACTCTGTGTCGAATATCTGCAACTTTCAAGTCTTCTGCGAAGTATATCTTCAAGAGGAGCCCAGTGTTGAGCTTTTCAGAGAATACTTTTATTTGAATCACCAGAATGTGTTCACGAGCGGCTCTAGCATGGAACTTGGTGGAATTTTGATTCAACACAGTAGAGACGCCATCTTCCCTTATGCCTTCCTGCCGAGTCACCCAAAAGATTGGAATCAGACATGGTTTTACTACAAAGATGCTTCTCCGTCTGACGAGAATCAGGTCTCAAGGGAGAGTTTCGTCAGCATGATGGCATGGTGATGATGTTGATGAAGCTATCGTCGCAGGGCTTCGCCTAAGCACCGCTATGATATAACCGAGGTGGATTATGGTGGAGGGGGGCACCGCACATGTCTAAGAGATCAACAGATCAATTGTTGTGTCTCCAAGGGGTGCCCCCTCCTGTATATAAAGGAGGGAGAGGAGGAGGGGGCGTCCAAGGAGGAGGAGGCGCGCCCAAGGGGGGGCAATCCTACTCCAAGTAGGATTCCCCCCTCTTTCCTAGTCCTAGTAGGAGAGGGGAAGGAAGGGGAGGAGAAGAAGAAGGAAAGGGGGCACTGGCCCCTAGTCCAATTTAGTTTGGGCTGGGGGGCCGCACGCCCCTAGTTGGCCGCCTCTCCTCTTCCTCCACTTGGGACCATAAGGCTCAATAACCCCCCGGGAGGTTCTGGTAACCTCCTGGTTCTTCAGTATTTATTCGATAACCCCCGGAACTCATCCGGTGTCCGAATATAACCTCCCAATATATCGATCTTTACGTCTAGTCCATTTCGAAACTCCTCGTCATGTCTGTGATCACATCCAGGACTCCAAACTACCTTCGGCACATAAAAACATAAAAACTCATAATACCGATCGTCACAGAACTTTAAGCGTGCGGACCCTACGGCTTCGAGAACTATGTAGACATGACTGAGACATGTCTCCGGTCAATAACCAATAGCAGAACCTAGGTGCTCATATTGGTTCCTACATATTCTACGAAGATCTTTATCGGTCAAACCGCTTAACAACATACGTTGTTCCCTTTGTCATCGGTATGTTACTTGCCCGAGATTCGATCGTCGGTATCTCAATACCTAGTTCAATCTCGTTACTGGAAAGTCTCTTTACTCGTTCCTTAATGCAACATCCCACAACTAACTCATTAGTCACATTGCTTGCAAGGCTTATAGTGATGTGCATTATCGAGAGGGCCCAGAGATACCTCTCTGGCAATCGGAGTGACAAACCCTAACCTCGATCTATGCCAACTCAACAAGTACCATCGGAGACACCTGTAGAGCACCTTTATAATCACCTAGTTACGTTGTGACGTTTGGTAGCACAAAAAGTGTTCCTCTGGTACTCGGGAGTTGCATAATCTCATAGTCATAGGAACATGTATAAGTCATGAAGAAAGCAATAGCAACAAACTAAACGGTCATCGTGCTAAGTTAACGGAATGGGTCAAGTCAATCACATCATTCTCTAATGATGTGATCCCGTTATTCAAGTGACAACTCATGTCTATGGCTAGGAAACTTAACCATCTTTGCTTTAACGAGCTAGTCAAGTAGAGGCATACTAGTGACACTTTGTTTGTCCATGTATTCACACATGTATTAAGTTTCCAGTTAATACAATTCTAGCATGAATAATAAACATTTATCATGATATAAGGAAATAAATAATAACTTTATTATTGCCTCTAGGGCATATTTCATTCAGTCTCCCACTTGCACTAGAGTCAATAATCTAGTTCACATCTTTATGTGATTAGTTCACATCTCCATGTGACTAATACCCAAAGGGTTTACTAGAGTCAATAATCTAGTTCAATTCTTTATGTGATTAACACCCAAAGAGTGATCATGTTTTGCTTGTGAGAGAAGTTTAGTCTACGGGTCTACAACATTCAGATCCGTATGTATTTCACAAATTTCTATGTCTACAATGCTCTGCACGGAGCTACTCTAGCTAATTGCTTCCACTTTCAATATGTATCCAGATCGAGACTTAGAGTCATCAAGATCGATGTGAAAAGCTTGCATCGACGTAAATCTTTACGACGAACTCTTTTATCACCTCCGTAACCGAGAAATATTTCCTTAGTCCTCTAAGGATAATTTTTGACCGCTGTCCAGTGATCTACTCCTAGATCACTATTGTACTCCCTTGCCAGAATCATGCTATGGTATACAATAGGACTGGTAAACAACATAACATACTTTATAGAACCTATGACTGAGGCATAGGGAATGATGAGGGAGTCCTGGATTAGGGGGTATCCGGACAGCCGGATTATATCCTTTGGCCGGACTGTTGGACTATGAAGATACAAGATTGAAGACTTCGTCCCATGTCCGGATGGGAATCTCCTTGGTGTGGAAGGCAATCTTGGCAATACGGATATGTAGATCTCTTTCCTTGTAACCGACTCTGTGTAACCCTAGCCCCTCGGATGTCTATATAAACCGGAGGGTTTTAGTCCGTAGGACAACATACAATCATACCATAGGCGAGCTTCTAGGGTTTAGCCTCTCTGATCTTGTGGTAGATCAACTCTTGTACTACTCATGTTATCAAGAATAATCAAGCAGGACGTAGGGTTTTACCTCCATCAAGAGGGCCCGAACCTGGGTAACACATCTTGTCCCCTGCCTCCTGTTACCATCCGCCTTAGACGCACAGTTCGGGACCCCCTACCCAAGATCCGCCGGTTTTGACACCGACATTGGTGCTTTCATTGAGAGTTCCTCTGTGTCGTCATCATTAGGCTTGATGGCTCCTTCGATCATCGATAGCGATGCAGTCCAGGGTGAGACTTTTCTCCCTGGATAGATCTTTGTATTCGGCGGCTCCGCACTACGGGCCAACTCGCTTGGCCATCTGGAGCAGATCGAGAGCTACGCCCCTGGCTATCAGGTCAGATTTAGAAACTTAAACTACACAGCCGACATCCACGGAGACTTGATTTTTGACGGATTCGAGCCCTTGCCGAGTGCGCCGCACGGTCACGATGAGCATGATTTAGCTCTACCATCGGACAGTGTTCGGGAGATCGCACTGGCGACCGCTCCGACCCTCAATACGGAGCCAATTGCACCATCCAGGCACAGGTGGATAGACCCTGCCACGGAGGCCGCATTTTCATCGGCGATCGAGCCGAGTATCGACCTTACCCTTCACGAGAGCCGTGATGCCAAACTGCAGGATTCTTCCCCGGCCACGGACTCCGAACCGCCGGCGCCCATGCCTATCGGATCTAGTTGGGCGCCGATCATGGAGTTCACCTCCGTGGATATCTTTCAGCACTCGCCCTTCGGCGACAAACTGAGCTCATTAAGGTCTCTCTCCCTGTCAGGAGAGTCCTGGCCGAACTATGTTCGGCAGGATTGGGATGCGGATGACGAAGAAATTTGCTGCCCACCCACCACCCACTTAGTAGCCACTGTCGACGATTTGACCGACATGCTCGACTTCGACTCTAGAGACACCGACGGTATGGATGACGATGCAGGAGACGAACAGGAACCACTGCCCACAGGGCACTGGACGCCCACTTCATCATATGATGTATACATGGTGGACACACCCAAAGAAATGACGATGAGGAACGGAAGGACGCAGCGAAGGGTTGCTCCCTCGAGAAGCAGTCAAAGCGGCGGCATAAGCGCCGCTCCAAATCCCGCCTCAGCAGAAACATCAATCATATAGTCCCAGCGATAGAGCAGGGTGAACCATTGCCCAACCACGGCAACACGGAGAATCAAACCAAACAACCCGACTCCGTCGAAGATAACAGTCCGGACGACATCACACCGGACAGGCACCCGGAGCAACAGAATGCCCATCAAAGGCTTGTTGCCACTGCGAGGGGTCTGAAAAAGCAGAAGCAAAGGCTCAGGGCTACACAAGACACACTCAGAATCAGATGGAGTGAAGTACTCAACACTGCAGCGAAGTACGACGGTAAGCGCCACACCAAGAGCTACCCGAAGCGAAAGTTGCTACCTGAATTCGATGAGGAGGCCTTAGACCCCCCGCAACCAAAAAACAAAACGGCCATCCGGTCGGATAGACGACCTCGTGGCCAACATAGAGCGACAAACGACGCCGCACATAAGCCAGTACGTGATCCACGTGAGGGCTTGCATCAAAATGACGGCGCAACCAGATCCATCTACGGGCCATGCAAGCGTGCTTCAGCATGCAATGCAACACAACAAACATCCCAACACCACGGTACACCCAAATACAGGGGTGCCGCACACCCCCTATGTTTCACCGACGAGGTGCTAGACCATGAATTTCTAGAGGGATTCAAACCCGTAAACATAGATGCGTACGACGGCACGATAGACCCTAGGGTCGGGATTGAGGACTACATCCTCCATATCCATATGGCTCAAGGTGACGATCTCCACGCCATCAAGTACTTACCCCTCAAGCTCAAAGGGCTAGCTCGGCACTGGCTTAAAAGCCTCCCCGAAAAGTCCATTGGAAGCTGGGAAGAGCTCAAAGACGCTTTTCAGGCAAATTTTCAAGGGACCTATGTCCGACCACCGGATGTAGACGATTTGAGTCGTATAACTCAACAGCCCGACGAGTCAGCCCGAAAGCTTTGGAACAGGTTTCTCACTAAAAAGAACCAAATAGTCGACTGCTCGGACGCTGAAGCCTTAACAGCTTTTAAGCAGAGCGTTCGAGACGAATGGCTTGCCAGACACCTCAGCCAAGAAAAGCCGAGAACAATGGCAGCATTAACAAGCCTCATGACCCGCTTTTGCGCGGGCGAGGACAGCTGGTTAGCCCGATGTAGCACCAACGACCCAAGTACATCCGAAGTCAGGGACGGAAGCGGGAAGCCACGACGTAGCAAAAACAAGCACCGGAATAAAGAAGACGGCCCGAAGAGCACGACGGTAAACGCCAGATTTAGAAGCTCTCGGCCAGGTCAGCAAAAGTTGCCCTCCAAAGGCAACAGAGATGAACTGTCCAGCCTAAACAAGATTCTGGATAAAATATGTCAGATCCACAGCACCCCCGATAAACCTGCAAATCATACCCATAGAGAATGTTGGGTCTTCAAGCAGTCTAGTAAGCTCAACGCCGAACACAAGGGGCAGGATACACCAAGCGAAGACGAGGACGAGCCTCGCAAGCAAAGCATTGGGGAACAGAAGAAATTCCCACCAGAAGTCAAAATAGTCAACGTGTTACACGTGATAAAGGGGAGAAACAAAGAGGCACTCCTTAAGACACATGCCCCAGGGCCTATCACCGCGGAGTTCTACCATTGGTCGTCCCAACCAATCACCTTTGACCATCGGGATTACTCGGCAAGTATCTGGCATGCAGGATGGGCGGCCTTGGTGTTCGACCCGATAATTGATGGATACCACTTCACAAAAGTCCTGATGGACGGCGGCAGTAGTTTAAACCTGATATATCAGGACGCAGTCCACAAAATGGGGATAGACCCAAAAAAAATTAGCCGTAGAAATAATACCTTTAAAGGAGTAACGCCAGGCCCAGAGGCCCATTGCACGGGCTCCCTGCTACTAGAGGTTATATTCGGCTTTCCCGATAACTTCCACAGCGAAAATTTAACGTTCCACATCGCTCCGTTCCAAAGTGGTTATCAAGCACTACTTGGACGCCAAGCTTTCGCTCGCTTTAACGCAATACCGCATTATGCTTCTCTAATTCTTAAGATGCCCGGTCCATGTGGCATCATTACAGTAAATGGAAATATTGAGCGCTCCTTGCGCGCGGAAGACCGTGCAGCTGCCTTGGCAGCGGCACACTAAACAGCCTCACCAACTAAAGCATCTGACAGGTCGTTAAGACCACGGACGCGGTTGGACGAGTCCGGTGCAGCTATATGTAATTGATACATGTTTGATGGCTATACCCCTATTACAATACAAGGGGCTCAACGCGCGCAAACAAGTGACAATTAGGCTCAACTTTACTCATCTTGAACTGTATATGGTTTATTTAGTATAACCTACCTTTTGCACGACAACTTTTCAACTAAGTTCCTCTCTTTTACAGATGACCATCGTGCTACACCCGTCCAGGATACGGCACAACGGAGATACAGGCGCAGACGTGCAGCAGGGACCTGTTCCAAGGATTCTTTTTAGATTAAGACCCTGCATAAACCTTTTTTACTGTCTCTTGTTGATACACATCCCCCGGATTCTCAGTACAATTGAGAAGGATGCTGACGTATTGGTATGTGGCCACGTCAGAATATTGCACGTACCTGGACACCAAGGGCTTATTACAAAGGGCACTGCTTAAGCCCGGTTTACATCATAAAGACCGAATACCTTAGGGAGTGTTCGGCGTCGCGAGTTTGGCCTTATATGCATCAGCTCCGAATCATGTCTTTGGTCAAATGTTGGGTTTGCCCGGCTCTTGTGTTTTGCTGCCTTACGTTCCGCTCTATCGGCTAAGGCGGCACCAGGAGAACTACTGCGTTTGTGCCCTGGTTCATCCGGACGAGCACCTCAGTAAAGAAAGCCGAAAACTGACTTTCATGATATAGCGTGAGACTGGTCAACCACTCGATGACCTAGCGGAATCTTTGGGATTCCTCTGCCTTAATGAGGGGCCGTTTCCCGGCCAGGCATGCACGCACCCCGAATTCGGATGAGTGCGGAGCCACTAGGGGCTATATAGTAGCCCCACTGTCAAGCTCCTCTGGCTAAGTGAAAGTGTTAAAGCATTATAGTCCGATTGCCTAGTTCGCTGCGCTATCACCTCCTTAATGGACCAAGACGTTGGATCAAGTGTGAACATGCGTGTTCTGCGAACACCCCCGCATTATATGCGTGGGGGCTGAAGCCGACGACTGCCATCTTTCAGGTTATATACATATATACATAAACGGCCGCACATGAGGCATCATAGTACTTTCGGGCAAAAGTATAAATACAACCTTGATAAACTCAATAAAACATTGTTTTTACAATGGGAATACATGTCACTCAAACATAACATTCTTCGAGCACTGAGCCTCTATCGAACGAGTGCCTTCAAGAACTTCTTCAAAGTAGTGCTCGGCAGCCACTCGGCCTATGGCCGAACCCTGTGTCGCAACAGTGGTGGCATCCATCTCCGCCCAGTATGTTTTGACATGGGCAAGGGCCATCCGCGAGCCTTCTATGCACGCCGACCTCTTTGCAGCATCGATGTGTGGCACAACACCAAGGAATTGTTGCACTAAGCTGAAGTAGATATTAGGCCTCGGCCCTCTCGGCCACAGATGATCCATAACGGACCTCATGGCTAGTCCGGATAATCTATGGAGCTCGGCCCACTCGGCCATTTGCTCATTCAACAGCAGCGGACGGGCTGGAGCATGAAACTGTGACCAAAACAGTTTTTCCACTTCATGATCTTTCCGATCCTTGAAGTACTCGGCCGCATCAGCAGCACTTGCAGCCAAATCCACGTAGGCGTCCGTAGAACTCCATAGCCGGTCCAGAGGTGCATACTTTGGATCCCCGAACTTAGTCCGCAACAAGAAAGGCTTCCGGATACAATATCTGCAGCTTGATGTAGCTCCTCCTTCGTTGCTCTAATTTGGGAGCGGGCTTCCTTGGCAGCCACTTGGGCCTTTTCCAGGTCCGTCGCCTTCGCCTGGTTTTCTTCTTCAAGAAGCTGGTAACGGTCAGCAGCATCTTTTAACTCTACAACCATCATGGCTATTTTTCCTTGCTCTCGCAATGCGCGGCCTGTTCGGCCCTTAACTCTCCGTCCGCCTTTAAAGTGGCCGCATTGCTACTCCTTGCCTGCTCCTTGGCTCGGGCAAGCTCCGCCCGAAGGGTCTCCACGGTGGCAGCTCCATCTACAGTCACAACATATTAAAGATACTGGCATCATGCTGCTCTTATTACGTGACAATCACCAGAAAAATCACCTACCCTGTGCCTCGTCAAGCCGCTTGTTGACAAGAACGATGTCGGCATCTACCGCATCTAGCTGCCGCTTTAGTTTGGCAAACCCATCAGTCCGGCTAGCCATCGGAGCTTCAACCACCTACGCATACAGGCGGTCTGGTTATTACCTGGGACTATGATCCTCTGTTTGCCACCGTTTTCGATGACAACCAGAGTCCTAGGGGCTACTATCTACACAGGGCACATCTAAAAATGTGCGGTACTGTCAAAAATGTACATCATTTCACGTACCTCAAAACCCGTCAGTAGACTCATAAAGGCTTCATGCAACCCGCTTTCGGCGGACAAAATCCTTTCAATCACCATAACCATCAACGTACGGTGCTCTTCTGAGATAATCGCTCGCTCTAGCAGATCCCTCAGTACGTCTGACTGCACACCAGACGGTGCCGACTCTTTTGATTGCTCTCTTCAAGAGACGGATACTGAGGACTTCGGGTGGCCATAGGATTACCTTCTGGCCTTGCCGGATCAGGAGAAACCCTCCGCGACGGCACCTCGGGGTCGCCCGCCTCGTGAGGCTGTGTGGCAGGGGGAGGCGTTTCGCTCTCCATCATCTCTGGAAGAAGATCCCCTGAAGACGAGCTCTGCTGAGAAGGGCTAAGATCCAAACTGCAAGATAAATGCTTCGGTTATTTTCCTCAGAAGTAAAGCGAGATATTTTGATTATTAAGTGCCCTTTTACTTACAGCTCGGTAGAGGGCTGATCCCCTTGAGGGCATAGTGCGGCTAGGGTAGCCCCCAAGGCAGGACCCTCCAGCGAAGATTTCTTCCCCCGTTTGGAGACCATTGTCTCCGGGTCCTCGGAGGCGGTCCTCTTCCTTCCCTGGGGAGAGGAAGTTTCAGTCCCTCCTCCCTGGCTAACCTCCTTCGCGGAGGCGCTAACCTCCTTGTTCCCCCCTTTATCTTCTCCCAAGGGCGCTTGATAAGGCGCGATCTCCAGCATCCTGGTTAGCACGGGATTTGGTGAGGTCTCAGGGAGGGGGGCCGGACACCTGATCAACTTTGCCTTTGCTATCCAATCCTGGACCAAGGGCGGTTTTTCTTTTTTAGGGCAACGTTGTTATAAATAAAACGGACAGTGTGTTCGGATGCGAGGCTACTTACTTGGGTATCCGAGCGATTGCAGCTCAGACCTGCATCCTCGGTGATGTCCGGACACATTATTTGTGATCCGAAGAACAATTTGTACATCTCTTCGTGCGTCATGCCGAGGAAATGTTGGATAGCTCGCGGTCCTTCCGGGTTGAATTCCCACATGCGAAGGGGTCGGCGTTTGCAAGGCTGGACTTGACGGACTAGCATAACTTGCACTACCATAACCAGACTGATATCTCTCTTGAGGAGATCTCGGATACGGCTTTGCAGTATTGGCACGTCCTTGGCTGGACCCCAGCTCAGCCCCCTGCTGATCCATGACATCAGTTGTGGTGGGGGGCCTGAGCGGAAGGCGGGGGCAGCTACCCACTTGACACTTCGGGGAGCTGTGATGTAGAACCACTCCCACTGCCACAATCTGGACACCTCTGGGAAGTGACCCTCAGGCCATGGGGCGTCAGCAATTTTGCTTATTGAAGCGCCTCCGCACGCTGCGTGCTGCCCCTCGATCATCTTCGGCTTCACATCAAAGGTCTTCAGCCACAGGCCGAAGTGAGGGGTAATACGGAGGAAGGCCTCACATACAAAAATAAATGTCGAGATGTGAATAAGGGAATCCGGGGCCAGATCGTGAAAATCTAGCCCGTAATAGAACATAAGACCCCTAACAAAGGGATCTAGAGCGAGGCCTAGTCCACGGAGGAAGTGGGAGACGAACACGACGCTCTCGTTGGGTTCGAGAGTAGGGACAACCTGCCCTCGGGCAGGCAGCCGATGCGAAATTTCGGCGGTCAGATATCTGGCCCCTCTCAACTTCTTGATGTCCTCCTCTGTGACGGAGGAAGCCATCCACCGACCTTGAAGGTTGGATCCGGACATAGTTGAAGGTCCGAAGTGCCTAAACCAGAGCTTTGGGAGTTGGAGCTCGATGCGAGAGGCGGATTCGATTAAGATCGAGAGGAAAAGGCCTTGTCCCCCTTTATAAATAGGGTGAATATCAAGCGTCCTCCTCGTGGCCGTTTGGGACTTGCCTAAGATTTAGGAGTCCTACTAATAGGCACGGTTGGGTTACCCACGTCCGTATTAATGGGAATCCCGTAATAAGGGGACACAATCTCTGCTTCGACAAGACGTGCCAAGGAAACCACCTCGCGAAACATGCTGAGATAGGTTAGGAAAAACGATTCGAATAAAGACATGGGTGTGGTGTGATGTCACACTACGGGGTACGTCAGCAGATTACATTTGTGTAAATATTATTCCCTCTATGGTGGTATGTGGAACTTATTTTGCAGAACCGGACACGATCCTCGTGTTCAAGATCTTTTATGAAGTATTCGGAGGAGGAACCCGCCTTGCAATGCCGAAGACTATCTGCATGCCGGACTCATCGTCATTGAAGCCTGGTTCAGGGGCTACTGAGGGAGTCCTGGATTAGGGGGTATTCGGACTGCCGGATTATATCCTTTGGCCGGACTGTTGGACTATGAAGATACAAGATTGAAGACTTCGTCCCGTGTCCGGATGGGACTCTCCTTGGCGTGGAAGGCAAGCTTGGAAATACCGATATGTAGGTCTCTTTCCTTGTAACCGACTCTGTGTAACCCTAGCCCCCTCCGGTGTCTATATAAACCAGAGGGTTTTAGTCCGTAGGACAACCACTACTAGGAAAAGGGCTATAGATAGGATTGATACTAATGGCGCACCATGGAAGCAGTGCGCCACTACTATATACTAATGGCGCACCGGTTGGTGATGCGCCATTAGTGTGGAAGACACTAATGGCGTACCAGAAACAGGGTGCGCCACTAGTATTAATTTTTTTTCCATTTTTCCATACATACTAATGGCGCATCAGGTCGAAGTGCGCCATTACTAGTTCTAAGTAGTAATGGCGCACCAAGCAGACAGTCGCCATTGCTGTAAATTTTTTTTATTCTTTTTTTTGCAAAACTACTAATGGCGCATCGTTTCACAGTGCGCCATTACTAGTTTAAACTAGTAATGGCGCACTATTACCCGGTGCGCCATTAGTATATATATATATATTTTTACTTTTTTGCAAAACTACTAATGGCGCACCACCTGCAGGTGCGCCATTAGTAACCAGGGTTACTAATGGCGCATTTGCTGGTGGTGCACCATTAGTAACCTGGGACCCCAACAAGATATTTTGGACAGCCCCACACCAACCCACTCACTTTCCCCACTTCATTCCCTCCACCTCCTTCTCCAAGCTTTCGGCCATCTCCTCCTCCTCACCTCATTTCCACCATAGATTCATCAAAATTAAGTGGTTAAATTACCTTTTTTGATAGGTAAGTAAGGGGAAAGCTATCTTCATGATGTAGATCTACTTTTTTTCTCCCTAGCTCGCTCCAACAACGTGCACATGCACTTTTTGTGGCCTAGCTAGATCTATGTATGTTTGTGGTGTTGCATGTGTTTGTGGTGTTGCATATATGTTTGTGTTTGAAGGTACCAGTATTTGAAATGCGATAGTTGCCAATATTTTGCCGGAATGTTTTGATTCATTTCCGTTTCGGCGAGAATTTTGGCACTATGCATTCTTTTTGGTCCTATTTTTAGGGAAGGTCATGCCAAATTTTTTCTTGGTTCTAAAATATCGTTTTGCTCTACCCCGCAGGCGACCATGGTCCGCACAATGACTGAAGGCATCGTGAATAGGTTTTTGAGCTCCACAAAGGCCGAGATGCTTCAAAAGAACGAGACGGAGATAAGATGTCCGTGTCGAAGATGCAAGCTGAAGAGCCTTATTGCGGACCCGGATTCCGGGCAGGTGCGGGACCACCTGCTCTTGCGTGGTTTCATGGATGGCTATCGGTGGCAAGGTGATGAAGATGACTATGAAGTCGTCCATGGGGGCCAGGCAAGAAATGAGGAAGGGCAACAAGACAAGTACCACCGCGGTGAGGGCGGGTGAGAAGACGAAGAATCTCCAGGACATGATCACGACGGTGATGCTGTACACAGTCATCATGTAGAAGATGTCGTAGATGATGATGAGGAAGATCAAGACGAAGGGCATGATCATGAAGATGAAGATGCCGGAGCAGACGACGATGGAGGCTGGGTGCAGGACCCTCGTATTCAAGAGCTGCTTCTCAAGCAGACGGATAATGCAAGAGCTGCCGCCCGAGAGAAAGCCAAGCTGGATCAACTGGAGATAGACGCGGTTACTCCATTGTATGAAGGATGCAGGCCCGAGGATACCCGCCTGAAAGTAACGCTCATGGCTCTGGAGATGAAGGTAAAACACAAAATTACCGACGCATGCTTCGACGAGAACATGTCATTCTGGAATGAACGTCTTCCCAAGGGGAACAAGTGCCCGACCAATTTCGAGGAGGCGAAGAAAATCGTGTGTCCTCTGGATTTACCGCACGTGAAATACCATGTGTGCATGAACAATTGTATCATTTATCGGGACAAGCACGCGGAGTCTACCATATGTCCGGTGTGCGGCGTCACTCGATACAAGAAGAGGAAGAAAGCTCCTTGAAAATCGGTGTGGTACTTTCCGATCACTCCTCGTCTGCAGCGGTATTTCGCGGACCCTAAGGTAGCAAAGCTCCTGCGTTGGCACACGGATAGGGAGGAGAAGAAGCGGGAAGATGACGGAAATGATCCGGAGATAAATAAAAAAGACAAGATGCTGAGTCACCCTAAGGATGCGAGCCAGTGGCAAGCATTGAACTTCGAATACCCAGAATTTGGGAAGGATCCAAGGAACATCATGCTGGGCGCGAGCACCGATGGAGTCAATCCGTTTGGCAGCCAGAGAAGCACACATAGCACCTGGCCTGTGTTTGTGTGGATGTACAACCTTCCCCCTTGGTTGTGCATGAAGAGGAAGTACATTCACATGAGTATGCTAATTGAAGGGCCGAAACAACCAGTGAACGACATCAATCTGTATCTGGGGCTGCTGAAGGAGGAGCTAGACACACTGTGGAAAACGCCAGCCAATACGTGGGACGCCGCAGAGAAAGAATATTTCCCTATGAGAGCCGCACTGCTCACGACGGTGCACGACTATCTCGGTTATGGATATCTCGCGGGGCAGGTAGTCCACGGATTTTCTGGATGCGTAAGGTGCATGGATGACACAATGTATCGCCAGCTAGATAGAGATCCCGGGTCTTCGAAAACCGTGTTCATGGGACATCGAAGGTGGCTTCGCGACGATGACCCGTGGAGGAAACGCAAGGATCTGTTCGATGGTGAAACCAAACCCCGAAAACGCCCGTGTACGAGGAGCGGCGAGGAAATAGACGAGCTGTTGAAAAATTGGAAAGACTGCCCACTGCCGGGAAAGAAGCAAAAGGCACCAGAGCTAGGAAAGAAGCGAAAGGCGCCAGAGCCGCTGCTGAAGGTATGGAAAACGAGGTCTGTTTTCTGGGACTTGCCGTACTGGAAGATCCACCGTGTGCCTCACAGCCTTGATGTCATGCATATCACGAAGAACGTGTGCGAGAGTCTGCTTGGTACCCTGCTCAACATGCCAGAGAGGACCAAAGATGGGCCGAAAGCAAGGGCAGACTTGAAATCAATGGGCATCAGGCAGGAGCTTCACGCTAATGATGATGATGATGAGGCGAAGCAGGACACAGAAAGTCGTCGCAAAGGCAAAAAGGCCAAGAAGACCGAAAATGACTACCCTCCCGCGTGCTTCACTCTAAGTCAGGAGGAGATCGAGTAGTTTTTCACCTGCCTCCTAGGAGTAAAACTTCCTTACGGTTACGCGGGGAAGATAAGCAGATACCTAGACCCAGCGAAGCAGAAGTTCAGCGGGATGAAGTCTCACGACTGTCACGTGCTGATGACGCAGATACTTCAGTTGCAATCCGTGGGATCATGGACGCGCACGTCCGTGAAATGCTATTTGGCCTATGCAAATTTTTCGACGTCATCTCTCGGAAGTCGATTGGCGTGAGGCAACTCAGAAGGCTACAGGAAGAGATCGTGGTGATACTATGTGAGCTTGAGATGTACTTCCCGCCTGCATTCTTCGACGTTATGGTGCATCTGCTGGTCCATATCGTGGAGGATATCATCCAACTCGGGCCAACGTTCCTGCATAGCATGATGCCGTTCGAAAGGATGAATGGTGTCATCAAAGGATACGTTCACAACATGTCACGTCCAGCGGGAAGTATAGCCAGGGGCTTTTTGACCGAAGAGTGCATCTCCTACTGCACGAATTATCTAGGCATCGAGAACCCCGTTGGTCTGCCCATCAACAGGCACCTAGGCAGGCTCGCTGGATGGGGTCACCGTGAGGGTCGCCGCGAAATGCATGTCGACTTCGAGGGTCGACTCGCCGACTTTGAAAGATCAAACCTAGTCGCGCTACAACACACAGACGTGGTCGATCCTTGGGTGGTAGAGCGCAAAACCTTTATTGAGAAGACGTACAATGACCGAGGCCAACAGAGGACGAACGAAGATATACTCAAAGAGCACAACTCATGTTTCACGCGTTGGTTCAAGCAGAAGCTTCTGTCGTACCCTTTACATGAGGATTCTTCCGCGGAAGAACAACTCATATTCGCCTTGTCACAAGGCGCCGAGCACAACCTGATGACCTATGAGGCGTACGATATCAACGGCTACACATTCTACACCGAGAACAAGGACAAGAAGAGCGATGGTTATCAGAACTCCGGGGTAACGATGGATTCCTACACCGGTAACGACAAGGACAGATACTACGGAAGGATCGAGGAGATCTGGGAGCTGAGCTACGCTGGAGAGAAGGTCCCGACGTTCCGTGTTAGATGGGCCAAGAGCGTCCTAAAAGAAGACCGGTATTTCACCACCATGGTTATACCCGAAGCCAAATCCAAGACCGCGGGCGCAAACGTCACCGTGAAAAATGAGCCATGGGTACTGGCTTCCCAAGTGGACCAATGCTTCTTCATTACCAACCCGTCAAAGCCCAGTCGTGTTGTCGTGAGGAGAGGCAAAAGGAAGATCATCGGAATTGATGGAGTAGCCAATGAGCAAGACTTCGACAAGTATGGCGACCCAAAGATCGAACATGACGACGACGATGAAGTAGCAGCACACACCACAAGAAGAAGCAGGACCACCCTACCTAAAGGACGTCCGTTCCACAGAAGAACTCCATTTGCGAAAAAGAAGGGCAAGAAGATTGTGAACAGATAGCTAGCTAAGATTGATTGTATTTAAATCGTAGTCTTCATTTCTCGATTGTATTTCATGGGCACTTTTTGATATCATGAATATTTTTAAATTTCATGGGCACTTTTTGAATTCATGAGGACACTTGATCTCGATCCCCCTCCATCTCGATCTCGATTCCCCCTCCATCTCGATCTCGATCCCCCTCCATCTCGATCTCACCCGCACCCTCCCTCGCTCCACCGTCACAAATGAATGCAACTAAAAAAAACAAATTTGATGATATTTTCAAATAACAAATTTGATGATATTTTCAAATAACAAATTTGATGATATTTTTTTAAATTATTACTGTTTTTATAAAAAATTATTACTGTTTCATATTCATATGCATTTTCTAAAAAAATATTATATGCAACAAAAAATAATAAAAAAATTACTTATGGCGCACCGCTGGCTGGTGCGCCATTGCATTGCAAAAAAAAGATTACTTATGGCGCACCGCTCGGGGGTGCGCCATTGCTATCAAAAAACATTCTAATGGCACACCGCCAGGGGGTGCGCCATTAGTAATGTCCCCCTAGCCAGATCCACTTCCCCCCTCGCCAGATCCACTTCCCCCTCGCCACACCCTCACGCGCACCCCCTCCTTCCACCGCCCGCTCCACCATCGCCGCCCTGCCTCCTCGGGCTCCACCGCCGTCGCCCTGCCTCCTCGAGCCCGGCAGCCACACACGCCCAGCCTCCGCGGCCCCG
>NC_041388.1:53051564-53145338 GCF_002162155.2 Triticum dicoccoides
CCCGGAGCAGCCGCCCCCGCCCAGGAACGCTGCCGCCAAAGCTACGTCAGTGACTGGTCCATAGGCAGGTAGCCACCACCCCTCCTTCCTCCTCCCTCCCTCTCCCTCCTTCCCTATTGCATCCTATGCCCGCTCAAAATCCCCCCTGATTTCTGTACTGGATGAGCACCTGCCCTGCTGCTGCCCGCCCTGGCCCCGCCTGCACCGGCCCCCGCCTCTGCTCTCACCCCGCGCATCGCGCTCGGCCTACCGCCGGCTGAGCCCCGACCCCGCCCGCGCGACCCTGCTGCCGCTGCTCTGTCGTGGTTGCACGCCTGCGCCGCCGCGCTGCTCTGCTGCTCTACATGCTGCTATCGGCGCCTCCTTTCGTCGTCCTTGCTACTCCTCTCCCCTCGCCCCTAGTGCTGCTACTCCACTTCTCTAAATCCTTCTTGCTGCCGCTCTCTACTGCTTCTACTCCATCTTTATGCTATGAGAAATAACTGTCATCGAAAGCTTGCTTTGTGATTGAGTAATCTGCTAGTATAATTGTGTGATTGAGTAATCTGCTAGTATAATTGGTGATGTTGCAAATAGAAGTAGAGTACTGCTTGTTGTACTTGTGATCTTGCAAATAGGATTTGGAGTAATTTAACTTAACTGGAGTAATTTGTTGCATCTGTTGTAGGTGGTCTAGTGCTGCCCATCTACTGCCCATTTCCTCTGGTACCGGAGTTGGAGTTTAGTGTACTGGACACTTTCATAGATTGCTAGGGTACTTCCTCTCCTTTCTCTCCTTTAGTGTACTAGAAACTTCCATAAATTTTATAAACTTCATATAAAAATTTTATTCACTGCTGCTGATGTACTACCTGTGACGCTGCTGCTGCTGCACTACTTGTGATGATGATGCTACTTGGCTAAATTTTATTCACTGCTGCTGATGTACTACTTGTGATGCTGCTGCTGCTGCATTACTTGTGATGCTGCTGCTACTTGTGATTTTGTCAACTTGTGATGCCACTGCTACTTGTGATCTTCTGAAATGACCCCTTTCTCCTGAAATGTTGATTAATTTCCGTTTCGGTTGAGAATGGGGCACTCCTAGGTCAAGAAAATTAGCAAAGGTCATGCCCAATTTTCTTGACCTAGAAGGTGCCCGATTCTCAACCAAAACAAAAATTAATCAACATTTATAGTTTGACCTAGAAGATGCCCAATTTGTTAACTCTAGTTCAGGTGTTGAATGTTAATCTGAGTGTGTGTGATGGTGACTGAACAGATAAATCATGTCTCCCAACATTTTCAGCTAAGTGGACTCTCACACACACACTATCTAGCTTTACACTTAAGCAGTGGCGAGATCTGCTCCCTCCACACAATGTGCAACAAGCAAGCAGGTGGATCTAGGTAGCTTGGCTAGATTAGCTATGAGCCAATGTGGTCAAGTCAAAAGAGATGATGCAGATGGATGGATAGATGGTGGATGGGGATGCAGCACCACTCCACCACCTTCACTTGTCTAGCTTGTGGTTTACCCCTCACTCTCTCTTGCACTAGAAGAAATTGATACATACATCCACTTTGATAAACTAAAACTAGTAAGAGAAGCAGGGAAAAAAATAATTTTTGTATTTATTTTAGATCACATACACAAAATAACCTACCAGCAATACAAATCTAGTTTCAGAAACATGTGATACATACATCCACTTTGATAAGCTAAAACTAGTAAGAGCAACAGGGCAAAAAATAAATCTATGTACGATATAGGGGTGCTACAACTATAGCCTCCATCCCGTCCCACCGGAGCAAGCAAGCCTCAAGCTGCTCCTCATGTTTTTCCCTCTATTAGTAGACTGGAACTTCCCAATGCTGGCTAGTTTGCACCCTCTACAAGTTGCTACTGCTTCCGAATAACCTAACAGCCATCGAAATCTAGTTTGAATCAGAAAAATGTGAGAAAACCCATCGATTGAGGCGGACAACTAGTTGTAGATGAGGAAGGGCATTTGAAGCCCCATCGAGTCTATGAAGATGTGATGGGTCCTGATATATTGACTTGCGGATTTATTTTTTCCTAGACTGCCTCGGTGTCGACAAACCCTAAATGATGAGACCATGATCTTGTTCCTTGACAATAACCAACTTTTTGACCAAACTTTTTTCCTATTTAGAGCGAAACATGGCCCACAACGATGAGGCCGGTGGTTCGGGCGGCAAGCAATTCTGGGAGTTGTCCCAGGAGATGGAGGAACAACCTCACCGCTATGAGGACACCGCGGAAGACACCGATCCTGATTACACAACCCCTAGTGGCGTCGGGGATGACACCACTGATGGTGCCGCCGAGGATGCCACCACTGATGATGGCGGCGCACACACGGATGGCAGCCAACCGAAGAAGCAAAGGAAGGACCGGCGCCCGAATGCGCTCCGCACCGTCAAGGAGGAATTCACTCAAGTGGACTCCGACGGGAATCCAACGGAGCCCAAACATATAGTCAAGGGGTACTCGGTTCAGCTCGTCTGCATTCTCCGGAGCACCGTCTCGATCAACACTGAGAACCTTAGGCATAAGGACCGAGGGAATTTGCGCAACCTCCTCTTCATGAAGCTGCACGAACGATACAAGTTCCCCGCCGAATTTGAAAACACACGCCTCTCAGGGAATAAAGTGAACAGTGCCGCCCTCACGAAGATGAGCACGACCCTGTCTACTTGGAAAAGCGCGGTGAAGAGAATGATTGATAAAGGTGATAGTTATGAGAAGATCAAGGCGAAATATCCTTTGATGAGCGAAGATGAGTACAAGGAGTTCAAGATCAAGTGCGAGAGCAGTGCAACCTCCAAATCAAGTCAGTGGGGGAAAGAAATGCGGGAGTTGAACTTAGGGGAACACAAACTTGGTCCCGACGGTTACAGGGTGGCGGAGCCTATATGGGACAAGGAGGACGCGGAGCGTGCTGAGCAAGGCCTACCGCCCCGCTTCGAGAAATACAGCGGTGACAAGTAGACCAGGAACTATGTCAGGGCCCGGTACAAGGAGGACCCGATAACAAAATCCGTCACAGGGCGCTTGAGCTTCTTCTGGTAAGGAATACACCCCCGCGTAATTAGCTCCATATGGTTGCACTCTAATTAATCCCCAATATTTCTAAATGGTTCATGTTCCTTTCGCAGGACACTGAAAGCAGTAGCGCCGGGTCGTCTAAGAGCTCCCCTTTCGACACCCCTTTAAATAGGGCGTTGAACGTAATGAAAAACAAGGATAAGCTCACTAAGCCGACGTCAGCTGGTCGTGTGGCCGGCAAAGGCTTGTCCACAAAATGGGGGTCATACTATACCGCTGGTGTGCGGAAGGAGAAAAAGACCAGCTCGGAAAGCCAGACGCGCGAGGTTGAAGAACTCAAGGCACAAGTGGCGCGGATTCCGGAGCTTGTCCAAGAGCAAGTGCAACAACAACTTGGAACGACGCTCAACGCCATGGTGCCTACGTTGATTCATGGGCTGACGACGTGGATTGCGGGCGGCCAACAGGGGCCTCCCCTGGTTCCCAGCTTCACGGCCAGCAACTCGCACAGCGCGCAGGCGGCTCCATTGGTGTCTCCGGCGGAGGCGGTATTCGTGTCTCCGGCGCCGGCACGGGCATTGGAGCTTAATGCACCCGGGTGTACGCCGGCCGGCACCTCGCCAGCAAGCGTCCCCTCCGCCAGTTGCACGCCCGCCATTGGCGGTGCCTCGACATTAGCCGAGCTCGACGGCATCACGGTAACTAAGCCTCTCGGCTGATGACTTCATCTCCTTGCCTTTGACTGGGCATCCCTGACGCCCTGTACATGTTTTCGTAGGGCTGACGTTCCTTGCACTCTTCTGCACTTCGTGGGCGCCGAGTTGGTCGATGTCGCCAAGGGCAAAATCGTTCAAGCGGGCAACCCCATGTTCCACGGTAATCTGATGCCACCCACAATGTATAGGGTTGAAGTGGTTCGGGTGCTGCCAGGCTGCGATGAGCTGTTACCTCTGATTCGACCCGCTGGGGCCGACGAAGAAGATGAGATGACCCTCAGCACCTGCGTAAACTGGCCCTTGCTTTGGCCGAAGAGCTAGATTTGTTTCGGGGCGGGGGACACCACCCCATAGACAAGACCGCCAGTCGTGCCGGCGCCAAGCCATGGCAAGAACGTCGCAACGCTACCGGACCTGCCGGACATCCCTATGGCACAGGATCCGGACAGCCCTATGGCACAGGATCCGGACGGCGACGACAACGACGACGGTACATTTACCAAAGTTGATAAGTACTTTGCCGAACATGGGTACGCTGATGAGTTCTGCGGGCCTCTTTCTCAAGAACCCAACCAAGACGACTGCGATCTAGCTGGTACGACGGAGAAATCCAATTGCAACAGGCGTCGTTTGGCATTCAGTTCTCAGGACACGCCTCCAGCTCCCGCCTTCACCGAGCCTCAGATAGCTGAGGTGCAAAATATTATCAGCCCCAACACGCTCAAGAAGGCGGTCTGTGAGCAGAACTCGGTCCCATTACAGGAGATCAAGAAGAAGGGACAGAAACGAAAGACTAACAAGGGCGCCGGTGCGAGCCAGCCTGCACTGAGTTCGATCCGTGCTCAGGACGGGCCACCTTCACCTAAGGATATCTCGAGGAGGGTGCATGTGGCGGGTAGGGCGATGCTACCGCCAAATATGCTGAATGCTGCAACCGGTGCTATGCGGAGTCTGCACGACAGTGTTCTTTCTTTGGAGAAGCAGCGTCTTAGAGAGAAGGATGTGGCATACCCGGTTTTCATGGCCAAGGTGCCAGAGGGCAAGGGCTTTGTGGATGGCGACATCGGGGGTACGATCGTCCTGCGGTTTGATGACATCTTTGCTATGTTTAACCTTCATCTGCTGCACTACACCTTCCTTTAGCTGTTTTGACTGAGTATGGAGATGCGGATCATTAGAGACAAGACCCCGGACATCGTGATAGTCGACCCCTTCTACATGCGTGCCAAGCACTTGAGCAGCGCTGGGGACCGCCAAGTTGTGAGTTCACACCTCGAAGGCGTCATTCTGGAAAACCCAGATAAGGATAACTTCCTTGTGGCTTACTTTCCCGAGTAAGTCATCCCTTAACCGCCCCGTAACATATGATTTCTTAGATTTCGATCGTTCTTTTTTTTCTAACATTCCGTGTTTTGTGCAGTGACACACATTGCACACTCATCCTCTTAAGCCCGAAATATTCCATGGCCACGTATTTAGACCCGAACCGTAACTCCAAGATAGACTACACAAATGTCAAGAAAGTTCTTGATGATGTTCTCCCCACCTACACCAAATCTGGAGGCACCTTCACCAGGGCAGTTCGTAAGTACGGCAAGCACATGTTCTCACACAATATGAAGTTCTGCTGCGTCAAGCAGCCGCCTGGCGGTCAGAAGGATGCCTACTACGCCCTCCATCACATGCGGGTGATCGTAAGGGACCATCATCAACTTCTGCTACCAGATAATCTCAAAGATTGGGCCGCGAGCTTGTCGGCAGTCCAGGACGCGGACCTCAGACAAGAATTCTTTCGCATCCAGTCGGAGTTTGCGGACATCATCCATCAAGATGTCCTTCATACCTCGGGGCAGTTCTTCCTCAGATATCAACCGTCCAACAGTGAGATAGATGAAATGCTACAAATGCAGGGTGACAACGACCGCGATTTCATGACCATCACGATAGACGGCGGCTTCATCCACGTTCCTGTCCGATGAGTCGAGTCGAAAGTAGTGATGTGTAGTTCTGAAACATTGATTGGCTCATGTTGTAATTATACTTTAATGAATTCGTATGTCTCTTTGGTTTGGACAGTCGTTCAACTTAGATGTAATCAATGCTATTTATTAGTAGGACCATGAATCGTGCTATTAATGTCTTGCTTTTCTCTTCCAATCCTTTTGTTGCATACTTACATATTGCTTATGTATTGTCTGTTGTTTGGCTTGTGCATAGAGATGCCGTCGTATGTCGTGTACAAGGGTAAGGTTCCCGGAGTCTACGACGACTGGGAGGAGTGTCGGAGACAGGTTCACCGTTTCAGCGGTAACAGTTACAAAGGGTACACCACTAGGGTGGAGGCCGAAAGTAGATACGCCCGCTATCTAGAGGGAGAGAGGAGGGAGTGTTGGAGGAACCGGATGAAGACCAGTTTGATCGCGATGATGCTCATCGTGATGACCACAGCTCTCTTCTATGTGATGGTAGTTTAGATGATCGATATCGACTTGTAATGTGAAGGCAAACTCGATACTCGCGGTCTTGAGACTTGTAATGTTTTATCTTTGTTCGGTCGTTTGAATTCGGAGACTAATATGATGAATTGTATTCAGAGACTAATCTTCTATTGTATTCGGTGAATCTGATGTTGTTGTGTGCTGCTGTCTATATTCTGTCCAATAATATATTTTGTAACCTGTGCAAAAATCAGAAAAGCAAAAAAAATAAAACCTAATATTCATACTAATGGCGCACCACACAAGATACTAATGGCACACTGTGATCATCACACTAATGGCACATTAACTACTGGTGCGCCATTAGAATGCCAAAGCACATGGGTACATATGGCTCCCTAGGAGGCATTCTAATGGCGCACTGCAGGCTATACTAATGGCGCACTACGTGGTGAGCCATTAGAACACCATATACTAATGGCGCACCGGTGGTGCGCCATTAGAATTTAATTCTAATGGCGTGATGCCAGTGGCGCACCGGTAATGCGCCATTAGAAGGCAAATTCGATGCGCCACTAGCATGCCTTTTCCTAGTAGTGAACATACAATCATACCATAGGCTAGCTTCTAGGGTTTAGCCTCTCTGATCTCGTGGTAGATCAACTCTTGTACTACTCATATTATCAAGAATAATCAAGCAGGACGTAGGGTTTTACATCCATCAAGAGGGCCCGAACTTGGGTAAAACATCATGTCCCCTGCCTCCTGTTACCATCCGCCTTAGACGCACAGTTCGGGACCCCCTACCTGAGATCCGCCAATTTTAACACCGACAAATGACTTTTCATTCTCTTTCTATTTTCTGTTGTAGTCGGGTTTTGAGTCTTTACTCAACTTCACACCTTGCAACATAGGCAAGAACTCCTTCTTTGACTGTTCTATTTTGAACTACTTCAAAATCTTGTCAAGGTATGTATTCATTGAAAAAACTTATCAAGCGTCTTGATCTATCTCTATGGATCTTGATGCTTAATGTGTAAGCAGCTTCAACGAGGTCTTTCTTTGAAAAACTCCTTTCAAACACTCCTTTATGCTTTCCAGAAAATTCTACATTATTTCCGATCAACAATATGTCATTCACATATACTTATCAGAAATGTTGTAGTGCTCCCACTCACTTTCTTGTAAATACAGGCTTCACCGCAAGTCTATATAAAACCATATGCTTTGATCACTTTATCAAAGCATATATTCCAACTCCGAGATGCTTGCACCAGTCCATAGATGGATCGCTGGAGCTTGCTCACTTTGTTAGTACCTTTAGGGTCGACAAAACCTTCTGGTTGCATCATATACAACTCTTCTTTTAAGAAATCCATGAAGGGATACAATTTTGACCTCCATTTGCCAGATTTCATAAAATGCGGCAACTGCTAACATGATTCGGACAGCCTTTTAAGCATCAATACGAGTGAGAAAATCTCATCGTAGTCAACACCTTAAACTTGTCCAAAACATTTTGTGACAATTCGAGCTTTGTAGATAGTAACACTACTATCAGCGTCCGTCTTCCTCTTGAAGATCCATTTATTCTTAATGACTCACCGATCATCGGGCAAGTCAATCAAAGTCCATACTTTGTTCTCATACATGGATCCCATCTCAGATTTCATGGCCTCAAGCCATTTCACGGAATCTAGGCTCATCATCACTTCCTCATAGTTCATAGGTTCGTCATGGTCAAGTAACATGACATCTAGAACAGGATTACCGTACCACTCTGCTGCGGATCTCACTCTGGTTAACCTATGAGGTTTGGTAGTAACTTGATCTGAAGTTACATGATCATCATCATTAGCTTCCTCACTAATTGCTGTAGGAGTCACAGGAACAAATTTCTGTGATGAACTACTTTCCAATAAGGGAGCAGGTAGAGTTACCTCATCAAGTTCTACTTTCCTCCCACTCATTTCTTTCGAGAGAAACTCCTTCTCTAGAAAGGATCCATTCTTAGCAACGAATGTCTTGCCTTCGGATCTGTGATAGAAGGTGTACCCAACTGTATCCTTTGGGTATCCTATGAAGACACATTTCTCCAATTTGGGTTTGAGCTTACCAGGATGAAACTTTTTCACATAAGCATTGCAACCCCGAACTTTAAGAAACGACAACTTTGGTTTCTTGCCAAACCATAGTTCATATGGTGTTGTCTCAACGGATTTAGATGGTGCCCTATTTAACGTGAATGCAACTGTCTCTAATGCATAACCCAAAACGATAGTGGTAAATCGATAAGAGACATCATAGATTGCACCATATCTAATATAGTACGGTTACGATGTTCGGACACACCATTACGCTGTGGTGTTCCAGGTGGTGTGAGTTGCGAAACTATTCCGCATTATTTCAAATGAAGACCAAACTCGTAACTCAAATATTCTCCTCCACGATCAGATCATAGAAACTTTATTTTCTTGTTACGATGATTTTCCACTTCACTCTGGAATTATTTGAACTTTTCAAATGTTTCAGATTTATGTTTCATCAAGAATATATACCCATATCTTACTCAAATCATCTGTGAAGGTAAGAAAATAACGATACCTGCCGCGAGCCTCAACACTCATCGGATTGCATACATCAGTATGTATTATTTCCAACAAGTCAGTTGCTTGTTCCATTGTTCCGAAGAACAGAGTCCTAGTCATCTTGCCCATGAGGCATGATTCACAAGCATCAACTGATTCATAATCAAGTGATTCCAAAAGCCCATCAGCATGGATTTTCTTCATGCGCTTTACATCAATATGACCTAAACGGCAGTGCCATAAATAAGTTGCACTATCATAATTAACTTTGCATCTTTTGGCTACAATATTATGAATATGTGTATCACTACGATCGAGATTCAATAAACCATTCACCTTTGGTGTATGAACATTGAAGGTTTTATTCATGCAGATAGAACAACAATTATTCTCTGACTTTAAATGAATAACCATATTGCAATAAACATGATCAAATCATATGCATGCTTAACACAAACACCAAATAACATTTACTTAGGTTCAACACTAATCCCGAAAGTATAGGGAGTGTGCGATGATGATCATATCAATCTTGGAACCAGTTCCAACACACATTGTCACTTCACCCTTAACTAGTCTCTGTTCATTCTGCAACTCCCGTTTCGAGTTACTAATCTCAGCAACTGAACTAGTATCAAATACTGACGGGTTGCTATAAACTCTAGTAAAGTACACATCAATAACATGTATATCAAATATACCTTTGTTCAGTTTTCCATCCTTCATATCCGCCAAAGACTTGAGGTAGTTCTGCTTCCAGTGACCAGTCTCTTTGCAGTAGAAGCACTTAGTCTCAGGCTTAGGTCTAGACTTGGGCTTCTTCACTTGAGCAATGATATGTCTCCACCTATCTATAAATTTTTATTGTTCCATGCTATTATATTATCAACCTTGGATGTTTTATATGCATTTATATGCTATTTATATGATTTTTGGGACTAACCTATTAACCTAGAGCCCAGTGCCAGTGCCAGTGCCAGTTTCTATTTTTTCCTTGTTTTAGAGTATCGCAGAAAAGGAAAATCAAATGGAGTCCAGTTGACCTGAAACTTCACGGAACTTATTTTTGGACCAGAAGAAGCCCGCGGAGTATCAGAGTTGGACTAGGAGAGTCCCGGGCTGCCCACGAGGGTGGGGGGGGCGCCCACCCCCTGGGCGCGCCCCCTGCCTCGTGGACAGCCCGGAGGTCCACCGACGTACTTCTTCCTCCCATATATACCCATATACCCTAAAAACATCAGGGAGCACAATAGATCGGGAGTTCCACCGCCAAAAGCCTTCGTAGCCACTGAAAACCAATCTAGACCCATTTCAGCACCTTGCCGGAGGGGGAATCCTTCTCCGGTGGCCATCTTCATCATCCCGGTGCTCTCCATGACGAGGAGGGAGTAGTTCTCCCTCGGGGCTGAGGGTATGTACCAGTAGCTATGTGTTTGATCTCTCTCTCTCTCTCTCTCTTGTTCTTGAGGTGTTACGATCTTGATGTATCGCAAGCTTTGCTATTATATTTGGATCTTATGTTGTTTCTCCCCCTCTACTCTCTTGTAATGGATTGAGTTTTCCCTTTGAAGTTATCTTATCGGATTGAGTCTTTAAGGATTTGAGAAAACTTGATGTATGTCATGCGTGGGATACCCGTGGTGACAATGGGGTATTCTTTTGATCCACTTGATCTATATTTTGGTGATCAACTTGCGGGTTCCGTGACCTTGGGAATCTATGCATAGGGGTTGGCACACGTTTTCGTCTTGACTCTCCGGTAGAAACTTTGGGGCACTCTTTGAGGTTCTATGTGTTGGTTGAATAGATGAATCTGAGATTGTGTGATGCATATCGTGTAATCATACCCACGGATACTTGAGGTGACATTGGAGTATCTAGGTGACATTAGGGTTTTGGTTGATTTGTGTCTTAAGGTGTTATTCTAGTATGAACTCTAGGGCTGTTTGTGACACTTATAGGAATAGCCCAACGGGTTGATTGGTAAGAATAACTTTGAGGTGGTTTCGTACCCTACCATAATCTCTTCGTTTGTTCTCCGCTGTTAGTGACTTTGGAGTGACTCTTTGTTGCATGTTGAGGGATAGTTATGTGATCCAATTATGTTATTATTGTTGAGAGAACTTGTACTAGTGAAAGTAGAACCCTAGGCCTTGTTTCAACGCATTGCAATACCATTTGTGCTCACTTTTACCATTAGTTACCTTGCTGTTTTTATATTTTCAGATTACAAAAACCATTATCTACTATCCATATTGCACTTGTATCACCATCTCTTCGCCGAACTAGTGCACCTATACAATTTACCATTGTATTGGGTGTGTTGGGGACACAAGAGACTCTTTGTTATTTGGTTGCAGGGTTGTTTGAGAGAGACCATCTTCATCCTACGCCTCCCACGGATTGATAAACCTTAGGTCATCCACTTGAGGGAAATTTGCTACTGTCCTACAAACCTCTGCACTTGGAGGCCCAACAACGTCTACAAGAAGAAGGTTGCCTAGTAGACATCAAGCTCTTTTCTGGTTCCATAGCCGGGGAGGTTAGTGCTTGAAGGTATATCTTTAGATCTTGCAATCGAGTCTTTTAGTTTCTTGTTTTATCACTAGTTTAGTTTATAAAAGAAAATTAAAAAATGGAATTAAGTTTGCCTCCTACGCTTCATCTTTTTAATATCTGTCATGAGTATGATGGAAAGGAAAATTGTGCCAAAGTGTTAGAATAAGAATGCATTAAAATGTTTGGCACTAAATCTTTGAATGATGAGCATGATTGCAATGTTGTTAGTATGAACTCCTTGAATATTCATAGTACTAATGATGATTTCACTAGTTATGATGAAAATGTCTCCTATAAACATGTCAATTTTTTGGAGTGCATTGGGTTTGCAAGTACACACCAAATAGGGAAGATAGATATTGCAAGAGGCATACACATTTATAAACTAAATTGTTGCAAGAAAGGCTAGATGTTTGTGCTGAAAGATTCAATATTTATCGCCATCCTTGTGAACTTTGCAATGAACATGGTCATTTAAAGCTCCGATGCTATTTGTTTCATGATCAAGTCGTGTCCAAAAATTGTGATAACTTGATTACCCTTGAGCATCAGAAAGATCTTAGTCTTCTTTTGGGTTATGAAGAAATGAAACGTATAACTGAGGGTATTGCAAAATTTAATCTCGATAAATTTCTTGATTTTGATCTAGAGGAAATTTATATGTATTGTGCGGTGAATTGCATTGAAAATCCTTATATTGCCAATTACATAAAGAAAAGAAAACAAATAGTAAATGAAGAGAATACTAACGAAAGGGAAGAGACTTCCCAATATCCTCCTATTAATTCTTATGATGAATCAGGTAACGAGGAGGAGCCTTCTATTCAACAAATCTCATTAATAAGGAGCTCCAAAAAGAGGATTGAACCCACACATGATGTGGTGAAGAAGAAGAAAAGAAAATGGAAGAGAGGTAAAAAGATATCTCTCCCAAATAATACTGCTCCTATTACTGTTGTGCCTCATGAAAATATAATTGTGGAAGGTGATGCACTTGATGATGATCTCGTTATGCCTACTACTTGTTGTGATGATTATGATTGGGAAGATAATGATACTTCTTATGATCTTGAAAATCTTTTTGGCACTTGCTTGGAAGAATATGATAATTGCTATACTATTGGTGTTATCCGTACTATTAATGATGAGAGTGATTATGCTTATGATATGAAAAGGCCCAAGCTTGGGGATGCTATGTTTGATGAAGATGATGTTTTTGAGAATATATTTGCTGCAATTAATGTTTGTCCCAAGCTTGGGGATGCTACATTTAATGAAGATGATATTTTTAGTCTCCCAAGTTTTGATATGCAAATTTATAATGATGATAGCATGCCTCCTACTTATGATGATTATATTGATGAAAGTGGGTTTGGAAGAGTGTCAACTTTAGGAAGTAATGACCCCACTATTTTGGAGGATGTTGAATCTTATTATGATAATTATGAAAGTCGATTTGGAGAGGTCATGACTTTATTTAGTGATGATTCCACTATCTTGGAAGAGGTTTCAATCGATTATGATGAGAACAAAGTTGCTACTTACGATGATTATTGTGATGACATGTATGCTATAAAAAGTAGTGATTATATTTATAAAACTTGTAATGATTATTATTACCCTTTTTCTGAACATTACTCTTTTAATGTGGAAACAATTTATAGTATTCGAGTTTCTTATGATACTCCCACTATTCCAAATGAGAAGAATTTTGCTTATGTGGAGAGTAATAAAATTTCTATGCTTGTAGATCATGAAAAGAATGCTTTAGGTGCTGGTTATATTGTTGAATTCATTCATGATGCTACTGAAAATTACTATGAGGGAGGAACACATGCTTGTAGGAATTGCAATAATATCAAGTCCTCTCAATGAGCTTAAAGTTTTGAAGTTATGCTTGTTTTGCCCTCCTATGCTAGTTGATTATTGTTCCCGTAAGTTGTTTGCTCACAAAATCCCTATGCATAGGAAGAGGGTTAGACTTAAATGTGCTAGTCATATTCTTCATGATGCTCTCTTTATGTTTCAATTCTTATCCTTTATGTGAGCATCATTGAAATCATCATGCCTAGCTAGGGGCGTTAAACGACAACGCTTGTTGGGAGCCAACCCAACTTTATTTTTGTTCCTTGCTTTTTTTACTGTTTAGTAATAAATTAATCATCAATCCTCTGTTATGATTGAGTTTTTATGTTTTAATTAGTGTTTGTGCCAAGTAGAACCGTTGGGAAGACTTGGGGAAAGTTTTGTTGATCTTGCTGTAAAAAACAGAAACTTTAGCGCTCACGAGAATTGCTGCCATTTTTAATTGGAGAGTGATATTTAGTTAATTATTTTTGAAGATGATTAATAGATAAATTCCTCACGTCCAGAAATTTATTTGAGAATTTTATGAGTTTCATAAGTATACATTTGATCCAGATTACTACAGACTGTTCTGTTTTGGACAGATTCTGTTTTCGATGTGTTGTTTGCTTATTTTGATGAATCTATGAGTAGTATCGGAGGGTATGAACCATAGATAAGTTTGAATACAGTATATATTACACCAATATGAATTTATAATTAGTTCACAACAATACCTAAGTGATGATTTATTTTCTTATACTAATAGAGCTTACGAGTTTGCTGTTAAGTTTTGTGTTGTGAAGTTTTCAAGTTTGGGGTAAAGATTCGATGGACTATGGAATAAGGAGTGGCAAGAGCCTAGGCTTGGGGATTCCCAAGGCACCCCAAGGTAATATTCAAGGACAACCAAGAGCCTAAGCTTGGGGATGCCCCAGAAGGCATCCCCTCTTTTGTCTTCGTTCATCGGTAACTTTACTTGGAGCTATATTTTTATTCGCCACATGATATGTGTTTTTCTTGGAGCTTCATTTTATTTTCTTTTGTTTTGCTTTCTGTTTGAATAAAATACCAAGATCTGAAATTATTAAATGTTAGAGAGTCTTCACATAGTTGCATAATTATTCGACTACTCATTGATCTTCACTTATATCTTTAGGAGTAGTTTGTCATTTGCTCTAGTGCTTCACTTATATCTTTTTAGAGCACGGTGGTGGTTTTGTTTTGAAGAAATAATTGATATCTCATTCTTCACTTATATTATTTTGAGAGTCTTTAGAACAGCATGGTAGTTTGCTTTGGTTATGAAATTAGTCCTAATATGATGGGCATCCAAGAGGGATATAATAAAAACTTTCATATAAGTGCATTGAATACTAAGAGAAGTTTAATACTTGATGATTGTTTTGAGATATGGAGTAGTGATATCAAAGTTGTGCTAGTTGGGTAGTTGTTAATTTGAGGAATACTTGTGTTGAAGTTTGCAAGTCTCGTAGCATACACGTATGGTAAACGTTGTGTAAAAAATTTGAAACATGAGTGTTATTTGATTGTCTTCCTTATGAGTGGCGGTCGGGGACGAGCGATGGTCTTTTCCTACCAATCTATCCCCCTAGGAGCATGCGCGTAATGCTTGGTTTTTGATGACTTGTAGATTTTTGCAATAAGTATGTGAGTTCTTTATGACTAATGTTGAGTCCATGGATTATACGCACTCTTACCCTTCCATCATTGCTAGCCTCTTCGGTACCGTGCATTGCCCTTTCTCACATTGAGAGTTGGTGCAAACTTCACCGGTGCATCCAAACCCCATGATATGATACACTCTGTCACACATAGACCTCCTTATATCTTCCTCAAAACATCCACCATACCTATCTATTATGGCATTTCCATAGCCATTCCGAGATATATTGCCATGCAACTTTCCACCGTTCTGTTTATTATGAAACGCATCATCACTGTCATATTGCTTTGCATGATCATGTAGTTCACATCGTATTTGTGGCAAAGCCACCGTTCATAATTTTTCATACATGTCTCTCTTGATTCATCGCAATCCCGGTACACCATCAGAGGCATTCATATAGAGTCATATCTTGTTCTAGTATCGAGTTGTAATCTTTGAGTTGTAAATAAATAGAAGTGTGATGATCATCATTAATAGAGCATTGTCCCAAAAAAGGCCAAATAAAAAAAAGAAAGGCCAAATAAAAAATTATAAAAGGGACAATGCTACTATGCTTTTTTCCACACTTGTGCTTCAAAGCAGCACCATGATCTTCATGATAGAGAGTCTCTTGTTTTGTCACTTTCATATACTAGTGGGAATTTTTCATTATAGAACTTGGCTTGTATATTCCAACAATGGGCTTCCTCAAATGCCCTAGGTCTTTATGAGCAAGCAAGTTGGATGCACACCCACTTAGTTTCTTTTTTGAGCTTTCATACATTTATAGCTCTAGTGCATCCGTTGCATGGTAATCCCTACTCCTTGCATTGACATCAATTGTTGGGCATCTCCCTAGCCCATTGATTAGCCGCGTCGATGTGAGACTTTCTCCTTTTTGTCTTCTCCACATAACCCCCTCATTATATTCTATTCCACCCATAGTACTATATCCATGGCTCACGCTCATGTATTGCGTGAAAGTTGAAAAAAGTTTGAGATTACTAAAGTATGAAACAATTGCTTGGCTTGTCATCGGGGTTGTGCATGATGAGAGCATTCTTGTGTGACAAAAATGGAGCATGACCAAACTATAAGATTTTGTAGGGATGAACTTTCTTTGGCCATGTTATTTTGAGAAGACATGATTGCTTAGTTAGTATGCTTGATGTATTATTGTTTTTATGTCAATATTAAACTTTTGTCTTGAATCTTATGGATCTGAATATTCTTGCCACAATAATAAACAAGATTACATGGATAAATATGTTAGGTAGCATTCCACATCAAAAATTCTGTTTTTATCATTTACCTACTCAAGGACGAGCAGGAATTAAGCCTGGGGATGCTGATACGTCTCCAACACATCTATAATTTTTGATTGTTCCATGCTATTATATTATCAACCTTGGATGTTCATGCATTTATATGCTATTTTATATGATTTTTGGGACTAACCTATTAACCTAGAGCCGAGTGCCAGTTTCTGTTTTTTCCTTGTTTTAGAGTATCGCAGAAAAGGAAAATCAAACGGAGTCCAGTTGACCTGAAACTTCACGGAACTTATTTTTGGACCAGAAGAAGCCCACGGAGTATCGGAGTTGGACTAGGAGAGTCCCGGGCTGCCCACAAGGGTGGGGGGCGCGCCCACCCCCCTGGGCGCGCCCCCTGCCTCGTGGACAGCCCGAAGGTCCACCGACGTACTTCTTCCTCCCATATATACCCATATACCCTAAAAACATCAGGGAGCACAATAGATCGGGAGTTCCACCGCCAAAAGCCTCCGTAGCCACCGAAAACCAATCTAGACCCATTTCAGCACCTTGCCGGAGGGGGAATCCTTCTCCGGTGGCCATCTTCATCATCCCGGTGCTCTCCATGACGAGGAGGGAGTAGTTCTCCCTCGGGGCTGAGGGTATGTACCAGTAGCTATGTGTTTGATCTCTCTCTCTCTCTCTCTTGTTCTTGAGGTGTTACGATCTTGATGTATCGCAAGCTTTGCTATTATATTTGGATCTTATGATGTTTCTCCCCCTCTACTCTCTTGTAATGGATTGAGTTTTCCCTTTGAAGTTATCTTATCGGATTGAGTCTTTAAGGATTTGAGAAAACTTGATGTATGTCTTGCATGGGATACCCGTGGTGACAATGGGGTATTCTATTGATCCACTTGATCTATATTTTGGTGATCAACTTGCGGGTTCCGTGACCTTGGGAATCTATGCATAGGGGTTGGCACACGTTTTCGTCTTGACTCTCCGGTAGAAACTTTGGGGCACTCTTTGAGGTTCTATGTGTTGGTTGAATAGATGAATCTGAGATTGTGTGATGCATATCGTGTAATCATACCCACGGATACTTGAGGTGACATTGGAGTATCTAGGTGACATTAGGGTTTTGGTTGATTTGTGTCTTAAGGTGTTATTCTAGTATGAACTCTAGGGCTGTTTGTGACACTTATATGAATAGCCCAACGGATTGATTGGTAAGAATAACTTTGAGGTGGTTTCGTACCCTACCATAATCTCTTCGTTTGTTCTCCGCTGTTAGTGACTTTGGAGTGACTCTTTGTTGCATGTTGAGGGATAGTTATGTGATCCAATTATGTTATTATTGTTGAGAGAACTTGTACTAGTGAAAGTAGAACCCTAGGCCTTGTTTCAACGCATTGCAATACCATTTGTGCTCACTTTTACCATTAGTTACCTTGCTGTTTTTATATTTTCAGATTACAAAAACCATTATCTACTATCCATATTGCACTTGTATCACCATCTCTTCGCCCAACTAGTGCACCTATACAATTTACCATTGTATTAGGTGTGTTGGGGACACAAGAGACTCTTTGTTATTTGGTTGCAGGGTTGTTTGAGAGAGACCATCTTCATCCTACGCCTCCCGCGGATTGATAAATCTTAGGTCATCCACTTGAGGGAAATTTGCTACTGTCCTACAAACCTCTGCACTTGGAGGCCCAACAACGTCTACAAGAAGAAGGTTGCATAGTAGACATCAAGCAACAACTTGCTTGCTGTTCTTCTTGAAGTTCCCCTTCTTCCCTTTGCCCTTTTTTCTTGAAACTAGTGGTCTTGTCAACCATCAACACTTGATGCTTTTCTTGATTTCTACCTTCCTCGATTTCTGCATCATGGAGAGCTTGGGAATCGTTTCTGTTATCCCTTGCATATTATAGTTCATTACTAAGTTCTAGTAACTTGGTGATAGTGACTAGAGAACTTTGTCAATTACTATCTTATCTGGAAGATTAACTCTCATTTGATTCAAGCAATTGCAGTACCCAGGCAATTTGAGCACATGCACACTGGTTGAGCTATTCTCCTCCATGTTTGTAGGCAAAGTACTGTCAGAGGTCTCCTACCTCTCAACACGGGCATGTGTATGAAATACTAATTTCAACTCTTGGAACATCTTATATGCTATGTGGTGTTCAAAACTTTTTGAAGTCCCGGTTCTAAGCCGTAAAGCATGGTGCACTAAACTATCAAGTAGTCATCATACCGAGCTTTGCCAAATGTTTATAACGTCTGCACATGCTCCTACAATAGGTCCGTCACCTAGCGGTGCATCAAGGAGATAATTCTTCTGTGCAGCAATGAGGATAATCCTCAGATAACAGATCCAATCTGCATCATTGCTACTAACATCTTTCAACTTAGTTTTTCTCTAGGAACATATCAAAATAAACAGGGAGCTACATTGCGAGATATTGATCTACAACATAGTTATGCAAATACTATCAGGACTAAGTTCATGATAAATTAAAGTTCAATTAATCATATTACTTAATAACTCCCACTTAGATTGACATCCCTCTAGACATCTAAATGATCACGTGATCCAAATCAACTAAACCATAACCGATCATCATGTGAGATGGAGTATTTTTCAATGGTGAACATCACTATGTTGATCATATCTTCTATATGATTCACGCTCGACCATTCGGTCTCAATGTTCCGAGGCCATATCTGCATATGCTAGGCTCGTCAAGTTTAACCTGAGTATTCTGTGTGTGTAAAATTGTCTTACACCCGTTGTAGATGAACGTTGAGCTTATCACACCCGATCATCACGTGGTGTTTCGGCACGATGAACTTTGGCAACGATGCATACTCAGGGAGTACACTTTTATCTTGAAATTTAGTGAGAGATCATCTTATAATGCTACCGTCAAACAAAGCAGAATAAGATGCATAAAGGATAAACATCACATGCAATCAATATATGTGACATGATACGGCCATGATCATCTTGTGCCTTTGATCTCCATCTCCAAAGTACTGTCATGATTTCCATCATCACCGGCATGACACCATGATCTCCATCATCTTGATCTCTATCAACGTGTCGTCATATGGTCGTCTCGCCAGCCATTGCTTTTGCAACTATTGCTATCGCATAGCGATAAAGTAAAGCAATTGTATGACGCTTGCATCTTATGCAATAAAGAGACAACAATAAGGCTTCAGCCAGTTGCCGCTAACTTTATCAAAACATGATGATCTCATACACCAATTTATATCTCATCACGTCTTGACCATATCACATCACAACATGCCCCGCAAAAACAAGTTAGACGTCCTCTACTTTGTTGTTGCAAGTTTTACGTGGCTGCTACGGGCTGAGCAAGAACTGTTCTTACCTACGCATCAAAACCACAATGATAGTTCATCAAGTAGGTGTTGTTTTAACCTTCAACAAGGACCGGGCATAGTCACACTCGGTTCAACTAAAGTTGGAGAAACTGACACCCGCCAGCCACCTGTGTGCAAAGCACATCGGTAGAACCAGTCTCGCGTAAGCGTACGCGTAATGTCGGTCTGGGCCGCTTCATCCAACAATACCGCCGAACCAAAGTATGACATGCTGGTAAGCAGCATGACTAGTATCGCCCACAACTCACTTGTGTTCTACTCGTGCATATAACATCTACGCATAAACCTGGCTTGGATGCCACAGTTAGGGAACGTAGTAATTTCAGAAAAATTCCTACGCACACACAAGATCATGGTGATGCATAGCAACGAGAGGGTAGAGTGCCGTCCACTTACCCTCGTAGACCGTTAAGCGGAAGCGTTATAACAATGTGGTTGATGTAGTCATACGTCTTCACGATCGGTCAATCCTCAGCACCGAACGTACGTCACCTCCGTGTTCAGCACACGTTCAGCTCGGTGACGTCCCACGAACTCACGATCCAGTAGAGATCAAGGGAGAGTTTCGTTAGCACGACGGCGTGGTGACGATGTTGATGAAGCTACCATCGCAGGGCTTCGCCTAGGCATCGCTACGATATAGCCGAGGTGGATTATGGTGGAGGGGGGCACTGCACACGGCTAAAGAGATCAACAGATCAATTGTTGTGTCTCCAAGGGGTGCCCCCTCCCCGTATATAAAGAAGGGAGAGGAGGAGGGGGCGGCCAAGGAGGAGGAGGCGCGCCCAAGGGGGCAATCCTACTCCAAGTAGGATTCCCCCCTCTTTCCTAGTCCTAGTAAGAGAGGGGAAGGAAGGGGAGGAGAATAAGAAGGAAAGGGGGGCGGCCCCCTAGTCCAATTCAGTTTTGGCTAGGGGGGCCGCGTGCCCCTAGCTGGCCGCCTCTCCTCTTCCTCCACTTGGGCCCATAAGGCCCAATAACCCCCCGGGAGGTTCTGGTAACCACCTGGTTCTTTGGTATTTATCCGATAACCCCCGGAACTCATTCGGTGTCCGAATATAACCTTCCAATATATCGATCTTTACGCCTTGACCATTTCGAGACTCCTCGTCATGTCCGTGATCACATCCGGGACTCCAAAATACCTTTGGTACATCAAAACAAAAAACTCATAATGCCGATCATCATAGAGCTTTAAGCGTGCCGACCCTACGGGTTCGAGAACTATGTAGACATGACCGAGACACGTCTCCACTCAATAACCAATAGCGGAACCTGGATGCTCATATTGGTTCCTGATACGGCTCCATCGTATCTACTTTTCCAAATACTTTTGCCCTTGTTTTGGACTCTAACTTGCATGATCTGAATGGAACTAACCCGAACTGACGCTGTTTTCAGCAGAATTACCATGATGTTATTTATGTGCAGAAACAAAAGTTCTCGGAATGACCTGAAACTTCACAAAGCAAATTTTTGGAAAATACAAAAAATGCCTGCAAAATATGAAGGCCAGGGGGCCCACCACCTGTCCACGAGGGTGGGGGGCCACCACCTGTCCACGAGGGTGGGGGCGCGCAGGCACGCCCCCCTACCTCATGAGCCCCCTGGAGCTCCTCAGACTCCAACTCCAACTCCAACTCTATATATTGTGTTTCGGGGAGAAAAAAAAATCAAAGAGAAGGATTCATTGCATTTTACGATACGGAGCCGCCGCCAAGCCCTAAAACCTCTTGGGAGGGCTGATCTGGAGTCCGTTCGGGGCTCCAGAGAGGGGAATCCGTCGCCATCGTCATCATCAACCATCTGCCAGCACCAATTTCATGATGCTCACTGTCGTGCGTTAGTAATTCCATCGTAGGCTTGCTGGACGGTGATGGGTTGGATGGGATCTATCATGTAATCGAGTTAGTTTTGTTAGGGTTTGATCCCTAGTATCGACTATGTTCTGAGATTGATGTTGCTATGACTTTGCTATGCTTAATGCTTGTCACTAGGGCCCGAGTGCCATGATTTCAGATCTGAACCTATTATGTTTTCATCAATATATGAGAGTTCTAGATCCTATCTTGCAAGTCTATAGTCACATATTATGTGTTATGATCCGTTAACCCCGAAGTGACAATAATCGGGATACTTACCGATGATGACCATAGTTTGAGGAGTTCATGTATTCACTATGTGTTAATGCTTTGTTTCGGTACTCTATTAAAAGGAGGCCTTAATATCCCTTAGTTTCCGTAAGGACCCCGCTGCCACAGGAGGGTAGGACAGAAGATGTCATGCAAGTTCTTTTCCATAAGCACGTATGACTATATTCGGAATACATGCCTACATTACATTGATGAACTGGAGCTAGTTCTGTGTCACCCTAGGTTATTACTGTTACATGATGAACTGCATCCGGCATAATTCTCCATCACTGATCCTTTGCCTACGAGCTTTCCATATATTGTTCCTCGCTTATTTACTTTTCCGTTGCTATTGCTATCATCACTACAAAATACCAAAAACATTACTTTTGCTATCATTACCTTTTGCTACCGTTATCACTACTATCATATTACTTTGCTACTAAACACTTTGCTGCAAACATTAAGTTTCTAGGTGTGGTTGAATTGACAACTCAGCTGCTAATACTTGAGAGTATTCTTTGGCTCCCCTTGTGTCGAATCAATAAATTTTGGTTGAATACTCTACCCTCGAAAACAGTTGCGATCCCCTATACTTGTGGGTTATCAAGACTATTTTCTGGCGTCGTTGCCGGGGAGCATAGCTCTATTATTTGAGTCACTTGGGATTTATATCTGCTTATCATTATGAAGAACTTGAGAGATCCAAAAACCAAGATTTATCCCTCAACTATGAGGGGAGATAAGGAACTGCCATCTAGCTCTGCACTTGATTCACCTTCTGTTATGAGTAAGCTTGCGACACCTAAACCTGCTTCTGCTATTCGTTCTGATATGTCGCATGTTATTGATGATGCCACTTCTGCTATGCATGATACTTATGATGAAACTACTTCTATGCTTGATACTACTGTGCCACTTGGTGAATTTCTTGATGAACAACTTGGTAGGGCTAGAGAAAATGAAAATATTGAATCTGATAGTACTGATGAAAGTGATGATGAAGATTTGCCTGTTATTCCTAAGGGTTGTGTTTTTGATAAAGAAGCTTCTTTAGCTATTTTAGCTTGCAAAGATAGATACGAATCAAGAGGTTATTAGCTAAATGGAATAAGCAATCTCTAAATGCTAGAATGAAACCTGACCCTGCTTTTGCTACTTCACCTATCTGTGTTACCGATAAGGATTATGAATTCTCTGTTGATCCTGATATAATTACTTTGGTTGAATCTGATCCTTTACATGGCTATGAATCTGAAACTGTTGTGGCACATCTTACTAAATTAAATGATATTGCTACCCTGTTCACTAATGATGAGAGAACTCGCTACTTTTATATCCTTAAAATATTTCCGTTCTCATTAAAGGGTGATGCTAAGATATGGTTTAATTCTCGTGATCCTGGTTGTGTGTGTAGTCCGCAGGATATGATTTATTACTTCTCCGTTAAATATTTCCTTGCTCATAAGAAACAAGCTGCTTTGAGGGATATATATAATTTTGTGCAAATTGAAGAAGAGAGTCTCCCACAAGCTTGGGGAGGCTTCTCAAATTACATAATGCTTTGCCTGATCATCCTCTTAAGAAAAATGAAATACTTGATATCTTTTATAATGGACTAACCGATGCTTCCAGATATTACCTGGATAGTTGTGTTGGTTCTATTTTCAGGGAAAGAACACCGGATGAAGATGAAATCCTATTGAATAAAATGTTGACAAATGAAAATAATTGGACACCTTCTGAGCCAGTTCCTGAGCCTATTCCTAAACCAACTCCGAAGAAGAGAGGTATTCTATTTCTCAGTCCTGAAGATATGCAAGAGGCAAAGAAATCTATGAAAGAAAAAGGTATTAAAGCTGAAGATGTTAAGAATTTACCTCCTATTGAAGAAATACATGGTCTTAATTTACCGCCTGTTGAAGAAACATATGATCCTAATCCATTACCTATTGAAGAAACTCGGGGTCTTGATAACCCGACACAGGTAGTAAAGGTAAATTCTCTCTATAGATATGATAAAGCTGAAATCCCATTTACTAAGTTTGCTAGCCCATGCTTAGATGAGTTTGATAAATTTATGGCGAAGCAAGAAGACTTTAATGCTTATTTTGGTAGACAATTGAAATACAATTCAAATATGCTTGAACACTTAGGTGATTATATGGCTAATGTCAAAGGTGAACTTAAACTTATTAGTAAACATGCTTCTATGGTTACCACTCAAGTAGAACAAGTACTTAAAGCTCGAAATGATTTGCTCAATGAATTGAATAGTAAGAATAATGATAATGTTGTTAGCGTGGCTACTAGAACTGGTAGAAAGACTGAGGAACCTTTGTATCCTGAAGGCCACCCAAAGAGAATTGAGCAAGATTCTCAGAGAAATAATATAGATGCACCTAGTCCTTCTAAAAGGAAGAAAAAGAAAAATGATAGGACTTTGCATGCTTCTAGTAAACCTATTGCTGAAACACCTGAGAATCCAAATGATATTTCTATCTCTGATGCTGAAACACAATCTAGCAATGAACCTGAAACTAGTGATAATGTTAATGAAAATGTTCATGATGATGCTCAACCTAGTAATGATAATGATATAGGAATTGAACCTGCCGTTGATCTTGATAACCCACAATCAAAGAATCAACGTTATGATAAGAAAGACTTTGTTGCTATGAAACATGGTAAAGAAAGAGAACCATGGGTTCAGAAACCCATGCCTTTTCCTCCCAAACCATCCAAGAAAAAGGATTATGAGGATTTTGAGCGCTTTGCTGAAATGATTAGACCTATCTTTTTGTGTATGCGATTAACTGATATGCTCAAAATGAATCCTTATGCTAAGTACATGAAAGATATTGTTACAAATAAAAGAAAGATACAGGAAGCTGAAATTTCCACCATGCTTGCTAATTATACTTTTAAGGGTGGAATACCAAAGAAACTTGGAGATCCCAGTGTACCAACTATACCATGCTCCATTAAAAGAAACTATGTTAAAACTGCTTTATGTGATCTTGGAGCCGGTGTTAGTGTTATGCCTCTCTCTTTATATCGTAGACTTGATTTAAATAAGTTGACACCTACTGAATTATCTTTGCAAATGGCTGATAAATCAACTGCTATACCCGTCGGTATTTGTGAGGATGTGCCTGTTGTAGTTGCAAACGTTACTATTTTAACGGACTTTGTCATTCTTGATATTCCTGAGGACGATAGTATGTCTATTATTCTTGGAAGACCATTTTTGAATACTGCAGGGGCTGTTATTGATTGCACTAAAGGCAATGTAACTTTTCATGTTAATGGTAACGAGCATACGATACACTTTCCGAGGAAACAACCTCAAGTTCATAGTATCAACTCTATTGGAAAAATTCAATCGATTATATTTGTAGGTTTTGAATTTCCTCTTCCTACTGTCAAGAAGAAATATGATATTCTTATTATTGGGGATGTGCATATCCCCGTTGAGGTAACATAGTGTTATTCGAAATTTCTCCAGTTCCATGTTATTCGGAATGAGTTTGTTAACAAGACCTGATCAACCTTGTTAGTGGATTCCTTTTGATGAGCATGAGATGGATGAAACTAGAAGGCACAACCTTCTGTACCTTCCATTTACTTTTTGTTATTTATTTTAAATAAAATAAAAATAAATAGTATTTTTTTGCCTGTTATCAGATTATCCGTGCAATATAAAAATGCCCTGAAAATAAAAGTTCTCCAAATGCCCTGAAATTTAAATATGATTTTTTTCTAGAATATTTGAGAATATTTGGCACTGAGAACACAGCACGGGGGTCATCCACCTGGCCATGAGGGTGGAGGGAGCGCCCTACCCCCTAGCCGCGCCCCCTACCTCATGGGCCCACGGTGGCCCTCCTCCACTTATCCTTTCACCCACACACTCCTTCTTCCTCCCACAAACACGAACAACCAGCTCAAACCCGAGTCCAAGCTCGTTTTGCTGCCATTTTCGATCTCCTTGCTCAAAGCACCTCTCACAAAACTGCTTGGGGAGATTGTTCCTTGGTATGTGACTCCTCCAGTGGTCCAATTAGTTTTTATTCTAGTGCTTTATTCATTGCAAATTTGTGCTACCTAGGTGACCATGTTCTTGAGCTTGCAAGTCAAATTTATATGGTTCCAAGTAGTTTTGAAGCATGATATAGGCTCTAGGCACTTGTAGGAGTAGTTGCTATCAATATTATTGAGTTTGGTTTACTTTTATTTTGAAGTTACTAAAAAAATTCAGATTTTTTCAGAGGAAGAAATATGCTTAGGAAAATGTTCCAAGGTTGTTCTTCAAGGAAGCAAGGACCCAAGCTTGCAATGCGTGATGCCGATGAAGAGCCACCAAGAGACGCTCCAGTGTGTCCTTGTGAATGGCCTTCTGAGAACTTTATGGATCGAGCGGGAATTAGGGAAGAATTTAACGCGTATTTGCGTAACGCTGATCTTGTGAGCTTCGAGGAAGAAAAGTGCAGGCAGTATCACAATCTCACTAGTTCCTTTGTGAGGAGGTTTGAATTTTCATCTTCACATAATTCTCCAACTATCCTGTTTGATCATTATGAAAATTCTTACACTATGGACTTAGAGGATTTTACCACTGCTTGCAAACTTCCACAATGGGGTAGTATCAGGGATCCTCGCAAATATGAATTTATAGATTTTCTTGCTAGTATAACTGTGGGGGAATCTAGAGATATAACACAAGCTACCATAGGGAGCATTCACTTTCCTGCTATACATTATTTTGCTCTCTTCATAGGTAGATGCATTAATGGTAAAGATGAAGCATGTCATATGTGTGTTCCTGACCTCAGTATTCTTAGGAGTGCTGTGTTAGGAGACAAATCTTATAATTTGGGAGCCATTGTTGAACGTAGGTTGCATCTTAATAGATTTAATGGAGATTTCTTTGGTGGAATTTATGCAACCCGCATAGCTAATTTTCTTGGTATAGCCATATGCGAAGATGATATTGAATTACCTCCTGCTTACCTAGACTTTAATGCTATGGCTCACCACCAGTTTGTTGAGAGGAATGAATCACCTCTCCAGTATCGACTAATCTTTGACAGACGGCGTGCTGTTCGTATTACTCTCCCTGCTCCTGCCTTCTTTGATTATCAGGCAAAAGGAAGATATATTATTACCAGAGAGGAGGCAGATGAGTACGAGAGGAGAGCGGAGGCCACTCGTCACCACGCTGCAGCTCAGGAGGCGATAGCCGCTGCATCGAAGTACGACCCCAACTATTATTATGGATATCCGCCAGGCCAGCTGTGGCCATAGACCAACTTAGGCCAAAAGCCTAAGCTTGGGGGAGTACGCATTTCCCACCAACATTACACTTATGTTCACACACTCATTGCTAGATGTCGGTGCTCATATTTTTCATTGTATCATCCATGCTAGTTTATTTCCCTCTTTATGCTTTCTTCTTGTGTGTTTAATAAACCTTAAGAAAAACAAAAAAATTAGTTATAGCTTTTAATTAGTTTACTTTCCATGCTAGTAGTAGTAACTAAAAATAAAACCCAAAAATATTTCCTGTTCTTCTTTTTGCTTGTTGGGAGCTTTCCCGTGTAATTAGTTTTATTTCTTTTCTTTTCTTTGGGGGTCGATCGGAGAAGACCATGATTAAATTGTTGAAGTGGCTCTTATATGCATAATTGTTGATCTGATAAAAGAGCCCATATTGCCTTGTCTTCTCCTGTTTATTGAATGCTTGCAGATTCCAGCTTAGTCCAATGCACGTGCACAATTATTATTATTCACATTGTTCGGTCATGCAAGTGAAAGGCAATTATGACGATATATGATGGACCGACTGAGATGAGAAAGGATGGTATGAACTCGACCTCTTTTGTTTTTGTAAATATGATTAGTTCATCGTCCCTGATTCGTCCTATTATGAATAAACATGTTTGCAATGACAACTAGAGATCATAGTTCTTGTGCCATGCTTGATTAGCTATGAGTTATAATGGTTTACCTTGCATGCCAACATGCTATTGAAATGGTTATGATGTGGTATGATAGGGTGGTATCCTCCTCTGAATGATTTAAGTGACTTGACTTGGCACATGTTCATGCATGTAGTTGAAAAAAAATCAACATAGCCTTCACGATATTTATGTTCATGGTGGATTATATCCTACTCATGCTTGCATTCGGTGTTGATTAATTTTAATACATGTTCATGACTGTTGTCGCTCTCTAGCTGGTCACTTCCCAATCTTTTGCTTGCCTTCACCTGTACTAAGCGGGAATACTGCTTGTGCATCCAATCCCATAAACCCCAAAGTTATTCCATATGAGTCCACCATACCTACCTATACACGGTATCTACCTGCCGTTCCAAGTAAATTTGTATGTGCCAAACTCTAAACCTTCAAATAAATATCTTGTTTTGTATGCTTGAATAGCTCATGTATCAACTAGGGCTGTCTGTATCTTCCATGTTAGGCGGGTTATTCTCAAGAGGAGTGGACTTCGCTCCTCACTCACGAGAAAATGGCTGGTCACCGAGATGCCCAATCCCATGCTTTATGCAAACTAAATCAAAATAATTGCAAACAAAACTCCCCCTGGAACTCTTGTTAGTTGGAGGCACTCGTTGTTTCGAGAAAGCCATGGATTGATGCTTATTGGTGGAAGGGGGAGTATAAACTTTACCATTCTGTTTGGGAACCGCCTATAATGTGAGTAGCATGGAAGATATCGCCATCTCTTGGTTGTTATGTTGACAATGAATGTATACCTCTCAAAATATTATGCACCTCTGTTTCAAAACCGAGCTCTGGCACCTCTACGAATCCCTGCTTCCCTCTGCGAAGGGCCTATCTATTTACTTTTATGCCGAGTCATCATCCTCTTATTAAAAAGCACCAGTTGGAGAGCACTGCTGTCATTTGCATTCACTATTATTAGTTTACATTGGGTATGACTTGACCGGATCTCTTTTACCATGAATTACAATGTCTAGCCAGTCCTTGATCTTTAAAGGTGCTCTGCATTTATGTTTTGCGGTCTCAGAAAGGGCTAGCGAGATACCATCTTGTTATATCATATTATGATTGTTTTGCGAAAGTGTTGTCATCCGAGATTTATTATTATTGCTCGCTAGTTGATTATGCCATTGATATGAGTAAACTTGAGACCTAAGCGTTATTGTGAATGTGGTTAGTTATAATCTTTGCTGAAAACTTGAATGTTGGCTTTACATATTTAAAACAACAAGAGCAAACAGAGTTTGTAAAAGTTTTTCTTTATCACTTTCAGTTTATCAACTGAATTGCTTGAGGATAAGCAAAGGTTTAAGCTTGGGGGAGTTGATACGTCTCCGTCGTATCTACTTTTCCGAACACTTTTGCCTTAGTTTTGGACACTAACTTGCATGATTTGAATGGAACTAACCCGGACTGATGCTGTTTTCAGCAGAATTACCATGATGTTATTTATGTGCAGAAACAAAAGTTCTCGGAATGACCTGAAACTTCACGGAGCAGCATTTTGGAAAATATAAAAAATACCTGCAAAAGATGAAGGCCAGGGGGCCCACCACCTGTCCACGAGGGTGGGGGCGCGCCTGCCCCCTAGGGCATGCCCCCCTACCTCGTGGGCCCCCTGGAGCTCCTCCGACTCCAACTCCAACTCTATATATTGTGTTTTAGGGAGAAAAAAATCAAAGAGAAGGATTCATCGCGTTTTACGATATGGAGCCGCCGCCAAGCGGGAGGGCTCATCTGGAGTCCGTTCGAGGCTCCGGAGAGGGGAATCCGCCGCCATCGTCATCATCAACCATCCTCCATCACCAATTTCATGATGCTCACCACCGTGCGTGAGTAATTCCATCGTAGGCTTGCTGGACGGTGATGGGTTGGATGGGATCTGTCATGTAATCGAGTTAGTTTTTTTAGGGTTTGATCCCTAGTATCCAATATGTTCTGAGATTGATGTTGCTATGACTTTGCTATGCTTAATGCTTGTCACTAGGGCCCGAGTGCCATGATTTCAGATCTGAACCTATTATGTTTTCATCAATATATGAGAGTTCTAGATCCTACCTTGCAAGTCTGCAGTCACCTATTTTGTGTTATGATCCATTAACCCCGAAGTGACAACAATCGGGATACTTACCGGTGATGACCGTAGTTTGAGGTGTTCATGTATTCACTATGTGTTAATGCTTTGTTTCGGTACTCTATTAAAAGGAGGCCATAATATCCCTTAGTTTCCTTAAGGACCCCGCTGCCACGGGAGGGTAGGACAAAAGATGTCATGCAAGTTCTTTTCCATAAGCACGTATGACTATATTCGGAATACATGCCTACATTACATTGATGAACTGGAGCTAGTTCTATGTCACCCTAGGTTATGACTATTACATGATGAACCGCATCCGGCATAATTCTCCATCACTGATCCATTGCCTACGAGCTTTCCATGTATTGTTCCTCGCTTATTTACTTTTCCGTTGCTATTGCTATCATCACTACAAAATACCAAAAACATTACTTTTGCTATCATTACCTTTTGCTACCGTTATCACTACTATCATATTACTTTGCTACTAAACACTTTGCTGCAGATATTAAGTTTCCAGGTGTGGTTGAATAGACAACTCAACTGCTAATACTTGAGAGTATTCTTTGGCTCCCCTTGTGTCAAATCAATAAATTTGGGTTGAATACTCTACCCTCGAAAACTGTTGCGATCCCCTATACTTGTGGTTTATCAGTTCCTACATATTCTATGAAGATCTTTATCAGTCAAACCGCGTAACAACATACGTTGTTCCCTTTGTCATCGGTATGTTACTTGCCCGAGATTCGATCGTCGGTATCTCAATACCTAGTTCAATATCATTACTGGCAAGTCTCTTTACTCCTTCCGTAATGCAACATCCCGCAACTAACTCATTAGTCACATTGCTTGCAAGGCTTATAGTGATGTGCATTATCGAGTGGGCTCAGAGATACCTCTCCGACAATTGGAGTGACAAATCCTAATCTCGATCTATGCCAACTCAACAAGTACCATCGGAGACACCTGTAGAGCACCTTTATAATCACCCAGTTACGTTGTGACGTTTGGTAGCACACAAAGTGTTCCTCCGGTACTCGGGAGTTGCATAATCTCATAGTCATAGGAACATGTATAAGTCATGAAGAAAGCAATAGCAACAAACTAAACGATCATCGTGCTAAGCTAACGGAATGGGTCAATTCAATCACATCATTCTCTAATGATGTGATCCCGTTAATCAAATGAAAACTCATGTCTATGGCTGGGAAACTTAACCATCTTTGATTTAACGAGCTAGTCAAGTAGAGGCATACTAGTGACACTTTGTTTGTCCATGTATTCACACATGTATTAAGTTTCCGGTTAATACAATTCTAGCATGAATAATAAACATTTGTCATGATATAAGGAAATAAATACTAACTTTATTATTGCCTCTAGGGCATAATTCCTTCAATTTCCTCCGGCTCAGACCCTTTGCCAAGACAGAAACTTCGGCAAGTAACCTGGAAAGTAAGGTTTTCACACCCCTTTGCTTATTTATATCATCACTTTCTTTTGAAACGACAGCAATACGAGAATCGACGTCAGACCCGAACCAGTGGCGGTGAAGAATTGTCCTCTGGCTTACCAAACACTCCCGCTCCTCGAAAACGGTGAAACGAGGTTCTTTTTTAACTTGCTCCTTTAACCTGCTGGCGGGTCTTATTTGCCTATCACCTAACTCTATTAATCACTATTGACCAGGAACTTGCCCATTCTTCCTCTGGTGACTCATCGCAAACCGAGTTGCCGGCTTTTAAAACTGCCCCTGGGTAATGGCAATTAATTTTACTCTGTAACTCTTTATACTCCTATATTTAGACTGACCCCTCATAACCCGTGCAGTGGTCAAGCAAAGCCTAACAAGAAGGCGAAGGTGACCAAGCCAACTGAGGCACCTGAAGTTGCTGAGCCAGAGCAGCAAGTCCCTGCACCTGAAGCTGCTGACAAACAGCCAGAAGAACCTGCCACTGACACTCCGCATGAAATTCCTGGCCCGTCCCATGATCATCTGGATGCCAATCCTGTGCTCACTGAGTCATCCGATCCACTTAAGCCGCTAGAAGAACATGGTGAAGATGTTATCATCACTGGCACCAGCTTCAGAGAACCGGGATGTCCAACCTTCTTGGCTAAGCACTCCGCAAAGACGAGTTCATTGAGAGGCGAAAAATGAAATTTGACATTGATTATTACTCTCAACTGACTGTCAACAAAGTATTCTCTGGTTATCTTAACCAAGTTCACTCCAGTCGCGACCTTGAGATTGATATGGTGAAACAGATGCACTATAAATATGAGGTATGATTTCCGACTTTTAAATAAGTTATGTACATCCTGCCAGCCCCAAGTCTACTGGCTAAGTAAGATTGAATAGGTTGTAGACTTAGAAGAACCCATAAGCTTCTGTCATAGACTCCCTCCTTGTCCGGTTTAAAATTAAACCGGATGTTGAAGCAGTTTAACTTTGCATCCGTAGTCCCCAAGGGCCGGTTTAATCAGCATGAATGAGCCGGTCCTGTTTATTATTGAGTAAGAAAGGAAATCTTAACTGCATAGCCCCCATGAGTCGGCTGAGACTGTTTACAGCACACCTGGCTCATCATTAAGAAGATACAAGCAATATGAATTAGCCCCCAAGTGCCAAGTAGTCTTGCTTGCAAAGTGCTTGGGACTTTATTCATAAGAGTAATTTTTTGTGAGAAATTTCTTTGACAGACATTAGCCCCCAAGTGCCAAGTATTGTTACTTGCAAAGGACTTGGGACTTATGTTGTTGTAATCCGCCATGAATGTGTTTGACGAGTGTGCGCTTCATTCAGGCTGCTACTGCTGAACTGGAATCTCAATTAAATGATGTAAAGACCCGTCTGGCGACTCAGGAAACTAAGACCCGGAAAGCCGAGTCAAAGTTCCAGTTTAGCATGATTGAGTCGAAAAAGGTGAAGACCAATTTTGAGGCGGAGAAAACGACTTGGGCTGAAGAAAGGACTACCTTAATATAGCAAGCTGAAAAAGTAGAGGCAGCTCTTCAAGAGGTAACCACTGAGCTTACCGGCTTAAAACACCGTGTATCTCAGATGGTTTCTTCTATCTTTGGTGAGTCGCCTTGCAGTTCATCCAAAGTGAGTACTTGTCACAGTAATATAAACCGCCCTTTAACCGATCTGTAATGTACTCAGGTCCCAGGAGCAGCAACCTTAGCCAGGACATGCTTGTGAAGCTCAAGGCGTTCTATACTCTTGTTGAGCAGTTGTATACTGGAGCTCAGCGTACATTGGCTACCATCTCCCCGGCTAATCAAGGACCCAATCTGTTAAGTGATGTGTTGAAGAAATTGTCAATCCTGCCCACCAGAATTCAAGAGATAAAGCAGTATTGTGTGAGAGCCGGTGCTGTGACAGCCTTGAGCCGTGCTAAGGTGTGGGTACCGGAGTTAGACCCGGCCGATGTAGCCAGTGGGTATCCAAGTCTGAAGGAAGATGGTACTTCTTTTGATCAACAAGACTTCGCTACTTGTTTTAAAGCAATCCATCCTCATGCGATAGTCGTTGCTAAAGAAACCAATCTCTCCAAATATCAGCCGGCTTACGATGCATAGAACCAGAATGCATACTCCTGCGTATAAAGTGATGGATTTGATTCCTCCGATTCGTAAGCACACTTTCACTCTTGAAATTGACCCTTCCAATCTTATTGATGACGAAGCTGAATTCTACGCCTTGCGTGGCTTTGATTGGTCAAAACCAAACTTCCAGACGGTGGAGGAGGACGAAGAACTGGCAAGGGATGATCCAGAGCCAGGCCAAGAAGAATGATCCGTCGGGCGGTTTATACATTTGTTCTTTGAAAAACACTTGATCTCATTCGGCTCAGGAAGCCATGTAATAGAGTAGTGAAAACTTGAATCTGTCATGCCATCGTGCATGTTTCTGTTTTTGCGCAACACTGTTGATCCACTAGTTTGAAAGATGATCCTTTTATTCTTATAACAGTATTGATTTATGTGAATCAAACCTGATTATTTTCCTGCGCACAGATAAGTCACAAGTGCCCTGGCGGTTTACCGCCGGGCGGGTCATGATACCCAATTAAAGCCACTGAGGACGAATAGTCCATAATCAGGGCCGATGTAACAATTATTAAATAAAATTTCATACCCGTGGTATATACTTAAACTGCCAGCTTATCAACTTCGTGCAGTTTAGAGGTGTTAGAGCTGTAACTCTGATCATAGGATTCATTACACTCTGGCAACTTAGAGTTTGCCCTCCTCACGGGTTGTAGAAACCCGAAGTATGCTTCAAATATGAGCCATAAACAGGGCACCTGGGCCCAACTTGTAAAAAACAGAAGGCAACGAAAAACCATATAAAGAATACAAATAAGAAATCAAAAGAAAGTCGAGGATTTTGTAGGCTGCCAAGCCAAAGTGCCTTCTTCGATGAAACTAGCTGGAGCCACTGGATTGTTCGTGCGTCCCGTGAGCCTGGGTCATAGTACAAAATCGACATTTGAACCCAGATAAAGTCGCATCTTGCTTTATAGACTTATCAGGAGTACGCGGGGTCAGAGTAACAACATACATCACGGGCCGATTTATCCAAATTTCAAGGAAGGCGGCTTATGAAGCCTGGATCTATCCTGACTATCTATAAACCGTGCTCTCGCATGACAAAGCCGTCATTTGAACCTTAATGAGCTCAGATCTTGGTCTAATACGCCGTAAAGACTGATCATTAAGAGTTCGAAGGGTCAATCAGGATGACCTGATAGAGTTGAAGCAGCTGGTTGCAGGTAGGATGACCCGGACATGTTATGTTCTCTTTGGTCGAATACGCCTATGTTTGAACAAACCTGGTCAAGAGGGTAGTAACGCTATGTTCTCTTTGGTCGAATACGCCTATCTTTGAATAGGAAGCCCCCAAGTGACATGCTTACAAATTGTGCTCGTCAGGGACCTATGTTTGAGCTGTGCTACGCATCCAACTCTCTTTGGTCCCTAAAATTTTCGGCGTCGAGCCTCTTAAATGCTGATAAAGACTCAGCTTTGAGGAAGTGAAATGATAGAGGCCCTGAATTGTTAGGGATGCCAGCTTATTATATTGCTTATAATATATACATCTGGTAACTATGTACATCATGAGAGCCGGTGGCTCAAGTATAGTAGGGCCGAAGATGAGCAATATTCCACGGCCGATGAGTCTCCTCCTCCGATGTGCGTGAGTCCTTGTTGTCTCGAACATCGATAAGGTAGTATGATCCATTATGTAAATTCTTGCTGACCACGAAAGGTCCTTCCCAAGGTGATCATTGTCGGAGTAATTGGACACGGATACCCCGAAGACGGCGAGACAAGAATTCAAGACATCGGGGCTAGCAAAGCCCCTCAGTCCAACTACCTGGCCGGCGGCTGACTGCTGGCTGCTGACTGCTCCACCAGACCGACTGCTGGCTGCCGACTGCTCCACCAGGCCGACTGCTGGCTGCTGACTGCTGGCTGCCGACTGCTCCACCAGGCCGACTACTGGCTGCCGACTGCTGGCTGCCGATTGCTCCACCATGCCGACTGCTGGCTGCCGACTCCTCCACCGGGCCGACTGCTGGCTGCCGACTCCTCCACCAGGCCGACTGCCCAAAGTCAACTGCAGCCTGACGAGACACCGACAGGACGACCATACCGCGACGTCATCTACAGTGTACTGTGTCCCCCTGGGTACTGATTTATAAAGTACCCCAAGGGACAAGCATGACATGCACCATGCCACTAGCCATGCCTACATAGCTTGGCTTGTAAGCTACCCAAGGTAGCTTACAACCAAAGCCACTACCACCCATGCCAACTCCTATATATATAGGCACACATCCATCCATCAGGGGATGGACACACACACTCACGCACACGCACAAGCTAGCTAGCTAGCAAGAGAGCTAGCTAGCAATCCATCCATCCACTCCTACGGGCAAGCATGCCCAAGCACACCCATTCGGCCAAGAGCAACGACCATCATGCCACATGCATATACGAGGCCAGATGAATATGGCACTGACCTCAGATACAGCTCCAGGAGCACTCTGTACCAGATATACCACATATACTCAGACATGCAGGAGTAGGCGTGTTATCTCTTCGGAGAGCCCCGAACCTAGGTAAACTAGCGCGTGATACCCGCATACCCGTCCCTGGATATTCCGGCAGCAGTCTTGCCCTCACACGAAGCCACCTTGTGGCATATGTCGTCTTGCACCCCCCCTCCCCCGTGAGAATACCATGACATTTGGCACCCATCGTGGGGCGGTACTATGCTACCGCGCTGCTGCTGGTTTAGCTGTCCGGGCAGGACCATCTTCATCTCCCCCGCCGCGGCATCGCGCCGTCTCTCCGGTAGCGCTGGGGGCTCTACTTCGACCCGCCCCCGGAGCGGCCGTGCGGGACAGCGCGCCCTCGTCCTCGCCGTCGGCCTCTTCGTCATCACCGTTGCGATGCCGGCCGGTCGTCCGTGCGCGCCGCGCGCGGGGCCTCGCTTCGGTCGGCCGCCTCCACCCACGCGCCGCTCGCGTCTGCTTCCCTCTGCGTTGCGCCTTGCTTCGGCCGACACACGAGCGCGCCTTCGCTCCTCCATATACCATCTTTGCAAGCTAGCTATATGAAAGTCAACCGTGGTCATACACCACTCATCCACTATCCAAAAACTTATAAGATGCAAGTCGTACACTATCTCCACATTGGTCAGACAATGGCTGTATAATCCTCGTATGTTGCCTTTACACTTCCCGTACGTCAGCCGTGTATTACCTGTACACTAGCTAGACTCGCCTTAGACGATAGTCAGATAATCCCTGGACAATATTCAGACAATGGCGTAGCTCGTTGCAGAAACCAAGGCCACGTCGTCTTCCTCCATCGCCGGCTGTGCCCGCGCCTAGCCGCGCTGGCCTTCCCTGCTCCAGCTGGCCCTTCCAGCAGCTCCTCCTCGCCTGCATGCTGGCCAATCTCCCTCGCGCCCGCGACTCGGCCCGTGGCTGGCCGGCCGACTCCCCCTCGCGCCTGTCAGCCGTCGTTCGCCTGCTCCTCTGCCGGCCTCGCGCCTCCGCCCGGGTGCCGCGCTGGGTACGCTCACGGCCCTGCTCGGCTTGCCGTCTAGTTGCCCATGTCGGGTCCGCTCACCCCGGACCACGGATGGCTGTGCCGCGCCCGCTGTCGGCCAGCTCCTCCTCGTCCGGCTGCCCCGTCGTCTCTCCACCTCACGCGCCCAGCCTTCCCCGTCGCAAGAGCCACCTGGCTCCGTCTTCGCCCACAAACGGCCGCCGGATCGCTGACGCACCAGGCTCCGGCTCCTCCCCCGTGCCGGCTTCGCTCCGCCTCACGGGCGCGCCCCGAGCCGGCTCCGAACCCGGCTTGCCGACTGTGCGTCCCGGCCGCCTACTGGCTTCGCACCGGTCCGAGCCCGGCCTGCCGGCTGTGCGACCCGGCCATACCCTCGCCTGGCCGAGTGTGGCCCGTCGCCGCCTGTGCCCATAGAGCCGGGTCCAACTCCTTCCGCGCTGCGCCGGTTCCGAATGCCCCTGTGCACCCGCGGCTCCACCCGAGCGCCTCCACCGGCCGCTCCCCACGCATCGGCTCCGCCCCGCCCTCTGGATCGCGCACGCGGCCCTGCTCCGCAGCTGTGCGCCCCAGCGCTCACGCACCCGGCTGATTGCTCCTCCACCTCGCTCCACGTCCACGCCCGGTCTCCGCACCCGGTGGCTGGGCGGGCCGCCTCGCGCCGTCTGCGTCGGCTGCTGCCCCTGTCGGCTTCCACGGTGTCATCTGCCGTGGCCGGCTGCCCTAGCACCTATGCCCCGCGCTGGCTCCTGCATCGCCACCTGCCGCGGGCCGGATGCCGGCTGCGCCACGCCGACTGCTCCTCCTGCGTCCGCCTCCTGGCCCCGGCCGGCCCCTGCCCCGTGCACCCGCCGGGTTGCCGCCCCGCGCCTCCGGCTCCTCCTACGAGCGCGCCCGCACCGGCTGCTCCACCTCCCCGCCTGCCGGCTGCGCCAAGCGCATCGTCCCGCGGGTATAGAGAGAAAAGTAAAGAAGAAAGTTTGCGGACGGCTAATAGAAAGAGCCCAGTCTGGCTGAAAAAAGAAAGAGAAAAAAGGGGTGCTGCTACCCGCGTGGAGCCAGACAGAAAGAGAAGAGAAGAAGAGGCCGACTGCCCGCTAGCCGGCTGGAGAAAAGTCAGGCTGGGTGCCCAGTCGGCTGACTAAAAAGAGAGAGAGAGAGGAGAGAGAGAGAAGTCGGCTGGGAGAAAGATAGAAAAGAAAAACCCGTCCGGATGACCTGTCCGTCTGCTTCGCCACTTGGATGGTCGGTCGTGACCCGCGCTGCCGGCTGTGCCAAGCTGGCTGGACCGCCTCCTGCTCCGACGATGCACCCAGCGGGTGCGCTGACGCGCCCCCGCGAGAAAGAAGACATAGTAGTTGCCAGGAGATCCGGCCCGACTGCTCAACAGTCGGCCCAGATCTCGGGGGCTACACCCATTGGGTGCGCTGACGCGCCCCCGCGAGAAAGAAGACAAATTAGTTGCCGGGAGATCCGGCCCAACTGCTCAGCAGTCGACCCGAATATCGAGGGCTACATCCAGCAGGTGCGCTGACGCGCCCCCGCGAGGATTGGAGACAAGAGAAGAGTTTTGTCCGGCTCCGAGCAGCCGGCAGAAGAGAAAAAGAAGAAGATAGGCGTTGCAAGATGCATCGCCGCCTGGCCGGTCGAGCCTGACCGGCCGGGACCCCCTTCGAGCACCCGAAGGCTCGAATACTACACAGCGGGAGCGCCGGCGCGCTCCGCGAGCACCGAGCCGTGCCGGCTGTCTTCGGCAAACTCCGCCTCGGTAACACGAAAACGAATGTGAGCTCCTCACCCGCATATTTTTTGCACCACGCAATCACGGATAACCCCGAGCGATGCTCGGGGGCTATCTCCGTGTTTTATTATAGTGGCATCACTGTTCGCCCCGGCGCCAACCAGAGTTGGCCCGGGGGCTGGCCGCTTTGCCTGAGATGTTAGTTCCCGCAGACGGCTTAGTATCGTGCGCGGTACCAAAGGCCCACTCTTAGTCACAGATCGCAGAGTGGCTGTCCGACTAGCAAGAGTGAACGCTGGAGGCCACCCACTCGAAAAACGTCCGAGAAGAAAAACGCTTCGGGCGACCCAACCGTTTCCTTTATAAGTATCTGCTCGGTTAAATCCACTCCCAGAGTCTGAGTACTGTACACTCCACATTGCGGTCCACTCTCAGCCACAGACCGCAGAGCGGCTATCCGGCGAGCGAGAGCACAAGCCAAAAGGCGGAGGGAACACGAAAAAGATTGAAGGGGGCTCGAACGAAACCGAGTCGGCACCCTCCGCATAAAACTTGCAATGTTTAAAGCAAACATTTGATATATCTGCGTGGACTAACTTTGTCTTTTTCATGATCATTTCCATGAACACTTGCCAAAAAACCTCCGCCCAACTTTGCCAAGTTACCCGGAGGCTTGGGGGCTACTGTCGGAGTAATTGGACACGGATACCCCGAAGACGGCGAGACAAGAATTAAAGACATCGGGGCTAGCAAAGCCCCTCAGTCCAACTACCTGGCCGGTGGCTGACTGCTGGCTGCTGACTGCTCCACCAGGCCGACTGCTGGCTGCCGACTGCTCCACCAGGCCGACTGCTGGCTACCGACTGCTGGCTGTCGACTGCTCGACCAGGCCGACTGTTGGCTGCCGACTGCTGGCTGCCGACTGCTCCACCATGCCGACTGCTGGTTGCCGACTCCTCCACCGGGCCGACTGCTGGCTGCCGACTCCTCCGCCAGGCCGACTGCCCGAAGTAAACTGCAGCCTGACGAGACACCGACGGGACGCCATACCGCGACGTCATATACAGTGTACTGTGTCCCCTGGGTACTGATTTATAAAGTATCCCAGGGGACAAGCATGACATGCACCATGCCCTAGCCATGCCTACATAGCTTGGCTTGTAAGCTACCCAAGTTAGCTTACAACCAAAGCCACTACCACCCATGCCAACTCCTATATATATAGGCACACATCCATCCATCAGGGGATGGACTCACACACTCGCGCACACGCACAAGCTAGCTAGCTAGCAAGAGAGCTAGCTAGCAATCCATCTATCCACTCCTACGGGCAAGCATGCCCAAGCACATCCATTCGGCCAAGAGCAACGGCCATCATGCCACAAGCATATACGAGGCCAGATGCCTATGGCACTGACCTCAGATACAGCTCGAGGAGCACTCTGTACCAGATATACCACATATACTCAGACATGCAGGAGTAGGGGTGTTATCTCTCCGGAGAGCCCCGAACCTGGGTAAACTAGCGCGTGATACCCGCATACCCATCCCTGGATATTCCGGCAGCAGTCTTGCCCTCACACGAAGCCACCTTGTGGCATATGTCGTCTTGCACCCCCCCCTCGTGAGAATACCACGACAGTCATAACTTGTGCATATATGTCTGATCATGGATGAGCCGGAGCACTAAGTCGCCTTCTTGAAAGGTTCTGGTTTTGACCCGGCGGCTGTAATAACGACATAGGTCTTGCTGATAAATCGCCGAACGAGCCGCCGTGAGATCACGCTCCTCATCCAATAAGTCAAGTGCATCTTGACGCGCCTTTTCATTGTTAGCCTCAACATAAGCCGCCACCCGGGGTGAATTGTGACGATGTCACTAGGGAGAACCGCTTTTGCCCCATAAACCATGAAAAAATGTGTGCAACCCGTAGACCTGTTGGGGGTCGTATTGATGCTCCATAACACTGAGGGTAACTCCTCCACCCAACAACCCGGCGTTCTCCGCAAAGGAACCATAAGCCGGGGCTTGATACCTCGCAAAATCTCCTGATTTGCTCGTTCTGCCTGAATATTGGATTGAGGGTGAGCCACAGAGGAAACATCAAGCCGGATATGCTCCAGTTGACAAAATTCTTCCATAGTGCCTTTAGAGAGATTAGTGCCATTATCTGTTATAATGCTATGTGGAAAGCCAAAATGGAAGATCACCTTCTTCATGAATTGAATCGCGTTGCTGCATCACATTTACTAACCGGCTCTGCTTCAACCCACTTAGTAAACTTATCAACTGCCACCAAGAGGTGGGTCTTCTTATCCTTGGAACTCTTAAAAGGCCCAACCATATCAAGCCCCCAAGTTGCAAATGGCCAAGTAATTGGAATCATCCTCAATTCTTGAGCTGGCAGATGAGCTCATCGTGAAAATTTCTAACAGCCATCACAGCTGCTTACCAAATCCGCAGCATCAGCATGAGTCGTCAACCAATAGAACCCATGACGAAAAGCCTTGGCTACAAGAGATTTAGAGCCAACATGATGACCACAATCTCCTTCGTGGATTTCTCGTAGAATCTCACAACCTTCTTCAGGAGAGATGCAATGTTGAAACGCCCCTGTGACACTGCGATGGTGCAACTCCCCATTGACAATTGACATTGATTTAGACCGCCGGGTTATCTGTCTGGCCAAGACCTCATCTTTTGGCAACTCACTCCGGGTCATGTAAGCCAAATACGGAACTGTCCAATCAGGAATAGCATGAAGAGCCACCACCAATTGTGCCTCCGGGTCAGGGACATCAAGATCCTCCTCTGTAGGCAATTTAACAGACATGTTAAGCAAAATGTCCAGAAACGTGTTAGGCAGCACCAGCTTATGCTGAGACCCTAGCCGGCTGAAAGTATCAGTCGCCTCATTCTTCCGGCGATCAATATGCTCAACTTGATAACCCTTGAAATGACCCGCAATAGCATCAACCTCTCGATGGTACGCCGCCATGAGCGGATCCTTAGAAGCCCAAGTACCGGAAACTTGCTGGGCTACCAGATCTGAATCGCCAAAACACCACACCCGGCTCAGATTCATCTCTTTAGCCATCCGAAGACCATGGAGCAAGGCCTCATACTCAGCTGCATTGTTAGCACAAGGGAACATTAGCCGGAGAACATAAGAAAAATTATCACCTCGTGGGGAAGTCAAGACAACTGCAGCCCCCGAGCCTTCCAACTGCCTGGATCCATCAAAGTGAATAGTCCAATATGTGTTATCCGGCTTTTCCTCCGGGGCTTGCAACTCTGTCCAGTCATTGATGAAATCCACAAGTGCTTGGGACTTGATGGCTGTAAGAGGCACAAATTCTAAACCGTGAGGTCCAAGCTCTATGGCCCATTTAGCAACCCGGCATGTGGCTTCTGTAACGCCCCGTATGTAACTTGCCATATTTGTATTCCAACTCTTGCCATTTTTTGGCTCTAAGTTATGATATTCCCTCGTGGTTGGGTTTTGTCTTCGTTTTTCATTTTATCCATGTCATGCATCTCATATCATGTCATCATGTGCATCACATTTGCATTCGTGTTCGTCTCATGCATCCGAGCATTTTCCCCGTTGTCCGTTTCGCGATCCGACACTCCTATGTCCTCCGTAGCCCCCCTTTGCCTCTTTTCGTGTGTGGGTGTTAAACACTCTCGGATTGGACCGAGATTTGCCAAGCGGCCTTGGTACGCCACCGGTAAACCGCCTGTCAAGTTTCATTCCATTTGGAGTTCGTTTGATACTCCAACGGTTAACCGAGGAACATTAAAGGCCTCGTGTGTGTTGCAGCCCAACACCCCTCCAAAGTGGCCCAAAACCCCTCCATCCTCTCGGCCATTCGATCACGATCGTGTGGCCAAAAACTGCACCTCATTTGGACTCTCCTAGCTCCCTCTACCTATAAATATGTGCATCTCCCCAAAAATCCCGGGTCCAAACCCTAGCCCCGCTCCTCCTGCGCCGCCGAACACGTCCGCGTCTGCCGGATGTGTCTGCCACCGTGCCCGCTCCAATCAGGGCCTGACACGTGTCACCGCCACCACCGCCACTGTCGCCGGCCCGCGAGCCCGAGGCGGGCCTGCCGAGCCCATCCGCTTCGCCGCCCACGCCTTTGCCTCGCCGCCGTGGATCGCCGCGCCGCCGCACCTCCTCCTCGCCGGCCTCCACGCCTCCCCGCCGCCGCCGATCTACCGCGTCCAGTGCCACCCTCCGCGCACTCCAGGAGCTTTGGCGAGGCCCACCTCGCCGCCCGGCTCCTCACCACCTCACCGGTCGGATCCGAACTCCAGCGACCCTCTCCGTTCAACCTCGATGACCGTGCCTGAGTCCCCAGATCTAGATCCAAACCTAGGGTTGACTTAGAACATCTCTAAGTCTTTTTGTTTTACATTCTGAGCCCCTGTTCATCATACCATATCTCATCATCCGTAGCTCTGTTTTGCACGTGTGATATATCAAATTGTTTGTTAGGATGTCCTCTTCATTTTGTTCCATTGAACCATGCTTGTTTGAGTCCATCTTGATGCCTAAAATGCTGTTGCAAGAGTTCTATCAAATGTTAGTTCCTGTTTCTTATCAGATTATGAGCATTTGTCATTTTTGCCATGATTAATGTGTGCTGCATATGAGCATGAGCCCTACATGTGTTTTGGGCTATGCCATGCCATCTTTACAGGGGTGTATGCCATGTATTTTTGTGATCAATGGGGTGACTAGCACATGCATGCAAAGTAGCTCTCGTCATGTTGCTAATTTCAGGGACTTAGAATTCTACTAATTCTTTTCCTTGTTGTTATTTTTATACCATGTATTCATGTTGCTACAGAGTGATCCATGCCTGTTTTGAGTATGTTCAGTAAGGATGATTTTGACATATGGTTATGCTCTATCCATCCATGTCCTTGTTTGCATTTATGGAGTACCCTAGCATGCCTCAATCTTGCTCTACTTTTACTATAAAATGTTCATGGCAGATTGTTTACGTGTTAATCAATTTTGCCGAGGTTGTTGTAGTTGATCCATGCATGCTATGAACTTGTTCTTGCTTTGCTTGGCTTCATGACCATGTCTTCTTGCTGGGAGTTTTCTTAGCTTGCCATGCAATGCCTTGTGTTGAGTGCATCGAGCTCGCAAACATGCCTACGTAACTCGGTTTATGCCATGTCCAGTTTTCTGCTAAGTCTGAATCTCTTAACGAAACTTGCTATGTTTACGTGGGTGCCATCATATCTTATGATCCTTTTTGGCTTATGCTCAGTAAGGGACTTTTGTTACAGGCTTTGAGTAGATTCATGCCATGCCTTTGTTTGCTATGTTCTGTTCCTGTAGTATGTTGATATCTTGCTCTAAACATTGCTTCCTGATGTTATTTCCTGGCATGTTATTTTCACTAAGTTTGTGAAGCTAATATCTTTTGAACTGTTGCCATGCTTGTTTGAACATGCTATTGTCTGATTTAGCCGTATCTCAGTGTTCATATTTTGTCAAGCATCTTGAGTAGATCATTTCCATGTGCTTTGTTGTTATGTGGGAGTGCAGTATCTTAGTTTCTTGTTGCATTCTAGATGGCATCGTGTTGTTAATCGCAGAATGGTGCCATTCCGGTGATCGTTATACCGATTTCGACCGAAATCGACTCAATTTTACAGAGGCGCACTTGGTTTGCCAAGTTGAGGCCTGGTTCAATCTTTTCCTTCCGGAGCACGCATATGCATTGCATATTACATCCCGCATATCATGCCATGTTTTGCATCATGTTGCTTGCGCACTGCACCGTGGTTGATTGTGTTTTCCCTTGCTTGTGTTCTTGCCTTGGGTAGAGCCGGCAGACGAGTACGTGATCGAGGAACCCTTTGAGTGTGCTTTCGAGGATCAAGCTTACGTCAACTCGGAGAACTTTGCAGGCAAGATGACCATACCCTCGAAATCACTTCTATCTTTGCTTGCTAGTTGCTCGCTCTTTTGCTATGCTGCGATACCTACCACTTGCTATATCATGCCTCCCATATTGCCATGTCAAGCCTCTAACCCACCTTGTCCTAGAAAAACGTTGTTTGGCTATGTTACCGCTTTGCTCAGCCCCGCTTATAGCGTTGCTAGTTGCAGGTGAAGGTTGGAGTTTGTTCCTTGTTGGAACATGATATTGTTGGGATATCATTACTATTATATCTTGTTTACTTTAATGCACCTATATACTTGGTAAAGGGTGGAAGGCTCGGCCTTATGCCTGGTGTTTTGTTCCACTCTTTCCGCCTAGTTTCCGTCATACCGGTGTTATGTTCCTTGATTTTGCGTTCCTTACGCAGTTGGGTTATAATGGGAACCCCTTGATAGTTCGCCTTGAATAAAACTCCTCCAGCAAGGCCCAACCTTGGTTTTACCATTTGCCACCTAAGCTTTTTTCCTTTGAGTTCCGCGGACTCAAGGGTCATCTTTATTTTAAACCCCCGGGCCAGTGCTCCTCTGAGTGTTGGTCCAACTTGTCAGCCGCCGGTGGCCACCAGGGGCAATTCTGGGTTGGCCTACCGGAAGTTTGGACAATCCGGTGTGCCCTGAGAACGAGATATGTGCAGCTCCTATCGGGATTTGTCAGCACATTCGGGTGGCTTTGCTGGTCTTGTTTTACCATTGTCGAGATGTCTTGTAACCGGGATTCCGAGTTTGATCGGGTCGTCCTGGGAGAAGGAATATCCTTCGTTGACCGTGAGAGCTTGTGATGGGCTAAGTTGGGACACCCCTATGGGGTTTTGAACTTTCGAAAGCCATGCCCGTGGTTATGGGCAGATAGGAATTTGTTAATATCTGGTTGTAGAAAACCTGACACTTAACTTGAATTAAAATGAATCAACAGCGTGTGTAGCCGTGATGGTCTCTTTTCAGCGGAGTCCGGGAAGAGAACACAGTCTCGTGTTATGCTTGAACGTAAGTAGTTCTAGGATCACTTCTTGATCTTATAGCTTCTCGACCGTGCTTTGCTCCTCTTCTTGCTCTCATTTGCGTAAGATAGCCACCATATATGCTAGTGCTTGCTGCAGCTCCACCTCACTACCTTTGCCTACCCATAATCTTAAATAGTCTTGATCGCAAGGGTTTGAGATTGCTGAGTCCCCGTGACTCACAGATTACTTCCAAAACCAGATGCAGGTGCCGATGATGCCATTACAGGGGATGCGACCGAACTCAAGTGGGAGTTCAACGAGGACTCGGGACGTTACTATGTGTCCTTTCCAAACGATCAGTAGTGGAGCCCAGTTGGGGCGATCGGGGATCTTATGCATTTGGGGTTGTCTTTATTTTGGTTCCGTAGTCGGACCTTGATTGTATTCTGGATGATGTAATGCTATATTTATGTATTGTGTGAAGTGGCGATTGTAAGCTAACTTTTTATCTCTATCTTATTCAGTACATGGGATGTGTAAAGATTACCCCTCTTGCGACATGCCTACTATGCGGTTATGCCTCTAAGTCGTTCTTCGACACGTGGGAGATATAGCCGCATCGTGGGTGTTACAAGTTGGTAATCAGAGCCTTCCCCGACTTAGGAGCCCCCTGCTTGATCGAATCGTTGGTGTTGTTGAGTCTAGAAAAATGTTTTGAGTCTTATAGGATTATATATATCGGAGAGTAGGATTCTTTTTACTCCTCAGTCCCTTCGTCGCTCTGGTGAGGCTTCCTGATGTAGAGTTTTGACTCTTCTCTTCTCAAATTTCACGAAAAAAAATTAGGATCATGCAGGTATCTTGGAATCGTTCTGATGATTTTGTGACGAGAACATTGTTCTTGGTGCCTCCTGACATTTAGGGGTTGTGGCAATGTCCCGGGGAGTTGAGCTCCGAGGTGTTGTCGTCACAATTTTATCGTTGCAGTTCTGGAATAGCTGAGCTCGTCGACATCGAAAATCTCCTTTATGCAGTCGTTGGTGAGATAACCTCGACGCCACCCAGTACTGGGGCGGGAGTTCGGGAGTATTGCCATAACTCGTACAATGGATGCTTTTCGAAGGTTGAGGTAAATGATTTCCGAAGGTTTCTTAGTTATGTGTTGAAGGATGGATACAGCTGGATGTAGGATTTGCTAATTTTGGGTGAGATATTATGCTTCCCCTGTATCCCCAACACCCGATTGAATAACCAGAAAATTTCGGGAGTTTCATAGGTGGGAATTCATGTAGCTCTAGTATTTCTTCCCACAGATATTTGGTTTGTGATTGGGTAATCCTTACCAATTATTTGTTCATGTCTGTACCTTGTTGTTTCATTCATCTATCTCTATCTAAGTGGCTTCTCAATTTATGGAAGTGTGATCATTTACTTTGGAATTCATTCGTTCATTCTTGTTCGAATGTTAAGGATATATGTTGCAATTTCGATCCATTTGATTCAGCTTGAATATATGTCTTTCAAGATGCTAACGGATGTCAACCTCTTCAGGATGGCTCCTCCAACGGGTCAGAATCCGGAACCACCGCCACCACCTCCACCTCCGGAGGCATGGCAAGCTGTGATGGCCGCCACCAACACCAACACACAGATGCTTATGCAACTCTTGCAAGAGCGCAACCAAGGAAATCAAGGCCATGGCAACAATCAAGTTCAGTTTGGTACCCTCAACCAGTTCCTCACAAACCGGCCGAAGTCATTCAGTAACTGTGTCGAGGCCACAGACGCTAATGATTGGCTCGTGGATATCTGCAAACATTTTGAGTGTAGCAACGTCAAGCCTGAGGACTTTGTCAAGTTTTCTTCGTTCCAACTCAAAGACCAAGCTGCTGAGTGGTATCAGCAATACAAAGATTCCAGAGGAGGTCATGTGATTACCTGGGATGATTTCCGCCGAGACTTCAAAGCTCACCACATTCCTCAAAGTGTTGTTGAGAGTAAGCGTAAGGAGTTCCGAAATCTGAAGCAAGGCAGTATGTCTGTTTACCAATACAACATCATGTTCCAGAGGCTCGCTCGCTTTGCCAAACAAGACGTCCCTGATGAGAAGAGCGTGGTTTATCAATTCAGAGGTGGCCTCAGAGAAGATCTGCAACTAGCTCTCGTGCTTTTTGAGCCGAAACAGTATGATGAGTTCTACAACATGGCACTAAAGCAAGAAGCCGCTCAGCTCAAGTGTGATGCTTCTAAGAAGAGAGTCAGGGATGCAACTCCTTCTTCTTCAACTCAAGTGGCAGCTAGGTAGCAAAAGTTCTGGTTGCCTCCTCCTCCGTTCCGTCAGCCTTACCAGCAGAAGAGTAAAGGTGGCAATGGATCTTCCCACCCACCCAACCCAGGCTTTCAGAACAAAACTTCATCTCATGGTCTAAGGTCAAGTGCTCCTTATCACTGTCCGCTCTCAGAGGTTACGTGCAACAAGTGTCAGCAGAAGGGTCACTATGCAAACAAATGCTTCAACCAGAGGTGTCTTCCGCCTCCTCCCCCTATGAGATCTGCCAGCAATGCAGTGGTCAAGCATAATCCCAAGTTTGCAAAGGTTAACATGATGAACGCAGCTCAGGCAGAGGACTCTTTAGAAGTGATCATAGGTAATCTTCATGTTAATGATATTCCTGCAAAAGTTCTTTTTGATACTGGTGCATCGCATTGTTTCATCTCAAGACCATTTGCATCTAAGCATGAGTGGGTTTTCCAAGATTTTCCTAGTCCGTTAGCAATTGTCTCACCGGGTAAATGCTTTCATGCAAGCTACATGGTTCCAGATGTTTCTATCAAGATGGGTGACTATAAGTTTCTATCTTCTCCAATGGTCCTTGGTGATTCAGATATTGATCTTATTCTCGAAATGGACTGGCTTTCTAAGCACAAGGCTCAACTTGATTGTGCTGCCAGGCAAATTCAATTGACACACTCGTCTGAGGATGTGATCGTCTTTGCCGCTCGTGATGATACCATTCGACTGTTTTCTCTCAATGAGAAGGGCGAGTTGAATGCCATCTCTAAGATTCCAGTCGTTTGTGAATATCAAGACGTCTTTCCAGAAGAGCTTCCAGGAATGCCTCCTCACCGGCCAGTTGAATTCGTCATCGAAGCCTGGCACGGAACCTGTTTGCAAACGTCCTTACAAGCTTGGACCAGAAGAGTTGAAGGAGCTGAAGAAACAACTCGATATACAAGAGCGTATGGGTCTCATCCGACCAAGTTCTTCTCCTTGGGGTTGTGGTGTTCTTTTTGTCAAGAAGGAAGATGGCACGGACCGACTTTGTGTCGACTACCGTCCATTGAACAAGAAGACCATAAAGAACAAGTACCCACTTCCCAACATCAATGAGCTTTTCGAGCAACTCAAGGATGCCCAAGTATTCTCCAAGCTTGACCTCCGTATGGGCTATCATCAGATTCACATTCGTGAACAAGATATCCCCAAGACAGCATTCAGAACAAGCTATGGTTCCTATGAATACACGGTCATGTCTTTCGGCCTTGTCAACGCTCCTCCAACATTCTCTCGCATGATGAACTTCGTCTTCAACCCTTACACAAATGACTTCGTCTTGGTCTATCTCGATGATATTTTGGTCTTTTCCAAGAACAAGGAGGATCACACCAAGCATTTGAGATTGGTGCTAGACAAACTCAGAGAACATTAGTTCTATGCGAAGTTTTCAAAGTACGAGTTTTGGCTCGATGAGGTTCTCTACCTTGGGCATATCATCTCCGCCAAGGGCATAGCTGTTAATCCTGAGAAGGTGTTTGCAATTGTGAATTGGGAACCGCCTCAGAATGTGAAGCAGCTCTGCAGCTTTCTTGGGCTTGCAAGCTATTGTCGAAGATTCGTTGAGAATTTCTCTAAGATCGCGAAGCCTCTTTCCAACCTCCTCCAGAAGCATGTGAAGTATGTCTAGACGCCTGAATGTGACATTGCTTTCAACACCCTCAAAGAGAAGTTAGTCACAGCTCCAGTTCTGACTCCTCCTGATGAATCCAAACCATTCGAGGTTTTCTGTGATGCTTCCCTGCAAGGTCTCGGTGTTGTGTTAATGCAAGATAAGAAAGTTGTGGCCTATAACTCTCGCCAGTTGAAGCCCAACGAAAAGAACTACCCCACTCATGACCTCGAGTTGGCGGCAGTTGTCCATGCTCTTTTAACATGGAGACATCTCTTGTTGGGAAGGAAAGTGGACATCTTCACTGATCATAAGATTCTCAAGTACATCTTCACTCAGCCCAACCTCAACCTCAGGCAGACTCGTTGGGTCGAAATGATTCAAGAGTACAATCCGAGTATTGAATATACTCCAGGCAAGGCCAATGTCATTGCTGACACCTTGAGCAGGAATGCTTACTGCAACAGTTTAATTCTCAAGCCCTTCCAACCGGATCTTTGTGAAGCTTTCCGCAAACTTAATCTCCAAGTTGTTCCTCAAGGATTCCTTGGCAACCTCCAAGTCTCTCCTACTCTGGAAGATCAGATTCGTGAGGCTTAGCTTCTTGATTCAATGGTGAAGAAGGTGAAGAATGGGATTGCCAAGAGCCAACCCACGTACAAGTGCTATCGCCTTGATGACAAAGATACTCTATTCTTCGAGGATCGAATTGTGGTTCCTAAAGGTGACCTTCGGTAAAGTCATTATGAACGAGGCTCACAATTCACTTCTATCTATTCATCCTGGAAGTACAAAGATGTACCATGACCTCAAGCAGTCATATTGGTGGACTCGAATGAAGCACGAGATTGCTCAGTTCGTGAATGAATGTGATGTCTGCAGAAGAGTGAAAGCAGAACACCAACGAACAGCTGGTCTCCTCCAACCTCTTGCCATTCCATAATGGAAGTTTGACAATATTGAGATGGACTTCATGACTGGATTTCCCAAGTCCAAGCGTGGCAATGATGCTATCTTCGTCGTCATCGACAAGCTCACTAAAGTGGCTCATTTTCTTCCTATCAAAGAATCTATCACAACAGCTCAGTTGGCAGAGCTATATACCTCCAGGATTGTCTCTTTGCATGGCATTACGCAGTTGATATCTTCAGATTGTGGAAGCATCTTTACCTCTAAATTTTGGGACTCCTTCCAGAAGGCCATGGGCACCAACATTCGCTTCAGCACAGCATTTCATCCTCAAACTAGTGGCCAAGTCGAGCGAGTTAATCAAATTCTTGAAGATATGCTCAGGGCTTGTGTCATTTCTTTCGGTATGAAGTGGGAAGATTGTCTTCCATATGCTGAGTTCTCCTACAATAACAGCTTCCAAGCGAGTTCGGGCAAGGCCCCATTCGAGTTTCTCTATGGCAGGAAGTGTCGTACTCCTCTTAATTGGTCAGAGACTAGTGAACGCCAACTTCTTGGCAATGACTTGATCACAGAGGCTGAAGAAATGTGCAAAGTCATTCATGAAAATCTCAAAGCCGCGCAATCATGCCAGAAGAGTTACTATGATAGCAAGCATCGTGACTTGGCTTTCGTGATCGGAGACCATGTCAACCTCCGCGTCTCTCCAATGAAAGGTACTCGTCGCTTTGATATCAAAGGGGAGCTTGCCCCTAGATACGTGGGTCCTTTCAAGATCATTGGCAAAAGAGGCGATCTCGCCTATCAACTTGAGCTTCCATCCAACTTTGAAAATGTGCACGACGTGTTTCATGTGTCTCATCTTCGCAAGTGTTTCAGGACTCCTGACCGCACCATCAACTTCAAAGAGATTGATCTCCAAGAAGACATGTCTTATCATGAGCATCCCGTTGCTATTCTTGAAGAAACCGAGCGCAAGACTCGCAACAAGTCAATCAAATTCCTTAAAGTGAAGTGGTCACATCATTCCGACCGAGAAGCCACCTGGGAACGCGAGGACCACCTTCATTCCGAATATCCGGAGTTTTTCCAGTCCTAGATCTCGGGACGAGATCCTTTCGTAGTGGTGGAGTGTTGTAATGCCCTGTATGTAACTTGCCATATTTGTATTCCAACTCTTGCCATTTTCGGCTCTAAGTTATGATATTCCCTCGTGGTTGGGTTTTGTCTTCGTTTTGCATTTTGTCCATGTCATGCATCTCATATCATGTCATCATGTGCATCGCATTTGCATTCATGTTCGTCTCATGCATCCAAGCATTTTCCCGTTCTCCGTTTCGTGATCCGACACTCCTATGTCCTCCGGCGCCCCCTTTTGCCTCTTTTCATGTGCGGGTCTTACACGTTCCCGGATTGGACTGTGATTTTCCAAGCGGCCTTGGTACGCCACCGGTAGACCTCCTGTCAAGTTTCCTTCCATTTGGAGTTTGTTTGATACTCCAACGGTTAACCGAGGAACAGTAAAGGCCTCGTGCGTGTTGCAGTCCAACACCCCTCCAAAGTGGCCCAAAACCCCTCCAAACCACCACCATCCTCTCGGCTGTTCGATCACGATCGCGTGGCCGAAAACCGTACCTCATTTGGACTCTCCTAACTCCCTCTACCTATAAATATGTGCATCTCCCCAAAAATCCCGGGTCCAAACCCTAGCCCGCTCCTCCCGCGCCACCGAACACGTCCGCCATCGCGCCCGCTCCAATCTGGGCCTGACACGAGCCCGAGGCGGGCCTGCCGAGCCCATCCGCTTCGCCGCCCGCGCCTGCTTCTTCCCCGCCGCCCGCGCCTTCGCCTCGCCGCCGTGGATCGCTGCGCCGCCGCACCTCCTCCTCGCCGGCCGCCGCGCCTCCCCGCCGCCGGTGAGCGCACCCGCCACCGCCGAGCTCCGCCGAGCTATCGCGTCCGGCGCCGCCCTCCGCGCGCTCCAGGAGCTCCGGCGACGCCCACCTCGCCGCACGGCTCCTCCTCACCACCTCGTCAGCCGGATCCGAACTCCGGCGACCCTCTCAGTTCAACCTCGAAGACCGTGCCCGAGTCCCCAGATCCAGATCCAAACCTAGGGTTGACTTCGAACATCTCTAAGTCTTTTTATTTTACATTCTGAGCCCCTGTTCATCATACCATATCTCATCATCCGTAGCTCCGTTTTGCACGTGTGATATATCAAATTGTTTGTTAGGATGTCCTCTTCATTTTGTTCCATTGAACCATGCTTGTTTGAGTCCATATTGATGCCTAAAATGCTGTTGCAAGAGTGCTATCAAATCTTAGTTCCTGTTTCTTATCATATTATGAGCATTTGTCATTTTTGCCATGATTAATGTGTGTTGCATATGAGCATGAGCCCTACATGTGTTTTGGGCTATGCCATGCTATCTTTACAGGGGTGTATGCCATGTATTTTTGTGATCAATGGGGTGACTAGCACATGCATGCAAAGTAGCTCTCGTGATGTTGCTGATTTTAGGGACTTAGAATTCTACTAAGTCTTTTCCATGTTGTTATTTCTATGCCATGTATTCATGTTGCTACAGAGTGATCCATGCCTCTTTTGAGTATGTTCAGTAAGGATGATTTTGACATAGGGTTATGCTTTATCCATCCATGTCCTTGTTTTCATTTATGGAGTACCCTAGCATGACTCAATCTTGCTCTACTTTTGCTATAAAATGTTCCTGGCAGATTGTTTACGTGTTAATCAATTTTGTCGAGGTTGTTGTAGTTGATCCATGCATGCTATGAACTTGTTCTTGCTTTGCTTGGCTTCATGACCATGTCTTCTTGCTGGGAGTTTGCTTAGCTTGTCATGCAATGCCTTGTGTTGAGTGCATCGAGCTCGCAAACATGCCTACGTAACTCTGTTTATGCCATGTCCAGCTTTCTGCTAAGTCTGAATCTGTTAACGAAACTTGCTATGTTTACGTGGGTGCCATCATATCTTATGATCCTTTTTGGCTTATGGTCAGTAAGGGACTTTTGTTACAGGATTTGAGTATATTCATGCCATGACTTTGTTTGTTATGTTATGTTCCTGTAGTATGTTGATATCTTGCTCTAAACATTGCTTCCTGATGTTATTTCCTGGCATGTTATTTTCACTAAGTCTGTGAAGCTGATATCTTTTGCACTTCTTTCATGCTTGTTTGAACCTGCTATTGTGTGATTTAGCCGTATCTTAGTGTTCATCTTTTTTCAAGAATCTTGAGTAGATCATTTCCATGTGCTTTGTTGTTATGTGGGAGTGCAGTAGCTTAGTCTCTTGTTGCATTCTAGATGGCATCGTGCTGTTAATTGCAGAATGGTGCCATTCTTGTTTTGCTTGCCATTTGCAAACCATGCATCCGATTCCGGTGATCTTTATATCGATTTCGACCGAAATCAACTCATCTTTCCAGCAGCGCACTTGGTTTGCCAAGTTGAGTCCTGGTTCAATCTTTTCCTTCGGAGCACGCATATGCATTGCATATTACATCCCGCATATCATGCCATGTTTTGCATCATGTTGCTTGCGCATTGCATCGTGGTTGATTGTGTTTTCCCTTGCTTGTGTTCTTGCCTTGGGTAGAGCCGGGAGACGAGTACATGATCGAGGAACCCTTTGAGTGCGCTTTCGAGGATCAAGCTTACGTCAACTCGGAGAACTTTGCAGGCAAGATGACCATACCCTCGAAATCACTTCTATCTTTGCTTGCTAGTTGCTCGCTCTTTTGCTATGCCGCGATACCTACCACTTGCTATATCATGCCTCCCATATTGCCATGTCAAGCCTCTAACCCACCTTGTCCTAGCAAACCGTTGTTTGGCTATGTTATCGCTTTGCTGAGCCCCTCTTATAGCGTTGCTAGTTGAAGGTGAAGATTGGAGTTTGTTCCTTGTTGGAACATGATATTGTTGGGATATCATTACTATTATATCGTGTTTACTTTAATGCACCTATATACTTGTTAAAGGGTGGAAGGCTCGGCCTTATGCCTGGTGTTTTGTTCCACTCTTGCTGCCCTAGTTTCCGTCATACCGGTGTTATGTTCCTTGATTTTGCGTTCCTTACGCAGTTGGGTTATAATGGGAACCCCTTGACAGTTCGCCTTGAATAAAACTCCTCCAGCAAGGCCCAACCTTGGTTTTACCATTTGCCACCTAAGCTTTTTTCCTTTGGGTTCCGTGGACTCAAGGGTCATCTTTATTTTAAACACCCGGGCCAGTGCTCCTCTGAGTGTTGGTCCAACTTGTCAGCCGCCGGTGGCCACCAGGGGCAACTCTGGGTTGGCCTACCGGAAGTTTGGACAATCCGGTGTGCCCTGAGAATGAGATATGTGCAGCTCCTATCGGGATTTGTCGTTACATTCGGGTGGCTTTGCTGGTCTTGTTTTACCATTGTTGAGATGTCTTGTAACTGGGATTCCGAGTTTGATCGGGTCGTCCTGAGAGAAGGAATATCCTTCGTTGACCGTGAAAGCTTGTGATGGGCTAAGTTGGGACACCCCTGCAGGGTTTTGAACTTTCGAAAGCCGTGCCCGCGGTTATGGGCAGATGGGAATTTCTTAATATCCGGTTGTAGAAAATCTAACACTTAACTTGAATTAAAATGAATCAACAGCATGTCTAGCCGTGATGGTCTCTTTTCGGCAGAGTCCGGGAAGAGAATACGGTCTCGTGTTATGCTTGAACGTAAGTAGTTCTAGGATCACTTCTTGATCTTATAGCTTCTCGACCATGCTTTGTTCCTCTTCTCGCTCTCATTTGCATAAGATAGCCACCATATATGCTAGTGCTTGCTGCAGCTACACCTCACTACCTTTGCCTACCCATAAGCTTAAATAGTCTTGATCGCGAGGGTTTGAGATTGTTGAGTCCCCGTGACTCACAGATTACTTCCAAAACCAGATGCGGGTGCCGATGATGCCATTACAGGGGATGCGAGCGAACTCAAGTGGGAGTTCGACGAGGACTCAGGATGTTATTATGTGTCCTTTCCAGACGATCAATAGTGGAGCCCAGTTGGGGCGATCGAGGATCTTTTGCATTTGGGTTGTCTTTATTTTGGTTCCGTAGTCGGACCTTGATTGTATTCTGGATGATGTAATGCTATATTTATGTATTGTGTGAAGTGGCGATTGTAAGCCAACTCTTTATCTCTATCTTATTAAGTACATGGGATGTGTTAAGATTACCCCTCTTGCGACATGCCTACTATGCGGTTATGCCTCTAAATCGTGCTTCGACACGTGGGAGATATAGCTGCATCATGGGTGTTACAGCTTCCCTATTTTGAATGATGTCTCCTAAAGGAGCAGAGCTAACCAGAGTAATGGGATGACCTTGAAAATATTGTTTGAGCTTACGGCTTGCCATGAAAACCCCATACACAAGTTTCTGCTAGTGTGGATATCTCTTCTTGGATTCAATAAGTACCTCACTGATGTAGTAAACCGGACGTTGAACCGGGTACTCCTTGCCTGCCTCTTTCCTTTCCACCATAATAGCTACACTGACGGTCGGGCTGTTAGTAGCCACATATAACAACAGAGACTCTTTATCAATATGGGCAGCAAGCATGGGTGGCTCAGCCAACTGTTTTTTCAGATCCTCAAATGCTTGATTAGCAGCATCACTCCAAACAAAGTGACATGTCTTCTTCATCATCTGATAAAGAGGAATAGCCTTCTCACCTAACCGGCTTATGAACCGGCTTAGAGCTGCAATACGACTTACTAGACGTTGAACATCATTGACACATGTCGGCTGAGCCAATGAAGTGATGGCTTTTATCTTCTCCGGGTTAGCTTCAATGCCTCTATTAGAAACCAGAAATCCCAAGAGCTTGCCTGCTGGTACACCAAAGACACATTTGTCCGGGTTAAGCATCATCTTGTAGACCTGGAGATTATCGAACGTCTCCTTCAAATCATCAATCAGGGTCTCCTTCTTTCTGGATTTTATCACAATGTCATCTACATAAGCATGAACATTACGCCCGATCTGATTATGAAGACAGTTCTATACACACAAGTCGCCTGGGCACTCTTGAGCCCAAAAGGCATAGACACATAGCAAAAGGCTCCAAACGGAGTAATGAAAGTTGTTTTCTCCTGGTCCTTAACTGCCATCTTGATCCGATGATAACCTGAATAAGCATCCAAAAAAACTCAAACGCTCGCAACCCGCCGTCGCATCAATGATTTGATCAATATGAGGGAGAGCAAATGGATCAGCCAGACAAGCCTTGTTTAAGTCCGTGTAATCCACGCACATTCACCAAGTTCCTTTTGAAGGAAATATGCCCTAGAGGCAATAATAAAGTTATTATTTATTTCCTTATACCATGATAAATGTTTATTATTCATGCTAGAATTGTATTAATCGGAAACATAATACTTGTGTGAATACATAGACAAACAAAGTGTCACTAGTATGCCTCTACTTGACTAGCTCGTTAATCAAAGATGGTTATGTTTCCTAACCATAGACATGAGTTGTCATTTGATTAACGGGATCACATCATTAGGAGAATGATGTGATTTACTTGACCCATTCCGTTAGCTTAGCACCCGATCGTTTAGTATGTTGCTATTGCTTTCTTCATGACTTATACATGTTCCTATGACTATGAGATTATGCAACTCCTGTTTACCGGAGGAACACTTTGTGTGCTACCAAACGTCACAATGTAACTGAGTGATTATAAAGGAGCTCTACAGGTGTCTCCGAAGGTACTTGCTGGGTTGGCGTATTTCGAGATTACGATTTGTCACTCCGATTGTCGGAGAGGTATCTCTGGGCCCTCTCGGTAATGCACATCACATAAGCCTTGCAAGCATTGCAACTAATGAGTTAGTTGCGAGATGATGTATTACGAAACGAGTAAAGAGACTTGCCGGTAACGAGATTGAACTAGGTATTGAGATACCGACGATCGAATCTCGGGCAAGTAACATACCGATGACAAAGGGAACAAAGTATGTTGTTATGCGGTCTGACCGATAAAAGATCTTCGTAGAATATGTGGGAGCCAATATGAGCATCCAGGTTCCGCTATTGGTTATTGACGGGAGACATGTCTGGTCATGTCTACATTGTTCTCGAACCCGTAGGGTCCGCACGCTTAACGTTACGATGACAGTTTCATTATGAGTTTATATATTTTGATGTACCGAAGTTTGTTCGGAGTCCCGGATGTGATCATGGACATGGCGAGGAGTCTCGAAATGGTCGAGACATAAAGATTGATATATTGGACGGCTATATTCGGACACCAGAAGTGTTTCGGGTGATTTCAGAGAAAACCAGAGTGCCGGAGGGTTACCGGACCCCCCCCCGGGAGAAGTAATGGGCTTTATGGGCCCTAGTGGAGAGAGAGAGGGGCGGCCAGGGTGGGCCGCGCGCCCCCTCCCCCTCTGGTCTGAATTGGACTAGGAGAGGGGGGGCGGCGCCCCCCTTTCCTTCTCCCTCTCCCCCTTCCTTTCCCCCTCCTAGTAGGAGTAGGAAAGAGGGGAGTCCTACTCCTACTAGGAGGAGGACTCCTCCTCCTTGGCGCGCCCCAAGGGCCAGCTGGCCTCCCCCTTGCTCCTTTATATACGGGGGCAGGGGCACCTCTAGACACACAACTTGATCTTCAAGATCGTTCTCTTAGCCGTGTGCGGTTCCCCCCTCCACCATAGTCCTTGATAATATTGTAGTGGTGCTTAGGCGAAGCCCTGCGACAGTAGAACATCAAGATCGTCACCGCGCCGTCGTGCTGATGGAACTCTTCCCCGACAATTTGCTGGATTGGAGTCTGGGGATCGTCATCGAGCTGAACGTGTGCTAGAACTCGGAGGTGCCGTACTTTCGGTGCTTGATCGGTCGGGCCATGAAGACGTACGACTACATCAACCGCGTTGTCATAACGCTTCCGCTGTCGGTCTACGAGGGTATATAGACTACACTCTCCCCTCTCGTTGCTATGCATCACCATGATCTTGCGTGTGCGTAGGAATTTTTTTGAAATTAGTACGTTCCCCAACACCTTTCTTCTTAAGCACCAGCACCGGGTTAGCCAACCACTCAGGATGGAAAACTTCAATGATAAACCCGGCTGCTAAGAGCCGGGCCACCTCTTCGCCAATGGCCTTCCGCCTTTCTTCGTTAAACCGACGAAGAAATTGCTTAACCGGCTTAAACTTTGGATCAATGTTAAGAGTGTGCTTAGCGAGTTCCCTCGGTACACCCGGCATGTCTGAACGTTTCCATGCAAAGATATCCCGGTTCTCACGGATGAACTCGATGAGCGCGCTTTCCTATTTCGGATCCAGGTTAGCGTTGATGATGAACTGTTTAGATGAGTCACCAGGGACAAAGTCAATCAATTTAGTATCATCTGCCGACTTAAAATTTAACAAAGGATCATGCTCCATGGTTGGCATTTTCAAGGACGTCATGTCTGCCGGGTCAACATTATCCTTGTAAAATTTTAGCTCCTCTGTTGTACAAACCGATTCAGCATAAGCCGCATCACCTTCCTCACACTCTAGGGCCACCTTGCGACTCCCATGCACTGTGATGGTGCCCTTGTAACCCGGCATATTAAGCTGCAAGTAGACATAACAGGGCCTCGCCATGAACCTAGCATAAGCCGGCCGCCCAAACAGAGCATGATAAGGGCTTTTGATCTTGACCACTTCGAAGGTTAAAGTCTCAGACCTGGAATCGTGCTCATCTCCAAAGGCAACTTCTAATGATATCTTACCCACCGGGTAGGCAAACTTACCCGGCACGACACCATGGAAGACAGTGTTTGACGGCTTAAGATTTTTATCAGTCAGCCCCATGCGACAGAAGGTCTCATAATAAAGTATGGTAATGCTGCTACCTCCATCCATGAGCACCTTGGTAAGTTTATAGACCCCCACCTGAGGTGCCACCACCAAAGCCAGGTGACCCGGATTATCAACCCGGGGTGGATGATACTCCCGACTCCATACAATATGCTGCTCTAACCATCATAGATAACGTGGGACCGTCGGTTGAACAGCGTTCATAGCTCTCTTGTGAAGCTTCGGATCCCGTTTACACAAACTAGTGGCAAAAATGTGGTACTGCCCACTATTCAATTGCTTTGGATTTCTTTGATAACCAGATTGCTGTTGCTGTTGATTCCCCTGATTACTATGCTGATTGTAACCACCCTGGTCACCGTGACCTTGAAACCCGGAACTTGAACCGCTGCCTCCATGACCCGGACCATGAGAACTAGACCCTGATCCGCTGTTCGGGCCATGGTGGCACTGGATGGACTCCCTAAAGCTTCTCATTATACTGCAATATTTCCATAAATGGGTAGCCGGCTTCCGATCCGTTCCATGTTTTGGACACGGCTGACTTAACATCGCATCAAGGTCAGATCCTGTCCTTTGAATCGGCGGTCCCTTGCGACGCTGATTATAATTGCGTGCACCGGTGTTAGCCACAAAATCATCAGCCTTGCGCTTACCGTTGCCACCCTAACTGGTAGGGTTGTACTGTTGTCCCTTCATGCCGTTATTCTTCTTTCCCTTTCCCGATCTTTCATCCTCGGAGTCGGGGTCCTTGGTACCATCAGAGTTGGCATGTTTTACAAGAGTCACCATTAGCTCCCCCATGTCATTGCAATGATGCTTGAGCCGCCCAAGCTTCTGCTTGAGTGGAATGAACCAGCAATTTTTCTCTAGCATCAGAACCGCTGAACCGACGTTATATTATCTAAAGAATGTATGATGGTCGAGACCCGGTGCACCCAGCTGGTCGTTGACCCGCCCTCAGCCTGAACAGAAGAAACCAAATCCACAATCGACATAGGTTGCTTGCACGTGTCTTTGAAATTCTGGATAAACCGGGCCTTCAGCTCCGCCCATGACCCGATGGAGTTAGTCGGCAACCCCTTCAACCAGGTGCGAGCCGTCCCCTCTAACATCATGGTGAAGTACTTTGTGTATGCAGCCTCACTAACATCTAGCATCTCCATGGCCATCTCATAACTCTCCACCCACGCCTCAGGGGGTTGATCGGCTGTGTAATTAGGCACCTTACGAGGGCCTTTGAAGTCCTTGTGCAGGCGCTCGTTTCGTAGATCCGCCTTTAGACACGGCACACCGAAAGCCTTAGAAGTTACACCTGCCTCAACTGAAGCTATCGGGTAAACTGGCGCGTGCTGATGAGCCGCCAGCTGAGCCGCCATCTCGGCCTCCCGACACGCTCTACCCTGGTCCACCAAATCTTGTGCACCAGCCCCATTGCTCACCGAGTCATGTCCATGTGGTTGGTTACGGCGCTGCTCCGTACTCGAGACTGCTGGTGAGTCAATGTGCCTACTGTAGCTCCGGCTTGGACGAGGGGTTGAATGAATCTGGTCACGGCTGTAAGAATAAGCCTGTTGCTGCACTAAAGCTGTTTGAAGTACCTCCCTAGCCCTTCGGATTTCAACCGCCGCGGGAGTCTCACCCTCAACTGGTAAAGCTACCAATCGCGTCGCAGCAGCAATCATGTTGTCCAAAGGGGTGGAATAGTGACCCGGTGGTGTTACCACGTGTTGAGGCGGGGTGCTGTTCATATACGGAGAACTTGTCACGCGCGGCTGACCCGGCACCCCACCGCCTAGCGCTTATGTCATCCGATTCACCACCGACGAGTTATTGGCCCCGACCCCGGGGTTGTTAAAGAGGTTCCTTGACTCATAAACTAAGGGCGGACGACTCCATATTTTCTCCTTAAAATTTTGTTTGACGCATTTTGATCCACTGTGAGCCGGTATGAATCTGCTTGAATCCGTTGTGCTTGGGCACTTAAAACGGCCCGCTCTGCAGCCATCCTAGCATTTTCTGCTGCTAGTTCCGCCTTAGCTTGTGCTATCTCAACATGTAACTTAGCTATCTCTGCCTTGTGCTGCTCTTGGTAGTCTGGGGTTACCTCAACCTCCATCAGAGTCGCTAGAGCATCCAATAGATCTGTTAAGACTTGGGCCGGTGGGCATGCTGAACCACCAGCCCCGGCTGCAGTCACTGCTGCTGCACTAGAAGTCATAGCCGCGGCGGCGGTCGAACCAAGGACTGGCTGGGTGCCAGCCATGAAGATCGCCACCCTATTCGGCGGCTCACAGGGATCCGGAATACTGTCGCCATCGGAACAGCCCTCAAGCCGCTCGTCTTGTAGCTGATACATTGAATCGGTCTCGCCTGTGGACAACTCATCATCAGAGCAGATGTCCGTCTCGCCGCCAGAGACAGAGCCTTCCAACTCAGCCCCATGGGTGAACCCAATGAAGACATGCCTTACGGCGGGTTGAGCCCGGGCGGGTTGTGCACACTGAGCCATCTCGATGATGTCGGGGCAGATGTCCGGCTCAGGCCCCGGCTCGCCAATATTGCCGATGAAGACATGGATTCCGCCGAAGGGGACCCGGTACCCGTACTCAGTTGAGCCGGCCTCGGGGCCCCAGCCTGCATCATTAATGTAGAGCTTTTCGCGACGACTCTTGGGCATCCGGCCCACAGCTTATCCCTTGAGCCCTTCGAAGTTTCCCTTTAAGAACTCAAAACCACTATGCGCTGGCCCCATGGTGGGTGCTAACTGTCGTGGAAGTGTCACAGCAGATGTCCTCATGGAAGGACTTAGTTGTGGAGCCATTGCGACGAGGTTAGCTTAAAGGGGTTAAATGGGACAAAGGACACGGAGAGTTTATACTGGTTCGGGCCCTTGCGGTGAAGGTAAAGGTCTACTCCGGTTTGAGGTGGTATTGCTAGGGTTTTGATTACCAGGGAGCAAACATGCTTTGCCTGGCTTTCGACTTGTTGTTTCTTGCCCTAAGCCGTTGTCGGGTCATCCCCTTATATACATGGGCTGACGCCGTGCGGCCTACAGATTCCCGGCCGGCTCATACAAACGTGTCCGGCTCGGTGACTTATCTTACATGCCTTGCAGTACAAGTTTACATATACATGGCGGTTTACACTTACGGGCCTTAAGCCACCTCCAGACTTGGGCCTTTAACAAGCCTATCTATGAACCGCCACCCTTAGTATACTCTTGGGCTTTATTTAGAGGAACCGCCATAATGGATGACCCGGCCCCTCCTGGGCGGGTCATAGGGCGCGCCCCAAGGGGGGAATCCTACTCCTACTAGGAGTAGGTTCCCCTCTTTCCTAGTCCAACTAGGAGGGGGAAGGAAAGGGAAGAGGGGAAGAAGGAAAGGGGGGCCGGCCCCCCTCCCCAATTCGGATTGGGCTTGGGAGAGGCACGCCCCTCCTCTTGGCCGCCTCCTCTCTCTTCCAATAAAGTCCATGAAGGCCCATTAACCCCCCGGGGGGTTCCAGTAACCCCCCAGTACTCCGGAAAATGCCCGAACCTATCTGAAATCTTTCCGGAGTCCAAACATAACCTCCCAATATATCAATCTTCATGTCTCGACCATTTAGAGATTCCTCATCATGTCCGTGATCATATCCGAGACTCCTAACAACCTTCGGTACATCAAATCACATAACTCACAATACATATTGTCATCGAACGTTAAGCGTGCGAACCCTACGGGTTCAAGAACTATGTAGACATGACCGAGACACATCTCCGGTCAATAACCAATAGCGGAACCTGGATGCTCATATTGGTTCCTACATATTCTACGAAGATCTTTATCGGTCAAACCGCATAACAACATATGTTGTTCCCTCTGTCATCGGTATGTTACTTGCCCGATATTTGATCGCCGGTACCATCATACCTAGTTCAATCTCGTTACCGGCAAGTCTATTTACTCGTTCTGTAATGCAACATCCCATAACTAACTCATTAGTCACATTGCTTGCAAGGCTTATAGTGATGTGCATTACCGAGAGGGCCCAGAGGTACCTCTCTGACAATCGGAGTGACAAATCCTAATCTCAATCTATGCCAACTCAACAAACACCATCGGAGACACCTATAGAGCATCTTTACAATCACCCAGTTACGTTGTGACGTTTGATAGCACATTAAGTGTTCCTCCGATATTTGGGAGTTGCATAATCTCATAGTCATAGGAACATGTATAAGTTATGGAGAAAGCAATAGCAATAAACTAAACGATCAAAGTGCTAAGCTAGCGGATGGGTCATGTCAATCACACCATTCTCTATTGATGTGATCCCGTTTATCAAATGACAACTCATGTCTATGGTTAGGAAATTTAACCATCTTTGATTAACGAGCTAGTCAAGTAGAGGCATACTAGTGACACTCTGTTTGTCTATGTACTCACACATGTACTAAGTTTCCGGTTAATATAACTCTAGCATGAATAATAAACATTCATCATGATATAAGGAAATATAAATAACAACTTTATTATTGCCTCTAGGGCATATTTCCTTCACATGGCTCCCCTTCAAAGTTGCAAAATAATCAGCCTTGTGGGCTCCGGTCTTCCTCAAGTTCATTTGTCGGATGGATTAGACGTAGCTCCGGGTAGATTCATGCCAGCTACTCAGGGCATCGAGGTTAGGGTTTCTAGTCATGCGTACATGACGACGAAATTTTTGTCATGTTCTTCAGATCGATTCAAGGGTTCAATGATGACGCCTAAAACTCTGAGGCATTGGTCCTTAGGGACACATGCACAAAGATTTATCGATTGTCATTGGCAACGTCAGGTTGGCTCTGGTATGAAAACAATGATAAGGTGTGTTGACGGCTTGTTCTGCCGGCAGTAGGGTCGTTCGGTGGGCCAGTGACCTTTATGTAAGATTTATTATGTTTCGAGTGCTTTGTATTTTTGGTGAACGTTTATAATAAATGTTAGTCCTTTTCAAATGAAAACAATTGTTATCATGTTATGCATGATAGATCCACTGGATCGGGGTAGGCTAGAAACTCCGGTAGACCTACCTTTTGCCTGGTCTTGCGGGCTCGAACCAGCAGCCATGATGATGTTGTGGCGGCGTTCATGGCAGTGAGTGGATGGCGGCGGTGGAGCTTCCTGTGAGGACCGCGCTAACCCTAGATCGGTAGGGAGTGACGGTGGGGTTTGTGGCAGGGATTAACCTCGTGAGTCGTGCCACGGCCCTCACCTATGTTTATATAGCGCGGGTCATAGGGGCCCACCAACCATGGTTTGGTTGGGCGCCCCCGATCAGGGCGCGAGTCAGGGGCCCGTTCGACCCGTTGGGTTTGAACGGGAGAGAGATCAACCTAACATTCTCCCCCTTGATCTCAACTTTACTTTTAACTCTATACTTTCTAGTTTATTTGTTTCGTCACATATTGGTACATAGAGCATGTTTCATCGTCCCAGCTTAATTGCCGATAGAATCATACAGCTACAACATATGTTATGTTCATAAACAAATTTTGTTCCTTTTGGGCCTATCCAGGAATCATAAGGCTTTCCCTTAAACCCATGCCGGCTAAGTGTTGCTTGAACACATTGGGTGGTAAGCCTTTCGTTAGCGGATCCGCAAGCATATCTTTTGTCCTTATATGCTCGAGACTTATAGTTTGATCCTGGATTTTATCTTTCATAACATAATACCTTACCTCTATTGTTTTGGCAGCATTACTCGACTTGTTGTTGTGACCGTAAAATACTGCGGGATGGTTTTCATAGTACATCTTTAGTTGTTTGTGAATACAATCTACCACTTTCAAGTCGGGTACAAATTTCTTTAGCCATACCGCCTGCCCCGTGGCCTCGAAGCATGCTATAAATTCTGCATACATCGTGTATGATGCAACTATCGACTGCTCCCCGGTGAGAGTGAAGACGTATCCTGACGTGGATTTTATATCATCTCTGTCCCCCGCAAAATCTGCGTCTGAATACCCTTTTATCTCTAGGGAATCACTTCTCCTGTATATTAGCATGTAGTCCTTCATGCCTTGCGCATAACGCAATGTTTTCTTTACCATCTTCTAGTGCTCCATGCCTGGATTCTCTTGATATATACCGAGTACCCCGGTGATAAAAGCTAAGTCAGGGCGAGTGCACACTCGTGCATACTGTAAGATGCCAACTGCCGAAGCATATGGTACTGCTTTCATTGATCGATCTCGTACTAGTTCTTGGGACATTGGAATTTCCCAAAACTATCGCCCTTAACTATAGGAGCAGGTGTGGCTTTACTCGCATGCATATTATACTTTTTAAGAACCTTTTCTAAATATGCTTTCTGCGATAGTCCTAAGACTCCATTGTTCCTATCTCGGTGAATTTCTATGCCCAAAACATATGATGCTTCACCAAGATCTGTTATGTCAGAATTTGAGGATAAGAACTTCTTTGTTTCTTGTAGTAGACTAACACAACTGTTAGCAAGCAGGATATCATCCACATACAAGATTAGGAAAATATATTTCCTATTTTTTAACTTTGCATAAATGCAATTATCCTCAATATTTTCTTTAAATCCAAAACTTTTAATTGTTTAATTAAACTGTAGATACCACTACCGAGAGGCTTGTCTTAATCCATAAATGGATTTCTTCAGGCGGCATCCCATATTTTCCTTGCCTTCCATGATAATACCCTTGGGTTGTTTCATGTAGACATTTTCTTTTAAAACCCCATTCAGAAATGTCGTCTTAACATTCATTTGATGTAACTCTAAATCAAAATGAGCAACTAATGCCATTATGATTCTGAAGGAATCCTTACATGAGACTGGAGAAAATGTCTCATTGTAATCTATCCCTTCTCTTTGTGTAAATCCTTTTGCCACGAGACGTGCTTTATACTTTTCTACATTCCCTTTAGAGTCATACTTAATTTTGTAGACCCATTTGCAGCCTACTGTTTTGGCTCCTTTAGGAATTTCCTCTAAGTTCCAAATATCTTCCATTGCCTTCATCCACTTTGATGAATAAGGGCTTCTCATGGCTTCTTCATATGAGGTGGGATCTTTTTCTGTATGAACTATTTCTGTGTTATAAACTTTAAAGTCAGTAGAAATAGCTGACTTTCTTGGTCTTGTAGACCTTCTAAGGGCCTCAGTTTCTGGCACATTCTATGCCTCAACTTCTGGCACTTCTTATAAAATTTGCTGTTGCACCTCCCTTTCATGATCAATAACGGGTTCAGTCGGCTCCTGACGGACAGGTTCCGAGTCTACCCCATAGTTGTCATGGGTGGAGTTGCAACTGGTAGTGAGAAAAATGGCTCTTGAATCATCGGATTAGGCGCATGCACCCTCTTATCCTCAAGATCAATTTTCCGAGCTACCAAGCTCGCCCTCATCATTTCGTCCTCTAAGAAGACTGCATGTCTCGTTTCTACAAACTTTGTATATCTGTCTGGGTAGTAGAAACGAAAACCTTTTGATCTGTCTAGATAGCCAATGAAGTGGCAACTTACTATTTGGGGATCTAACTTTGCAATGTTTGGATTAAACATTTTGGCCTCAGCAGGGCACCCCACACCCTGAAATGTTGTAGGGAGGGCACCCTTCCTGTACATAGCTCGTACGGTGTTTTGGGCACCGACTTGCTTGGTACTCTATTGAGAATGTGAATGGCGGTTTTAAGCGCCTCCATCCATAATCTCAATGGCAAGTTTGAATAACTCATCATGCTGCACACCGTATCCATAAGTGTACGGTTGAGCCTTTCAGCTACTCCATTCTTTTCTCCCATAGTGGGATACATTAAAAGCACATGAGTTATCATATCTTTCTCTTGCCATAATTTCTCCCGCCATACGGGATTTTTTTACATAATATTATGTCAGCTTTACCCCGTTACGCAGGTATTTTCCCAGACTTTTCCCGCCATGCAGGTTTTATCATAATCATCTTTTCCCGCCATGCGGGTAATTCCCTGTAAGGGAACATAAATGCCAGAATTGGCTCTTTTGACTGCATATTCAATCATCAAATTTAGGAATAAATCTGAATGCTCTTTGACACACATGCTTGATCCGACGTTGGTCAAATTAAACGTGCATGTTGCTTGTTTCATCCCAAATCATGTTGACTGAAAAATCTTTCATCAACCAACACTCTCAATGATCTATTTCTTTTCTTTTGATGACATTCTTTGGAGAGAACATACTCCCTCACGTTATGACCTTTCTTGGTCATCTTTCGGGTCACAAGTACCCAGTCATTCGCTTTCACGAATGAAAGCATGGAAAACTTTTAGTGCGAGAAAACTTAGACAATAATCAACAATAATGGGCATAAAAATAAACCTACGTTGGTCTGGTTAAAAGAAATGCACATTAAACTTTTGAAACTTTCTTTTATATTCTAAATCACCGTTGTGGCAGAATTAGAATAAACATCATCCTTCTACATTAATTCCATATCACCGTTGAGCGGAAATGGAAATAATGCATATAACACATAAACAATGTGATGATAGTATTTCTATTAAACAACTTTTCTAAGAACTAATCATCATCATCAACTTTATTGCAGCGGGAACAAGAAATATACATTTCTCTAGTTCAAGAGCATTTCTTGATCTTTATCCGTTCTTTGAAAATTGATCACTTTGATATAAAATTTATCAGAGATTTAAACTTTGAACATAAGACTCATAGAATTATAGCATTGTTATCACCAACGTTGGTCATAAAACAACAATACCATATTTTAACTTTAAAACAAATACTTTCTTTTGTCATAGCGGAAACTATCTGCATCTTATTTCACCCATAGGGGAAAAACATTGCTAAGAGCATTTCTTTCAATTAAAATTTTCCATTGGTTCCAATTTAATTGGAGGATAAAACTTTTACTCTACAGCGGAAATTTTACAATATTCTATTGAAAAACAATTATGTACTCTTTTACTCTCTAAGCAATTTTAACCGGTTGGTTCAAAAATGCATTAGAGAAGCAACAATTTAATCTTTTACTTTAGTTCTATTCACTTTTAAAAGAGCACTTTTGTTTTCAATAATAAAACATGATCATGTTATTAACAACGTTGGTCATAAAAATAACATAATCATTTCATTTCAATAATTACTTTAATATGCTCTTTAAATATAATTCTATCTAAACTTTTATTTTCTTTGTAAAAGAGCACTATTAATTGTTTACGCAGCGAAAAAACATGAATAAAAATTCATGAACTTTTTATTCTTTACAGAAACTTTTCTTTGACCAAATAAAAAATGCATGAACTTTATTATTTTCTTTATAAAACTCATCAACATTTCCTTTTCTGAAAATTTTCATTCTCAGAAACTTTTTCTATTTACTTTTCTATTTTCTAAATAGATTTTCATTGGAAAAATTGGAATAGAAAAGGGATTAAGACTGTATAAAAATTTTGTTTACTGCAGTAACTTTTTCAGAATTTCTCTATTTTCTTTAAAAAAATAGCAGCAACACAGCCTAGCGCGCGCGGCCCGCAGCGGAAAAAGAATGGCCCACGGCCTGCCTACTACGCACCGTTGCGCGACACTCGGCCTGTGCCGCCCGCGGCTGCTGGCCGTGGCCCAGCACGCGGCTGCGCCCGCCTCTACTTTCAGCCCAGCAGTACACTCTGCGCGCTAGGGTTTTAATCGTGGCCGTTCGCGGAGATCTGACGGTCCATCCATGATCCTCGCCAGAACAAAACCACCGCACCGCTTCGTTCGGGCAAAACCCTAATCAGTTCGCCCCCTTCCCCACGCGCCGCTCTGTGCTTCTCTCGACGCGACCGCGGGTCACCGCACCGCGTCGGTCGCCGACGACAGCCACCGCGCCGCGCCGTGCCTTCTCTTCCTTCCTTTTCCCTTCTTGCGCAACAGAGAGCGAGAGAGAGAGCGAGAGATGCGGCGGGTAAAAGCCACGCCGGCCGCCGGCGACGTTGTCGCCACAGCGCCGCGCGAGCACCCTTTCTCTTCTTTTCCCCTTCCCCTTTTTGTTCTTTAGACAGAGAGAGAGAGAGATACGAGGTCGAGCCCTCCTCTGCTCCCCTTGTGTTCGACGGCATCCGATGCAGCGGCGCCGTGGCCACCCCCCTCGCCGGCTGCGCGTCCCCCTTGCGGTGAGCGCGCCGCCGTCAAGCGGTTTGGCTGCGGTGTACTTTGCCCCTCATGGGGTTGTTCTTCGTTCGAACAACCTGGCTTGCCGATGCCCGTTCGGATCGAGAGGAACCGGCGCGGCCATGACGGCGGCACTCTTTGTCGGCGGGCCCAAGGCCTTCTCCGGTCAACTTTTTGTTGTTCATTTTGTTTGCTTTTCTTTGCCCTGCTAGGGTTCTTTGGGGAGGGGAAAAACTATTGCTCTGATTTCTTTCTACCGAAAAGGCTAACCCATTCTGGCTGATACCACTGATAGATCCACTGGATCGGGGTAGGCTAGAAACTCCGGTAGAGCTACCTTCTGCCTGGCCTTGCGGGCTCGAACCAGCAGCCATGATGATGTTGTGGCGGCGGTCATGGCAGTGAGTGGATGGCGGCGGTGGAGCTTCACGTGAGCACCGCACTAATCCTAGATCGGTAGGGAGTGACGGTGGGGTTTGTGGCAGCGATTAACCTCGTGAGACGTGCCCCGACCCCCACCTCTGTTTATATAGCGCGGGTCACAGGGGCCCACCAACCATGGTTTGGTTGGATGCCCCCGATCAGGGCGCGAGTCAGGGGCCCGTTCGACCCGTTGGGTTCGAACGGGAGAGAGATCAACCTAACAATGCATTCATCAGTGAGAAGAAAAATTAAACAATCTGGTTAGCCCACGGTTATAAATGGAAAATATTCCCTCCATTCCTAAATATAAACATTTTTTAAGATTTTAATACGGACTATATACAAAGCAAAATGAGTAAATCTACACTTTTAAATACATCTATATGTAATCCTTATTAAAACCTCTAAAAAGGATTATATTCAGAAACGGAAGGAGTAGTCGACAAACAGTCTTGTTAGCCCACGGTCACAAATGGAAATTGTGTACCAACCTTTCCTGACAATTAACAACAACCTTCTCCTAGTTGGTACAGCTATTTCTCATTGAAGAAGACAACACCGGATGTCGCTTGTCTGAATACCAGTTTTTCCCTCTCTTTATAAAAGAAGCAAAAGAATGTAAAAAAAATCTAGGTTTGTTGTGCTACTTGTGGCACCAACAACCATTATTTTATGGTTTCGGCAACCCGTATTTATCAATTGTCATCGATTAGCACCTTGCACAGAGTTCATGCTCCCCTGCTACAGCCTACAGTATACGTACACCGCAACTGCCATCTACCCACCATATATGATCCAAAGATCATCGTGCGTACTACGTGCGTGTTCCTCGAAAGATTCATAGAAAAAAATAGAGTAGCAGTATCAACAGACTCCCTCAAAAAAACAAAGAAACAAAACAAAGCAGTATCAACAGATTCACAAATTCCCATGGTGTTGTCTGTGGTGTTTGCGGTAGGAGAAACGGCACCCTCGGTCGGTGTCGTCTTACCAAAAACTCACTTTTTTACGGAGCACCGTAGACCGCCGGCCGCCACATGAGTGGATCACGGGTGGACGGGGACGTATCGGAAGTTCGGAACCGACGGGAGCATGTGATAAGATGAGCGGAAACCGGCAGCTTATACACAATGGGAAGGCGAAGGCCAAGGACGTGACGCGACGCGTTCATTGTACCTGGACGCTACCGCGGCCACGGTGCCTTAATTTCAGGTCTAGATCGACCGAGAAGTTTGGGTATTTTCTGGGGGAGAGAGACGAGTCTACCGGGAATTGCTTGCTTGTTTTGGATGAGATGGGACGGCGGCGCACCCTATGCTCAGTGCGTGCACGTACGACTTGTCTGCGTCATCCTCAACCCGTAGTGTTCTCTAATCTTGGGATGGAGCCTTATCGTTATCTCGCCTGCCTTCAATCAATCATAATCCAGCTTCATCACAACGTACGATTAGGTGGCACCTTACCTTATCATCAGTTTTATGTACTCCCTCCGTTTCGAGACACTTATTTTAAGACAGAGGGAGTACTAGCTAGCTAGCACTAGCTAGCTATTTCATTTAATTTATATTCTAAGTTTATTCTCGTTGAATTCAAATTAATTCATATTCTAAGTTTATTCTCGTTGAACTTGACCAAGTTTATGGAAAAGGAACATGCAACAAGAAAACTACTCCCTTCATCCTATAATATAAGAGCGTTTTGAGTTTTTGTCGAAAACGCTCTTATATTATGAGACGAAGAAAATAGTTTTATAGTGTTTATTTGGTGGTGTAGTACTACATGTTACTACATTTTTTCTCTTGGGGAATGGTACAAAATTATTTTTTGAACTTGGAACAATCTTAGAATTTTCATTAATATGATAAGGGCGTGAGTATAGTCTCTACTCTTAATGAACGAGTTGGTGAATCATCTCCGCGGTTTATTTTCGCTAGTTTTTTCGTCTCTCCTCCCACCACCCCCTCCCATCCTGGTCCGCGGTTTATTTTTGCTGGGTTTTTTCGTCTCTTCTCCCATCCTGGTCCATCGGTTTATTTTTCTCTCCACTCTTTATTACAACCAAAACTTTCCTAACGTATAACAAATCACGGATCTAACTTCCTTAAATTATGCAAATCAATCGATTCCTTTTATTGGTTCAGTTTGTCTTAGGAAACAAATAACAGATTTTCAGAAAACAAATAATACATTTTAATCTAACTTCTTTAAATTATGCAAATCAATCGATTCCTTTTATTGGTTCAATTCAATTTGTCTTAAGAAACAAATAACAGACTTTCAGGAAACAAATAATACATTTTAATCTAACTTCCTTAAATTATGCAAATCAATCGATTCCTTTTATTGATTCAATTTGTCTTAGGAAACAAATAAGAGATTTTCAGGAAACAAATAATACATTTTAATCTAACTTTCCTAACTTATCTAAATCAATCGATTTCTTTTATTAGTGAAATTTGTTTTAGTAAACAAATAACAGACACGTCACAACTTTCCTCCCAATAAATAGTTTCTTAATATTTGCAAACTTTCCTAATCAGACACGTCACAAACGGGCAGGTACTAATATCACGTTTCCAAACAATAAAACCCCATTTGCATAGAAATCAGTTCAAAAATCCTAACTTTCCTAATTTTTTACCTTTCCTTGATAACAACTAATATTTCCTATGTTTTCCACCTATTGAAGGAAATCACCCCTCCATCGATATTATCATTTTTTGAACTGAGATCTCCGGGTTATGATTTCTTTTTGCGATTCTTTCCAATTGTGACCTCTCAATTCCACTCCGGCTCCTTCTCGCATAAACACCTCCACCACAGCCAGGTGACACCGCCCCAGACCTCCTGCCTCTCCACACCTTCTCCGCCACCTCCTTCTCATACTCCATTAACAATCCCTCCGCCACATTTGTCCACGGTGTGTCGAGGGCATGGCGCAGCAGCGTACCAGCGGTAGAGCAGCGCATAGCAGCAGGAAGCAACACGCAACAGGCGAGACGAGCGGCCGACGGTGGAGGGCAGAGATGCGGCCGGCGTGGCTGAGGGGGCGGCCGGCAGAAGATGGCCACGACTGGAGGCGGCGAGAGGCAGGGGGGCGACAGCAGGGCGAGCGAAGGGATAGGCGGCAGCAAACGGGGCGAGCGCAGCCAGCGAGAGTGTGGTGAGCGGCCAGGGTGTGTGTCGCGCGGGGCACAGTGGTGCGGTGGCTGCGGCGAGCGCGAAGGCAGCGGCGGGCGCGACCGACGCGGTGTAGCACAGGCGTGGGCATGGAAAGGGAGTGGCCCCGCGGGCGCGGAAGAAGAGCGGCAGGCTCGGGCATGTGCGTGCCTAGGAGCGGGCATGTGCCACAGGGTCAATCCGAGAAGCTCGGTGGCTACCCCTGCAATGGCCATGGCGGACGGCGGTTCTCGGCCACGGCGAAATACCTAACGAGAGCAAAAGAGAGGGGAAACAGGGGAAAGGCAAAAGGAGATCATGGCGGTGTCAATGGCGCCCTAGGGGAAGACATGGGAGCTCGGGGCGGGGCGGATCGAACGACAATGTCGCGGTGCCCCAAGGTTGAGGAAGACAGCAGCGACGTCGATGCGGGGGTGCTGGACTTGATCTCGTTGGCGCAGACGAAGTAGCGAAGGCGTTCGGAGCTCCTCGACAAGCTCCTATCCCGCAGGGAGGGCAGTGGCCATGTGAACGGGGTCGGTCATGGTGGCCGTGGCGTCTGACTTCGTCCATATCAACGGGATCGAGCGAGCGAGGAGGAGAAGTGGATTTGGGAGGGGGCGTCGAGGAGGAGTGAGGCCATGGGGGTAGGGAAGGAAGGGCGTCACCCTTATCCATTCCCCTTCGATGCTAGCGAGGTGGTCGGGCGGGAGCCCAACTCTGTAGCGATGCGGCTCGGGGAACAGGAGAAGACGACCGCGCGAGGACTGGACCGCTGAGTCGGTTCAGTGGCAAGGCCCGGGGGGCAGGGCGAATCCCCTTTTATATCGTCCTTTTGGTTTTTCAATGTACTCTAATCCGTTTCTCCTTTTTAACACTATTTTTTGTTTATTCTTATCAATTAAATGATCTCTACTCTCAATGTCTCAGTTGGTAGTCTCCGTTCCGGGTTTATTTCCGTCCCACCTCCCGAGTGAGGGAGAGGGGGAGAGAGAGTGAGGAAGAGGGAGGGAGAGGGTGTGTGTGTGAGAATTTGATGGTAAAAAAGATCGTCAATGTCACTTAATATGTATGAGAATATTAAATGTAATATTAACATAATTGATATTGAACTTTTAAAGTTAATGTGGCCCCGTTGCAACGCACGGGCGTTCTTCTAGTGTAGTGTAAAATACCAACTTAGAAGTGCGTGGTATCAACCTGCCACACGTATCAGCTTACTTAGCGTTACTTCATTAATATACTAACTAAAAATCCCGTGTCTCTCGGTGACAAGGTGATTACGGTTTCCTTGTCTTTGTCGGCGTGGTCGTCACCTTTGGTGGACTTAGGGCTTTGGAGATGCAGTGTATTTCGGTCCTTGCGGGTGAGAAGGCTCTTGCTTCGTTTTTAGTTATAATTTTTAATTTGGTTAGGGTTTGTGTACTATTCAGGAAGGCAAGGTGACAATGGCTCCTTTGTGATGAAATAAGGTCTTTCCCACCCAGACCCCATCCCAGTAGTGCATCTAGCAGCGCCAGAGGATGTGTAGAGGTGAGTCTTCGGTGGATTTCGCGGGATTCAATCAGTGCTGGCCTTCGATGGATCTGTTTGTGTATAGTATTTGTTTGTGTGACGTTAGCTTGGACCATTTCAATCTAAGATTTTCTTCATCGATGATGGTTGCAGTTATAGTGTGTTGGTCCTTTAGGCCTTAGCATGACGATTTTTTAATTGTCAATTATAATAAGGTTTGCCTGCGAGGGTGGTCAGTGTTACGCTAGTCCACCAAGGTTCAAGTTCCGGTGCTCGCATTTATCCTAAAATTATTTTAGCAATTTTCGGTGATGCATGTTTAGTGGGAGGAGATGTTCTCAAGATGATATGTCGACGGCATGCCTTCGGCTCAGTCCAGTGCACGTAGTTGTCGCAAGATGGTGTACGGACCTGATTGTAATTTTTACCCCCGCTGTTTCTAAATGTAAGTCTTTTTAGAGATTTCAATACAAACTACACATGAATGTATATAAACATATTTTAGATTTACTCATTTTACTTCGTATATAGTCTTTTATTTAAATCTCTGTTGAGACTTTATATTTACGAACGGGTGAAGTATTATTTTTTGTGTTTTTCATACTGCCATGACTAGTAGATGGAAAGTTGTTCCTAAAAGAATATATTAGTAATTAAAATCTCATCATCAAAGATAAGCGTGACTGTGTTGAGGGCTTTATTAATTTAAAGCCCGACGTCCCTGACATCTATGTTCTAAAAAAAGATAAGCATGACTCTTCTCCGATTCTGGAAAATGTGTCTTTGCCAAAAACAAGGGATCAGACTACCCGGTCTCTGTTAATCATATCCTACGCAGCATCTACCTTGGTGCCCAATAATTTAAAACCAAAGTTGCGGTTCCAAATGGATCGCTGATTTGTTTATGTGTTCATCACATGATCGTGCATCCACAAAGAGCTGCCGCAGCGACCATATTTTCTATATACCACCCGATATTTGATGCCGCAATTGAATGGATAGGTAACTCACAGATCAGCGGGCAAAGTATTCGTGGTCAACATGGCATCTACTTAGTTGCCAGCATCATGATTTAGAAAAGAGTTCGCACCGAATGGAATATTGTATATTGACAGTGGAGGATGATGTCATCTGAATGAGGAGCCACGTCGTGAATGCTGACTACCGTTGTCAAACTAGTACTCCCTCCGTCCAAGTGAATAAGTCATCTTAGGTTGTACACCGCAACCAGGGGAAAACGAGAGAACTTAATGTTTATTTGCTAATTAATAGCATTGCATGCAATGAACTAACGACTGCATGTCGTGTTTTATAGTCTCAAGTCATTGAAAGCATGCACATCTCACATCTCAGGGGCGGACCCAGGAAAAAACCTGAGAGGGGGCAATAATGTATGACCATATTGATGAATTAGCAAGATAATTGTCCTTATAAATTAAAACCTAGGCACAATCACTTCATTCTACATGAGATAACCATATTCATTGCCAAAAGAAAAAAGAACACTAACAATTTGAAGCAAAATGACTTACATCTTGTTCCTAGTCGCAAAAGAGAACATTGACACATTGCCTAACAACCTAACCTACAACCTGCAAGAAAACATATATTATCAAACAAGGGGATAATGAAAACATCGAAGGGTGCCTTTATACAAATGAAAAGAGCTTTTAACACAATCTTTTCGTTACATCCCACTGCGATTTTCACCTAATGAAAATGTTTAACTGCCACTTCATTAGGAAAAAAATCCTAGCAATTCTTTTTCTACAAAGCAAATATGACCATTGTTTGTACCAATCGACGCTAATATGTTGATTCATCTTCCCAATTGTTATTGGCTTAATCTTCTTAGGACGAGTCTAATATCATTCTGTCGATTGGGATGTAGTATGCAATCTTCTTCGTTTTCGATGGATGCATAGGAAGCTTGTTCAAATCAACTAGTTCAGGATCTTAGTGGTTGTTAGTTTTTTTATACATAAAAACTCTCCATTGGCTTCTCAGTAACTTTAAGTGCCAAAAGAGCATAACATCAAATGAATTGACAAGGTTTCAAGCATAGTACACGAAGTTTAAGTGTGGTGGGAACTAGGAAAAATAGATGACTTGGATGAAAATTTTAGTTTGTCGGTCTAGATTAAAGTTGGTACTAAAATTTTGATCTAAATGGTCTTATATTTGTTTATAGAGGGAGTACATCTTATGACAAAATCATTTGAACCGATCAAGTCATCTAAATCAGTAAATTATACACATAAATTGATAATACTAATATGGTTTCTACAAAGGAACTGCAGACGAACAAAAAGTTTGAAAAGAAAGAACCCTAATGATCTACTATATGGCTTCGAGGGATGCGGCAGAGTTGTGCGGTGAAGTGGGCCGATGTGAGGCCCGGACCGCTTAGAAAATGGGCCCGCTCACGCCTTCCTGCCCCCTTCCGCGAATCTCGCTGCAAAATTGTCATCTCTGCTCTCGACCACGTAGAAGAATCTAGGCCTCTCTCCCCACCAGAACAACTCACACGTAAGATCATCGTTTCTCTCCTAAAAAGCACCATTCTAGAAAAAATGTCCCACTGGAAATGGCGTGCCAAAGTGTCCTGATAATTTCGTGGCGGTGAAAACCCCAAGTTCTTCCACATGTCCGCCTCACAACGGCTTCGAAAAAACAAAATCTTCTCCCTCACTTGAGACGACTCGGTTTTTACCTCGCATCATCAAAAAGCTGACATCCTGCGAGAATTTTTTGTCACGCCCATCGGCTCTACTGTCTCCACGACTTGGCCTTTTGATCTCGCGTCGATCTATCCTCACCCCGTACCTGGTCTTCACGCCCTTGACGCACATTTCACCGAAGATGAGATCAAATTGGCCTTCTTCCAAATGAACCCACAAGCAAGCCCCGGCCCCGATGGTTTCGGCACATCCTTCTATAAAACCTTCTGGCCCTCTATCAAGCAGGCAATACTCTTCTTCTTCGCACAATTTCACCAAGGTGTGGTAGACACAGAGCGTCTAAACCGTGCCCATATCGCTCTCCTTCCAAAATCTGCCTTCTCACCCTCACCTAACGCCTTCAGACCAATTTCCTTGCAAAACGGCCCGGTCAAAGTTGTTGCCAAGGTCCTAACTTCGTGCCTCAAACCCTTCATCCCTCATCTCATCCATGGTAATCAGACTGGCTTCATTACCGGTAGGAACATTGCTGAAAACTACGTCTTTGCAGCAGTTCTTATCAGCTCTTGTCACTCTCGCAAACGCCCAACCATGATCTTAAAACTTGACTTCAGGAAGGTATTTGATTCGGTTGCTTGGAACGCCCTAGACAAAATCCTGGTTGTCTGTGGCTTCTCCCAAACTTTTCGTGGTTGGATTCAAAATATCCTCCATACTGGCAAGACTGCCATCCTCCTAAACGGCATTCCAGGTCGTTGGATCCCATGTAAAAATGGCATGCGTCAGGGTGACCCGGCCTCCCCCTACCTCTTCCTAATTGTAGTCGATCTGCTCCAGCAACTTATCCTCCAGAACCCCGATCCCGATCTCCACCACCCCATCTTTACCCACCTGCCCCCTACCATCCTCCAATACGCAGACGATACGTTGATCATCGCAGCCGCCTCCCCCGCCGCAGCTGCCACACTCAAAAAAATCCTTCAAAACTTTGCTCAAGCTACTAGCCTCACCATAAACTTCTCCAAAACCACCCTAGCAACCCTGCACGTAAATGAAAACCTAGCTGCCAACACTGCCCTCGCCATGGATTGCATGCGTGCCCCCCTTCCTCAAACCTATCTTGGACTTCCCCTCGCTCCGACTAAGCCTCCATCCACTGCCTTCGCCCCGTTAATTGAACGATCCCGAAAACTTCTCACTGGTTGGCGTGCCAAGCTCCTAGACAGAGGCGATCGACTCATCCTCATCTCGGCCATTCTTGACTCCCCACTTACATACTTTATGTCTGTCTTCCGCATCCCCAAAAAACCCTAAAAATTATTGATTCCTTGAGAAGATCCTTTTTCTGGGCTGGTGAGGATGCCTGCTCGGGTGCCAAATGCCTATTGCGTGGAAAAACGTTTGCACAAAAAAATTCGGTGGGTTAGGGCTGAAAAATCTACAGGTTCAAAATAATTGTCTCCTAATAAAGTTTGCTGTCAAAGCTCTCTCATCCACACCATCACCGTGGCTAGATTGGCTAGAGCTACAACACCCCAATGCCCTAGTCTCCTCGGGCCCCCAAACCTCTTTTCTATGCCGCACGATTTCTCAACAAATCCCAACCTTACAGTCAATTTCCTTTGTTTTAACAAACAGTGGAACGCACACTTACTTCTGGTTAGACACCTGGCTCACCCCAAAACCCCTAGCTACCACCTACCCACACCTCTTCTCACACTCAACACTACAATTGGTTAAAGTGGCTAACATCTTGCGTTTCGGTCTCGAAACAAACCTCTGTAATCGTCTCTCTCTCACAGCAGAAACAGAGCTGTTCTCGCTTTTGGTTGTTTTGCAGGACTTCGCGCCTTCGTCAGAGGAAGATCAACGGTTCCTCCTCAAGGGTCATGACTTCTCCACCAAGCAAGCTTACGGCACCATTATGGCAAGGCCAGAAACGGACCTCATTTCTCCTCTCATCTGGAACACCAAGGCTCCACGCAAGATCAAGATCTTCGCTTGGCTACTCTTCAAGGATCGCCTAAACACCGCCGTGAATCTAACTCACAAGAAGATAATCCCCTCGGACTTATGCACACGATGTGCCATGCTACCGGAGGACACCATTCACCTCTTCATCTCTTGCCCCCTCGCAAACAGAATCCGGCAGCGAGTTGGCATTCTGCCACAGGATGAAGACCTCAATGAACTTTGGGACGTTCCACTACCTCACCACCTGCCCAAGAACGCATGGCCCTTCACCCTTCTTGCGCTACTCTCCAGCATATGGGCCGCGCGAAATGATATGCTCTTTAGAAATGTTGATCGATCTTATGTAATAACTATTAGAAACCTAGTAGCAGACTTGGATGACTGGTCACACCGTCTTGTTGATACGGGTGACAAGGAGGACGTCTCCTCATGGCGTACCTACCTCTCTGCATGATGCACTGTGCCTCTGTAATCTGGTTCTGCTGTTTCTACAGCCATTTTGAGCAATATATTCAGGTGGGAGCTCCCCCCGGTGATTCTCAAAAAAAAAAACTATATGGCTTACTTGATGTCAATTAGAACATTGAAATTACACAATCGGTGATGAGACTGTGTTGCGGTGGCGGCGTACAAGCGCGAGAGATGGGCGACGGCAAGTCGCTGATTGCCGGCCACGAGCCGAGCTGGAGACTGCGCGATGCCGCAATTGCGCGAGAGGCAGTTTCGGGCGGCTCCGCGGGTGCCGTATCATGCGTTCGTTTTTTCTATGCGTGCATGGACTAGGGGTCTGATCCATCGAATAATCGTAGCGTCGTGACCGACGTAGTGTACGCTGTTTCTTGGTGGTGGGCTTCGTATAGTCTTCCAACAGATTTAGAATATATGGGCCTTCAAAAATAAAAAGGAAATTGGACTGAGTGGGGGCAAAGCAATCGGCCAAGTGGGGGCACACGTTGCTCGGCAGGATCAACTTAAGGGTACGACGGAAAATCGAGGGGGGCAGCTGCCCCCACAACCATCAACGTGCGTCCGCCCCTGTCACATCTCTTATTGGTTGATATGTCAAGAAATAAGAAATGAGATGGAAGTTAATGTACCGCACCTAAGTGTTTTGGGATTATTTGGTTTTCGTAAGATGACTTATACACCTAGACGGAGGAAGTACTCTATAACACCAAGATTCCTAGTTTTAAAAAGCTCACATTTAATTGAGGTCTTCAATTGAGATTGGGTCACCCAATTTTAACTGGGTCAACAATTTCTCAAAACTCTCTCATTCAATTCTTTTATACTACTATATACTATGCTCCTTAATTTTTAATGCCTCACCATTAATTGATGTCTTCGATTTACAATTGGTTCGGCTCATTTTTTACCAGGTCAACAATACTAACATCCCTAATTTTTAAGGCCTCACAATCAATTGAGATTTTCAATTGGAACTGGATGACTCAATTTTGACCGTGTCAACAATTTCTAAAAGCTCTCTCATTGATTTCTTTGTACTACTACCTTCATCTTGATTTATTGGTCTCTATTTTATTTTGCATCAAACCTTAACCATAGATTTAAGTAACAAAATGTTAATGCATGTTATAAAAAATAATATCATTGAAAACTATGTTCAAATATGAATCCAATGATATAATTTTTGGTGACATGCATTAACATTTTGTTAGTTAAATCTTTAGTCAAAATTTGGCACAAAATACAAAGGGGACCAATAAACCAGTATGGAGGTAGTATACACTATGTTTCCTAATTTTTAAGGTCTCGCAATTAATTGATGCCTTCAATTTAGAATTGGGTCACTTGATTTTGACCAGGTAAAGAATTTCTCAAGGAACTCTCCCATTCAATTATTTTAATTCACTATGTTCCCTACTTTTTAAGCTCTTCATTCGATTGAGGTATTATTCAATTTTAGATTTGGTTTACGATTTTGATTAGGCCAATGATTTTTCAAATCAATCCGCACCAACTGGCCTATAGAAACATACCAATCCCGCACACCCTTCCACCACCTACAAAAAAGAAACACCACCATTTGATACTGTAGTACCAATATAGTACATCTACCGACGCAAAAAAAATTCCACATAAATATGGGTTTAGTAATGGATTACACGGGATCACACCACGAAAGGCCCACCAAATCACCGTGTTTATAAAAAAAACTCCATCATCTCCCCGCCCTCCCGAACTAAATATTCCATCAATTCAAACATATAAGGGGTATTAGTTTTTTGTATAGTTAAATTCCTTTAGCTTTGACCAAGTTTAGAGCCAAAAATACCGACATCCACAATATTAAGCAAAAAAATGAAAATTTACTTCATGATGAATCGAATTGTACCAATTTGATATTATGGATTTTGATATATTTATCTATAAATTTGATCAAACTTAAAAATGTTTGAATTTTTAAAAAAAGTAATACACCTTATATTTTAAAACAAAGTGTTCATATTTTTTTCAACATATACCCAACAACATCAACGGGCGCAGCAAAGCGTGCCTAATCCTTCTAGTGTAGTACCAAATCATCAAGTAAGTGGAGAGTACAAAAAGAACTTCACAACAACGGGGCGGCTAAGAAATAGGCACATGTTGATCTAGCTTGCAATTGTGGGAACGGTATCTCATGCCTTCTTCAGTAAACAAGAAAGTTTTTTTTTTTGCGAATGCAGTAAACAAGAAAGTTGGTACAGTAGTATTTTCGATCTTTTCAAGGCCCAAACGGAAAAAAAAGGTACTGTAAGATTTTAGCACTATCCGATTGAACTTCCGGTAGTTCCACGGTTCCACCCCTGCACACATGATATTTGTTTACGGAAACATCATGAAAAGGGCAGAGTGCTCATATAGTTTCATTAAAGAAGAGTCTGATTTATACGAAAATTAGAGTGCAAGCACTAAAACTCTAATATCAAATGTTTAGGCACGGCAAATCTGACATTTTCATGTCAATTTATGTTAATGCCCATTCAGAAAAAATATTAACACCGTGACGGCAAATTTAGTTTACAAGCATGACAATTTCCTGACAAAAAATAAACTTAGAATAATTTGTTATGCTAGCCGACTAAACTTGCCATCCTCGCAGAACATAATTTTTCATGAAAAATGTTCGATTTGCCATGGTAAAAAAATCTGACCTCTGATTTGTAGTGGAGTCCCTAATTATATAAAAACCATGCAAAAACCCCAATAACGACACAAGCAACTAGTAACTAAAAAGCAAATGAAACTTTGTAAAACTTACTATTACGATTATCAAGTTTTAATGTTTGAAACTTGGTAAAAAAATTAAAAGGTGTCTAAATGTATCAAAAATAGTCTTATTCAAAAATACTCGTAGCAACAAACACGAATATGTGAACAAGTTTATTCTTTCGGTTTATAGAAGATACAATAGATTCAAGTTTATGGATTAAAAAGGGGTAAAATCATGAGAGAAAATCATGCGTCACTCTTCCCCACCTCTCTCACCCAAATCCTGGACGAGATTAAGGATTAGAAACTGGCACTTATTGCAGCTGGAGGTTTACAACGTTTCGTGAGAGAGTAGCTTAGCTAGATGTATGCAATGGGTGTTTCCTACAATAATGTTCACAACTTTGCTAGGATTTATTGTAACAAACATTTTCTAAACTTATGGTATGCTTTCTGTGTACTGTTGAAAAAAAAGGACCTAAGAGCATCTACAACCGGACCCCTCAAACCCGCCGCAAACGCCCCGGGCAGAGCGCCCGTTCACTGTCCGATCATGAAATTTGAACCCAGGCGGGCCTGTCAAACTGCCCTCAAACGCCCGGGCCGACTAGCACCCCCATATCCAGCCGAAATATGGGCCGGATATGGGGCGGTTCGGGCGCGTCCGGGTGCCCCCGTCACGTCGACTTGGCCCAACCTAGCCTACGGCTGCCCCAGAAATATTGCTGTTCGGAAAACCCTAAACCATAGTCAATCTGAACTCCGCTTCACTCCCCTCTCCGTCCACTCCACTTCTGATCCCTTCCAAACGCATCCGATGACCGGCGACCGAAGCAGCGCTGCCTCCGGTGGGGACTCCGGCTCCGACGACGACTGGTCTAGCCTGCTGCGTGAAGCGGACCCCGACGATGTGGAGGAGGTCGCCCTCCACATCACACTAGTAGAAAAAGGGCCTTTCGTTCGGGCCTGGCCAGCCCATTAGTCCCGGTTCTTCCACGAATCGGGACCAATGGATGCATTCGTCCCGGTTCGTGAGCCCAGGGGGGCGGCCTGGGCCTCGTGGGCATTGGTCCCGGTTCGTATGGAGTCATTTGTCCCGGTTCTAGGCACGAACCGGGTCCAATGGGCCTCGCTCCTGGCCCACAAATATTGGTCCCGGTTCTTAGCTCGAACCGGGACAGAAGGCTGGGCTTTAGTCCCGGTTTCAGCCACGAGCCGGGACAAATGAGTTGCCTATATATACCCCGTCGCCGCAGCAGAGCACTCCACAGTGCTCTGTTTTTTCTGGCCAGCGAGGAGAGGGCATTTGGATGCTCTAGCTCACCTCCTATGCACACGAGGTGTTCGATGAAATGCCCGAGCCACGCTAGTTAAGCTTTCTCCTCTCGAAGCTCGACCTCCAAACTCCATTTTCCCCGAGATTTGTCTAGGTTTAGCGGTCCGTCACGTCCCGTCCCCGTCTTTGCCGCCGTCGATCGCACGCGTCGATCTCGTCGCCTGCACCACTGTGGTGAGCCTCTTATCTTCTTCCAAAATAAAAAATTCTTACTTTAGATAGATACTTGTCTAATTTTCTTACTTTTATTATTGCTTGTTATTATATAGTGCGATGGTTTTGGTATCCGCCCCCGTTGGCCCTCGTCCTGGCTATGATTCGGATGTGGTATATATTATCTTTTATAACTATTTGGTTCATTTATTGTTTATGACAATTATGCCCATCAAGTTGACATAGATTTTATTTATGTAGGAGGTAGTTGAACCGGAAATTCCAACCGACCCTATTGTCGAGAGGTTAAATTTAGTTGAAGAAGAAAACAATTACTTGAAGGAAAAAATAAAAAAATTGAGGAGGAGAAGATGATATTGGAGTTGCATGTTGTGGATGTCGTCGATGATCACAAGATCAATATGGATGCAATGCGGTTGAAGATGAGAAAGATTAGAAAATATTCCATTCATATCGAGGCTTGGTATCATTATGCCGTTGGATCAATTTTAACCTTGGTTGTGATTATGATCGCATTTATTGTTGCGTTGAAATGTTTCACATAGTTTTAATGTATGGTTTAACTAGATGTTCTGAAGAGCTATATGTTGTTCAATGAGAACTATGTATGTACTTTGTTTTTAATGTGATGATGAACTTCTATTAATTTGGTCACTTATCTATCCATGTGAATCTGTAATGGTTTTTGACACACATAATGTGATGATGAACTTCTATTATTTTGGTCACTTATCTATCCATGTGGCTTTGAATGGTGCATTTTGAACACACAAAAAGTCTGGAGTTGAAATAAGTTCAAATAAATGAAATCCCTTTGTAACAGATGAGTTTTCGTCCGAAATCCTGATACTTCGAAAGAGATTGTCCATTTTGTACACGAAGTGCATCCAGTTTTTGTCGTAACCCTCTCAACTTTTTAATACATGCTATGTGGGTGAAATGATGATACCATGCCAACTTTCAACCTTTTTAGAGTTCATTTGTAGTGCTTTTCAATTTCAAGGTCATTTAGCTCAAAAAAAATTAGTAAATGTATGAAAAATAACAAATGAAGTCAGAAAGTGTTGAAAATCGATGATGTGGCTTTGAATGGTCCATTTTGAACACACAAGATTTGTGCAGTTCAAATAAGTTTAAAAAATGAAATCCCTTTGTAACAGACGAGTTTCCGCATGAAACCCTTATACTTCGAAAGAGATTGTCTGTTTTGTACACGAAGTGCATCTAGTTTTTTCCGTAACCCTTTTAACTTTTATGATACGACCGGTTCTAAGTGTACCGACAACAATGATGGCACACAAGCTAATATTCAGGATCCAGTTGTCGTCGCTCCAGTAGTAGTCTCAGAGGGTGATGTATATGTTTCAACCTGGATACAGCAGAAATACGAAGACGCTGATGAGCAAGTCGCCGTTACATGCGTGCATGCAACATGGTGCAACGATCAGAGCAAGTTCAGACAAATGACAATTACATTGGCCAATCAGGAAATTACACATGAGTCAACTAGAGGAGCAAACCTAGAGCTGACCGGGTGCATCATTGGGTCCATGCTAAAACAAACTAGTACATGCACGCACAGTACAAAGGGAGTTTGCTTTTATCTTTTGGAGGAAATAGATCGGCCAAGGATTGCTCATGAATTTGCATGCAAGTTACGTACTTTGATCAGAGATAATAAAACAGGAGACATATTGGCTGATTTGTTGGGATCCATCAAGAAGATAAAAGGCAGATATTTATTTCTGTTTTTGCCACCTCCACGTAAAGAGGAAAGTGCTCAACGTGGAAAGAGTTGGAGGTTAGTACGTGATTTCATGTCATTAAAAGACACGGGCTGGGGTCCACCACCATTATTATTCGGTTGTAAGTTTAGGGTCAGCCGATGTTTAAAATGTAGTTTAATTAGAAAAGAGTTTTTACGTGTGCTAGTTTATTGTCCTGGTTACATACGTGAGGTGTTGGTCGGTTACTGTTTTTTCTTTGAGATCATGTACCGTAGGTGTTTGTGCACGCTATATATAAAGCCAATTGCGTAATGTAATGGGAGGTTATTTTTATATGAAATAGACACGATGTGTTTTTCAGGGTAGACACCTGTATCAAGTTTTGGAGGGATCTTTAGAAAACCTCTGTGTTACGATTTCTCTTCGTGGAAATTGTTTTGCACGTGAGTACCTTCGTCGAGATTGGTTTTCTCGTGCTGGGCCGCAAGGTTCAAACCCTCTACTTCGTGTACATCGCGTGCGCAAGCGAGAGGTTGCTACTGCTGGTGGTGGAGTGTCGTGAAAGGTCGGGCCGCAACAACCGATCGGACCTCACATCGAGTTCCGGTTCTATATCATTTTATGCACATGCTATGTGGGTGAAATGATGATACCATGCCAACTTTTAACATTTTCAGAGTTCATTTGGAATGCTTTTGAATATCAGGGTCTTATAGCTCAAAAAAATCAGTAAATACATGAAAAATAACAAATGAAGTCAGAAAGGGTTGAAATTTGATGATGTGGCTTTGAATGGTGCATTTTGAACACACACAAAGTCTGGAGTTCAAATAAGTTCAAAAAAATGAAATCCCTTTGTAATAGACGAGTTTCCGTATGAAACCCTGATACTTCGGAAGAGATTGTCCATTTTGTACACGAAGTGCATCCACTTTTTGCCGTAACCCTCTCTAGTTTCTTGCACATGCTATGTGGGTGAAATGATGATACCATGCCAACTTTCAACCTTTTTAGAGTTCATTTGTAGTGATTTTCGATTTCAAGGTCATTCAACTCAAAAAAATCAGTAAATGCATGAAAAATAACAAATGAAGTCAGAAAGCGTTGAAAATTGATGATGTGGCTTTGAATGGTGAATTTTGAACACAGAAAAAGTATGGAGTTCAAATAAGTTCAAAAAAATGAAATCCCTTTGTAACAGACGAGTTTTCGTATGAAACCCTGATACTTCGAAAGAGATTGTTCGTTTTGTACAAGAAGTGCATCCAGTTTTTGCCGTAAGCCTCTCTACTTTCTTGCACATGCTATGTGGGTCAAATGATGATACCATGCCAACTTTCAACCTTTTCAGAGTTCATTTGAAGTGTTTTTCAATTTCAGGGTCTTATAGCTCAAAATAATCAGTAAATGCATGAAAAATAACAAATGAAGTCAGAAAGGGTTGAAAATTGATGATGTGGCTTTGAATGATGCATTTTGAACACAGAAAAAGTATGGAGTTCAAATAGGTTCAAAAAAATGAAATCCCTTTGTAATAGATGAGTTTCCATATGAAACCCTGATACTTCGAAAAAGATTGTCTGTTTTGTATACGAAGTGCATTCAGTTTTTGCCGTAAGCCTCTCTACTTTCTTAGAAACAAAATAAAATATATAAGTAGAAACAAAATAAAATAAAATTTAACAACATAAATTAAATTTTTGAAACTAAAATTATCAAAGTATTTTTTGTTCAAAACATTATAAGAAACCTCTTAAATTTATGAAACTAAAATTATATAAAATTGATGCAACTAAAATTATCAAAGTATTTTCTGTTCAAAATCATTAAAAGCAAAAAAGAATTTTCATAAAGAACTTTTTTTGTTAGAAACTTTAATAGAAAAAGAATTATCATAAAATAAAATAAATAAGTAATTATAAATAAAATAAAATAAATAATTATTTTGTTGTAAGTAGAAACAAAAAAATAAAGCAAAAAAGAAAACAAACTGGAAAAATATAAAAAATTGCCACCTACTGGGCCACCACGGCCTGAATACGACTAGAAATCCATCTGTACATGGGCCAGGATGCAGGCCCGCAGGCCCAATAGGCCCAACATGGCAGTGACAAGGGTAGGCAAGTACTGCCTACATATTAGAGAGGAGCTCAGCACCTGAGCCGCAACGCAACTTATAAACAGGTGTTGAGCTCTCTCAACTAGCGAGGTGGGACTAAACTCCCACCACACCACCGACGTGCCACCCTTTCGTCCCGGTTGGTGCCACCAACCGGGACCAATGCCCACCTTTGGTCCCGGTTGGTGGTACGAACCGGGACGAATACCATCCTTTGGTCCCGGTTCGTGCCACCAACCGGGACCAAAGGTCTCTGTTTCCCGCCCTTTTGGGCTGCTGAAAAGAGACCTTTGGTCCCGGTTGGTGGCACGAACCGGGACCAAAGGGGGTTATTTGTCCCGGTTTGTGCCACCAACCGGGACCAAAGATTCTACTATATAAGCCCACACTTAGAAAATTTGGCAGTTTCATCGCCAATTGCCTCCTGACGATGCCGAGCTCATCGATGCCGCTAGGCTGCCCCGACACCGTCCGCCGCCCCTGCCGTCGCCCCCGACCGCGCCGTTGCCGTCGCATGTGCCTCATCGTCGTCGTCTCCGTCGCCGTCGCCGATGTCGTCCCCGAGCCCACGCGCCCCTACCCTCGCTCCCGAGCGCGCCTTCGTCGTCCGCCGTCCCCGAGCCTTCCTCGTCGCCGACGCCACCTCGCTGTGAGCGCCGCCCCGATCCCCTGCTCCTCCTCCCTGTACTGGCCGCCGTCGCCGCCGCACGCTGCCACCGCACCGCCGCCCCTGCCCTTCGCTGCCGCCGTGTGTCGTGGTTCTAAGCCTGACAGTAGAGTGGGGGGTAGGTATGGAGAGGCAAGGTCCTATTTATGGAGAGGTTGTAAACACCAGGGATGTACGAGTTCAGGCCCTTCTCGGAAGAAGTAATAGCCCTACGTCTCGGAGCCCGGAGGCGGTCGAGTGGATTATGAGTATATGAGTTACAAGGTGCCGAACCCCTCTACCTGTGGAGGGGGGTGGCTTATATAGAGTGCGCCAGGACCCCAGCCAGCCCACGTAGGAGAGGATGTAAGGTGAGTTAAGTCTGGGGCGTTACTGGTAACGCCCCACATAAAGTGTCTTTACTATCATAAAGCCTACTTAATTACAGGCCGTTGCAGTGCAGAGTGCCTCTTGACCTCCTGGTGGTCGAGTGAGTCTTCATGGTCGAGTCCTTCAAGTCAGTCGAGTGAGTCCCTCGTTGGTCGACTGGAAGGCGACCTCTTCTAAGGGTGTCCTTGGGCAAGGTGCTTAGATCAGGTCCATGACCCTACCCTAGGTACATGACCCCATCATTAGCCCCCGAATGGATTGAGGCTTCGAGTGAGGAAGGAGTTTATGTTGTTTCCGATTAACCTTTGCACACTGGTCGTGCGTTGTTCTGGACCAAAGAATCTCTTCGTCGATAGTGAGCAACTTGTCTTCAGTCGACTCGATCCATTCTCTTCTTTCGTCGAGTGATCTTTCGGGCTTCGACGATCTCCGAGCGACGGATCGTGGGAAACCCCGTGTCTAACAGACTGATCTGCCGTTCGCGGATTCCGCGGGATGCGAAATTTGGGGATGCGCGCGAAGCGGAGCGGACCGCGGTGTTCGGATGGGACGGGACATAGATGCCTCGATCTCCGTGCCGCTTTCTTCGCCACGTATCCCGTCTGCATAACTGTCCCTGGATATGATTAGATCGACCGGGCCCACCTGTCATCCACTCGGAAGGGACCTTATAAATGCGCCCGGCGAGGATTTTTTGTACTGTGCCTCAGCATTCTCTCTCTCTCTGCTCCCTTCGTCCCCGTCCAGCGCGCTCGCTCTCGCCCCCGCACAACTTCCCCTCGCGCATCTCGCCGGCAACCATGGCCAAGGAGAAGACGGCGGCGCTGGAACGCGCGAAGAAGGCGTCGGCGTCGGAGAAGGCGAAGGGGAGATCTACCAGCCGCGGCGGGTCTTCGTCCAGATCCCGCCTGCCGAAGGGCTGGGTCCAAGGAGACTGGATCCAGTCGACCATCACAGAAAAAGATCTCCTCGACATGGCCAACAAGGGCTTGATCCCTCATGGAGCTGCGAGGCTTCCGGGGAAGGAGTGGCAGCCCCAGCCAGAGGAGGGTGAGTGCGTGCTCTTGGCCACCCATGTTGATCGTGGATTTTCTTTGCCGCCGAGTATTTTCTTCCGTGGCTTGTTGAACTTCTTTGGAGCGCAGCTCCACCACTTTACCCCAAATTCTATCGCCTATCTTGCCGCGTTCGTGTCCATGTGTGAGGGTTTCCTGGGCTGTCGACCGCACTGGGGTTTGTTCAAGCATATATTCACGTGTCGCTCTCAGACCGTGAAGAAGGCGAGCCCAGGCGATGAAAGAACCCGAGTCGTCCAAATGTGTGGGGGTCTGGGGATCCAGGTGAGGAATAAGAGCACCTTCCCGCCCATGACCTTTCCCGAGTCAGTCAGAGGCTGGCAGTCGACCTGGTTCTACTGCCAGGACCAGTCGACGCCGGGGCAGTCGAGTGGACTCCCTTAGTTTACCATGGACCGAGTGAACAAGCCCTCCTCTCTGAAGTTGATTCCGGAGGAGAAAGCTGACGTGAAGATGTTGATGGAGCGCATGGTGCAGTTGGTTCGGGAGGGAGTGACGGGCATGGATCTCCTGGAGGTCTTCCTTAGGCGTCGCATCCAGCCCCTTCAGTTCCGGAGCCACTGCATGTGGTTGTACTGTGGGACTGAAGACGAGACTCGAGTCCATCCAGAAGCAGTCGACGATGTCACTCTGGAAAGATGGATGGCAGCCGTTACCGGAAACAAGGATAACCCACGCGGAGCCAGAAGGATTCCTCCACTTGACCACAACAGCGGTCCAAACAAGGTACGCTTGCTCTGCTCTCCACTGTGTTCTTGTCACATTCATTTCTGTTTATCCTGCCGACTGGTCGATTGATCCTTGTCTTGATATCTGCTAGGCCCTCACCGAGCTGTACTCGATGCCCAATGGGGCACAAGCTCCGACTGAGGAGGGTGAGGCGAGTGGGGGCGAGATCCAGGAGGAGGAGGAATGGGACTCGGACGTTGCTGAGGATGATGATGACGATGATGATGATGACGGTGATGAAGATGACGTTGAAGACGAGGAAGAAGAGGAGGAGGAAGTCGTACCACCGCGCTCAGAAAGGCGGTCGAAGCTTGTCCATGACCCTTCGACTGAACGTGGTAAGGGGGTTGCGACCGTTGCTCAGTCGACCAAACGCCCTCGGACCACCTCTCCAGTGCTGACTGAAAAGGCGCCGAAGCAGCCCAGGGCGGCCCCGTCGAAGCCGATCAAGCTCCTGCCGAAGATGAAGGTGTCCATCCCCACCATATCAGGGTAATCGTGCTGCTTAAGTCTTCTTATTTTGTGTGAACTTTGTCTCTGGTTGACGCTGAAGTTAGTCGACTGATTCTTTGGAGTTGCAGTGCTGCTACTTCTGAGACCTCAGCCCGGGCAAATGACCATGAGATGGAGGACGCAGCAACTTCAAAACCAGGTACTATATTCTTAACGCCGTTTTTAGTCGACTGACTCGCGATCTCTGATCCTGATTCTTCTCCGTAGCTCCACCCAATGCTGTTATCAATCTCCCTGATGATGATGAGGATGAGGAACCGCTGAAGCGCAGAAGGAGTAGGAAAGCGTCTGCCAGCAAGGTGCCCCAGGATGTGACGGCGCCTGAGATTCTGATTGCGGAGGAAGAGAACACCACTCGACACACGGTGTCCTTCGCAGATCCACTGACGAGTGCTCAGCAGCCCTCCCTCTTCACGATGCACCACGTCCCAGAGGACCAAGCTGGCGCGGCGAAGGAGGCGATACGCCAGGCGGGAATCATGATGGAGCAGTTGAAGACCATCCGGGATGCGAGCCAGGCAGCTTATGACGCCAGTTCTGCCCTCCAAAGCAATGTTCAGGTCAGTCGACCACCGTTTGTTCTGTTGGATATGCTACCAAAAACTTTTTCCTTTTCGGAATTTATAGTAGTCACCCACTGGGTGTGTCGATTAAACTCCGTGTTAGCGGGGGCACGCTGAGTGCACCTGCTGGGTGTAGTCCCCAAGGCTAAGGTCGACTGCTGGCAGTCGGCCTTAGGCTTTATAATGTCAATCTTTCTGTCAGTCGACTATGTCGACTGGATTTCACAAACCGGTGGGGGCACGCTGAGTGCACCCACTAGGTGTAGTCCCCGAGACTGTGGTCGACTGCTTGCAGTTGATTACAGTCTTAAAGAATACATCTCTCTTTTTTTTTGTGGTCGACTGGTCGACTTTATGTTCAACAGGATTAGTGGGGGCACGCTGAGTGCACCCACTAGGTGTAGTCCCCGAGACTACGGTCGAATGCTTGTATTCGGCTGTAGTCTTAGAAACGTGTGATTTTTCCTTTTTCACTCGGAAGTGAATTATATTTGACATTTAGTCGATTGGTTCTTCGCAGAACTCCTGTGATCTTGTGGCTCGCTACTCTGAGCTGGAAAACAAGCACACTCAACTCGAGCTGAGCTTGAAGCTGGTTTAGGAGAAGCTGACGAAGGCAAAGGAGGAGACCGAAGGTATGTTTGGTGAGACCCTGACGACTGCTTTTCCCCTTGCTTGTTTCAAAATCTGATCTTGCTGTAACTTGCAGGTAAGGTAAGGGAGGCCCAACAGAAGAAAGACCTCGAACTAGCTGAGAAGATCAAGCTTGCTGACGAGAAGTTAGCTTCAGTCACCAAGCTTGAACAAGACAATACCAATCTGAAAGCTGCTCTTGGGATCGCCAACAAGGAGGTCAGTCGACTAAAAACTGATAAAGCTGCCCTGACCGACCAAGTCAGTAAGTTGACTGGGAAGAAAAATGATCTGGAGGCCTTCCTGAGTGGTCTTGCCAAGAAGCTATTTCTTATGCTTGAAGGTAAACCTCTATGCTCGGCAAACATTTCCAATTGTGGTTTTTCCATTCGACCATCCCCTTGACTCAGTGATCATCCTTGCAGAATTTTGCCAAAACTTTGAAGAAGAAACTAGCCGGCTGGAGCCAAACCTCGACCCCGTCAATTCTCCGGTGAACGACGAAGTTGCCATGGATGTTTTCCGACTGGAGTCTCGTGTTGCAGCTGTCGTGGACTATCTCGCAAGGCTGAAGGCCGCCACATCTCGCATCGACTCGACGCTCTGGCCTGAGGAGACACTTCAGAATGACCTTGAGTCGCTGATGGCCCGCTTGAACACGATCCCTGGTCGAGTGCAGGAATGGAAGAAGTCCTCGGCTCGGTGTGGTGCAGATGTTGCTCTGTGTCTGGCCCGAGTCCACTGTAAAGATGCGCGAGAAGAGAAGCTGGCGGCCCTTCGGGTGGCCAACACCAAGAAACACGACTTCAGGTCCTTTATGGAAACTTTCCTTGCGGCTGCCACTCGGATCGCCGACGGAATTGACCTTGATGAATTCGTTGCACCTTCCAGCCCTCCACAGGAGGGGTAAAAAACTTCTTCTGGCTCGACGCTTTAAATTTGCCTCGGTATGCCGAGTGGAATTGTAACCAATAAACCTTAACAGGCTTAACGCCTGAGCACTTTCGGTTCCTTTAGATATCGATTCAAACTTGAATTTGGTGCTTGAATACGATTGCTTTTGGCTCGAAATGTCTTTTGCAGGTTCAAAGCAAGGCGCCTTTACTGCAATCGACTTATTCTTTAGTCCACTTAGGCGAGCACTGGGCTGCGGCTAAGCCTCCGAGTGGAAGCCCGGCTTACCACTCGGTAGGATTTCTATAGCTTAGGCGAGCACTGGGCTGCAGCTAAGCCTCCGAGTGAGGGGTTTACTCTTCACTCAGTAGGATTTTGATAACTTAGGCTAGCACTGGGCTGCAGCTAAGCCTCCGAGTGAGAGGTTTGCTCTTCACTCGGTAGGATTTTTATAACTTAGGCGAGTGCTTGGACTGCAGCTAAGCCTCCGAGTGAGAGGGTTGCTCTTCACTCGGTAGGATTTTTGTAACTTAGGCGAGTGCTTGGACTGCAGCTAAGCCCCCGAGTGAAAGTCTGGCTTACCACTCGGTAGGATTTTGATAACTTAGGCGAAA
>NC_041388.1:53145348-53146216 GCF_002162155.2 Triticum dicoccoides
GGATCGCCGACGGAATTGACCTTGATGAATTCGTTGCACCTTCCAGCCCTCCACAGGAGGGGTAAAAAACTTCTTCTGGCTCGACGCTTTAAATTTGCCTCGGTATGCCGAGTGGAATTGTAACCGATAAACCTTAACAGGCTTAACGCCTGAGCACTTTCGGTTCCTTTAGATATCGATTCAAACTTGAATTTGGTGCTTGAATACGATTGCTTTTGGCTCGAAATGTCTTTTGCAGGTTCAAAGCAAGGCGCCTTTACTGCAATCGACTTATTCTTTAGTCCACTTAGGCGAGCACTGGGCTGCGGCTAAGCCTCCGAGTGGAAGCCCGGCTTACCACTCGGTAGGATTTCTATAGCTTAGGCGAGCACTGGGCTGCAGCTAAGCCTCCGAGTGAGGGGTTTACTCTTCACTCGGTAGGATTTTGATGACTTAGGCTAGCACTGGGCTGCAGCTAAGCCTCCGAGTGAGAGGTTTGCTCTTCACTCGGTAGGATTTTTATAACTTAGGCGAGTGCTTGGACTGCAGCTAAGCCTCCGAGTGAGAGGGTTGCTCTTCACTCGGTAGGATTTTTGTAACTTAGGCGAGTGCTTGGACTGCAGCTAAGCCCCCGAGTGAAAGTCTGGCTTACCACTCGGTAGGATTTTGACAACTTAGGCGAAACGGATTCGCAGCTAAGCCTCCGAGTGGGAGGTTTGCTCTTCACTCGGTAGGATTTTTATAACTTAGGCGAGTGCTTGGACTTGCAGCTAAGCCTCCGAGTGAGAGGGTTGCTCTTCACTCGGTAGGATTTTTGTAACTTAGGCGAGTGCTTGGACTGCAGCTAAGCTCCTGAGTGAAAGTCTGGCTTACGACTCGGTAGGATTTT
>NC_041388.1:53146716-53166534 GCF_002162155.2 Triticum dicoccoides
AAGCCCCCGAGTGAAAGTCTGGCTTACCACTCGGTAGGATTTTGATAACTTAGGCGAGTGCTTGGACTGCAGCTAAGCCTCCGAGTGAGAGGGTTGCTCTTCACTCGGTAGGGTTTTTGTAACTTAGGCGAGTCCTTGGACTGCAGCTAAGTCCCCGAGTGAGAGGTTTGCTCTTCACTCGGTAGGATTTTTATAACTTAGGCGAGTGCTTGGACTGCAGCTAAGCCTCCGAGTGAGAGGTTTGCTCTCCACTCGGTAGGATTTTGACAAACTTAGGCGAGTCCTTGGACTGCAACTAAGCCTCCGAGTGAGAGGTTTGCTCTTCACTCGGTAGGATTTTTACAAACTTAGGCGAGTCCTTGGACTGCAGCTAAGCCTCCGAGTGAGAGGTTTGCTCTTCACTCGGTAGGATTTTTTACAACTTAGGCGAGCACAGGGCTGCAGCTAAGCCCCCGAGTGGAAGTCTGGCTTACCGCTCGGTAGGATTTTGATAACTTAGGCGAAACGGATTCGCAGCTAAGCCTCCGAGTGGGAGTCTGGCTCACCACTCGGTAGGATTTTTACAAACTTAGGCGAAACGGATTCGCGGCTAAGTCACCCACTGAGGGGGAATTTTATTGGACAAAAATAAAAAGTGACAAAAATTATGGAGGAACTATGACACTATTATTTTGAGGTCCATGAACTACAGAAGTACTTTATTGCAACTCATCCGAGTGATAAAACTTAAGTATAAAATGGGCGGAGTAGTTCCGCGTTCCAAGCTCGGGGCTCGTCGATATTATGCTCGACGTTGTAAAGACGGTACGCCCCGTTGTGGAGAACCTTGGTGACGATGAAGGGACCTTCCCAAGAAGGAGCAAGCTTGTGTGGTTTGTGCTGATCCACTCGGAGAACTAAATCTCCTTCCTGGAAGGCTCGACCTCTCACATTTCTGGTCGTGGAAACGACGCAAATCTTGTTGGTAGATGGTCGACCGGATCAGAGCCATCTCCCTTTCTTCCTCTAAAAGGTCGACTGCGTCCTGCCGCGCTTGTTCAGCCTCTGCTTCGTTGTAGATTTCAACTCGAGGAGCATTGTGGAGAAGATCACTCGGCAAGACTGCTTCAGCTCCGTAGACCAAGAAGAATGGAGTTCTTCCGGTCGACCGATTAGGTGTGGTCCGCAGCCCCCAAAGCATTGAGGGAAGTTCGTCGACCCAAGCTCCAGCTGCGTGTTTGAGATCACGCATCAGTCGGGGCTTCAAACCCTTAAGAATCAGTCCATTAGCTCGCTCTGCTTGTCCATTCGACTGCGGATGGGCGACTGAAGCATAGTCGACCCGTGTGCCTTGGGAGTTACAGAAATCTCTGAATTCCTTCGAGTCAAAGTTCGACCCATTATTCGTAATGATGCTGTGCGGGACTCCATATCTGAATATTAGTTCCCTGATGAAGCTAACATCAGTACCGGTGTCAAGGTTCTTGATTGGTTTAGCCTCGATCCACTTGGTGAACTTGTCGACTGCCACCAGTACATGCGTGAAGCCGCTTCGTCCTGTTCTCAAAGGACCGACCATGTCCAATCCCCATACTGCGAAAGGCCAGACGAGTGGGATGGTCTTCAGAGCCGATGCAGGCTTGTGCGACATATTCGAGTAGAACTAACATCCCTCGCACTTATCCACTATCTCTTTTGCCATCTCATTCGCCTTTGGCCAGTAAAATCCGGCTCGATATGCTTTGGCCACGATGGTCCGAGAGGACGCATGATGACCACAGGTTCCCGAGTGGATATCATTGAGGATGAGTCGACCTTCTTCTGGTGTTATGCACTTCTGACCAACTCCAGTCGCGCTTTCTCTGTATAATTGTCCTTTGATTACGGTAAAGGCCTTAGATCGACGGACGATCTGTCGAGCCTCTTCCTCATCCTCCGGAAGCTCTTTTCTCAGGATATACGCGACATATGGAACTGTCCAGTCGGGAATGACCACCAAGACCTCCATGATCAAGTCGACCACCGCTGGGACTTCAACCTCAGTCGGATCTGTGGCACTCTTGGGCTGTGGAGTTTCTTCAGTGAAAGGATCTTCTTTGACTGACGGAGTGTGTATATGCTCCAAGAACACACCACTCGGAATGGCTTCTCTCTTGGAACCTATCTTTGCTAGATCATCAGCTGCTTGATTTTTCAGTCGGGGTATATGATGGAGCTCCAACCCCTCGAACTTCTTTTCCAGCTTCCTCACTGCACTGCAGTATCCAGTCATGGCTGGGCTTCTCACGTCCCACTCCTTCATCACCTGGTTGACCACTAAATCCGAGTCGCCATAGACCATCAGGCGACGGACGCCGAGTGAAATGGCCATGCGCAACCCATATAAGAGGGCCTCATATTCTGCCTCATTGTTGGAGGAATCAAAGTGAATCTGGAGCACATATCTGAGCTTATCTCCTCTGGGGGAAACCAGGACAACCCCAGCACCGGAACCATTCAACATCTTGGAGCCATCAAAGAACATGGTCCAATGCTCCGAGTGAACTTCAGTCGGCTGCTGCTGTTCAATCCACTCGGCGAGGAAATCTGCTATTGCCTGGGACTTAATGGCTTTCTTTGCCTCAAACTTGATATCAAGGGGAAGAAGTTCAATCGCCCATTTGGCCACTCGACCAGTTGCATCTCTGTTGTGCAAAATCTCTGATAGTGGAGCGTCGCTGACGACTGTGATGGAATGATCAGAAAAATAATGAGCAACCTTCTTTGTGGTCATGTATATTCCATACACAAGCTTCTGATAATGAGGATATCTCTGCTTGGATGGAGTCAAGACTTCAGACAAATAATACACTGGGCGCTGAACTTTGAGAGCTTTTCCTTCTTCTTCCCGCTCGACCGTAAGCACAGTACTGACGACTTGTCCTGTGGCTGCGATATATAGCAACAGAGGCTCTTTGCTGATTGGAGCAGCAAGCACCGGCTGGGTGGAGAGCAGAGCTTTTAGCTCGGCAAACGCTGCATCAGCTTCTCGAGTCCACTCGAACTTGTCTGTCTTCTTCATCAGTCGGTAAAGAGGCAATGCCTTTTCACCAAGTCGTGAGATGAATCGACTTAATGCGGCCAAGCATCCAGTAAGCTTCTGGACATCGTGCACTCGCACAGGGCGTTTCATTCGGAGAATAGTGCCAATCTTCTCTGGATTAGCGTCGATTCCCCGTTCGGAAACGAGAAAACCGAGTAACTTGCCACCAGGAACTCCAAATGTGCACTTTGATGGATTGAGCTTGATATCATATCTTCTGAGGTTGGCAAATGTTTCGGCGAGATCAGCGAGCAGGTCGGAACCTTTTCGTGACTTGACAACGATATCATCCATATATGCTTCCACATTCCGACTGATTTGAGTGAGTAGACACTTCTGAATCATTCGCATAAATGTGGCTCCGGCATTCTTGAGGCCGAATGGCATGGTGATATAGCAGAAGCACCCGAATGGAGTGATGAAAGCTGTTTTTACCTCGTCGGGTCCATACAGACGGATCTGGTGGTACCCGGAGTAGGCATCTAGAAAAGACAATCTCTCGCATCCCGCGGTCGAGTCAACAATTTGATCTATGCGAGGGAGAGGAAAATGATCTTTCGGGCAGGCCCGGTTGATGTGTTTGAAATCAATGCACATTTGGAGTGATTTATCCTTCTTAGGAACCATGACGACATTAGCGAGCCACTCGGAGTGGTATATCTCTCGGATAAATTCTGCCGCCAATAGTCGAGCCACTTCCTCACCAATGGCTTTTCTCTTCTGGACGGCGGACCGCCGAAGATGCTCTTTGACTGGTTTTGCAGATGAGTCGACTCTTAGGCGATGCTCAGCCAGTCCCCTGGGAACACCTGGCATGTCAGCGGGCTTCCATGCAAAAATGTCCCAGTTCTCACGGAGGAACTAGATGAGCGCTTCTTCCTATTTTGGGTCGAGTGTTGTGGAGATGCGGGTCGGAGCTGCATCGGGGCCGGTCGGGTGAATGTGAACAGGCTTCGTCTCACCGGACGACTGAAATGCAGACTCTGTGGCGGGTTTCTTGGATCGCAGCAAGTCACTCGGATCTGCGTTTTGCTTGTATTCCTTGAACTCGACCGCTGTCACCTGGGAATCGGCAATCTTTGAGCCCTTCTGAAAGCACTCTTCTGCCTTTTTCCGATCACCGGTGACAGTGATCACTCCTTTGGGGCCGGGCATCTTCAATTTGAGGTACACGTAACATGGTCGAGCCATGAACCGTGCGTAAGCTGGTCTCCCCAAAATGGCATGATATGCACTCTGAAAATCCACGACCTCAAACGTCAACTTTTCTTTGCGAAAATGTTTCGAATCACCAAACACCACGTCCAAAGCTATTTGGCCGAGTGACTCGGCTTTCTTCCCTGGTATAACTCCATGAAAGCTCATGTTACTAGTGCTCAGTCGGGACATCAGAATGCCCATTCCTTTCAGTGTGTCTGCATACAATAAATTCAGCCCGCTTCCACCGTCCATCAGCACTTTTGTCAGTCGAGTGCCTTCGACAACTAGATCGACCACCAAAGCTTGCCTCCCAGGGGTGGCAATATGAGTCGGGTGATCAGATTGGTCGAATGTGATGGGTATTTGAGACCATTTCAAATAATTTGCTTTTGCTGGGGCAACCATGTTCACCTCTCGGTTAATGACTTTCAATCGACTCTTGCTTTCCACATCTGCAAAGATCATCAGAGTGGAGTTGATATGCGGATATCCTCCCTCACTGTCCTCCTTGTCTTCGGCCTTGTCCGACTCCTTCTCCTTGTCCTTAGACTGTTTTCCCCGAAACTGTTGGATCAGGAGTCGACATTGGCGAGTGGTATGCTTCGGGTAGATGATATTCCCCTCTTCGTCTTTCTTCGTGTGGATGTGACATGGCATATCCATTACGTCGTTCCCTTATTTATCCTTTACCTTCTTGGGGTTCCAGGATCCTTTTGGTTTCCCCTTAAACTTTCCCTGAGTCACGGCCAGAGCCTCTCCAGGAGCTGCCGGTTCAGCCTTCCGCTTCTGTTTCCGACTGGTGTTTCCTTTTTCCGACTGACTCGGCTTGTGCTTGCCGCTTCGGAGTCGGTCTTCTTCTTCGCCGTTGGCGTACTTGGTAGCAATCTCCATCATCCGACTCAAGGTCATGTCACCGGTTCGACCAAACTTCAAACTCAGTTCTCTATTCTTGACGCCATCTTTGAAGGCGCAGACTGCCTGATGATCAGACACATTCTCCACAGTGTGGTGCAAAGTGATCCATCTCTGAATATACTCTCTGAGAGTCTCATTGGTCTTCTGCACGCAGACTTGCAACTCTGTCAGTCCAGCTGGTCGCTTGCAAGTTCCTTCAAACGTTCTGATGAACACTCGGGACAAATCTTCCCAAGTGTAAATGCTGCTAGGCGGTAATTGAGTTAACCATGCCCTGGCAGAACCTTCCAGCATGAGGGGCAAATGCTTCATGGCCACCTCGTCGTTCCCACCACCAATCTGAACTGCCACTCGGTAGTCCTCAAGCCAAGTTTCAGGCTTAGACTCACCAGTGAACTTGCTGACTCCTGTTGCCAACCTAAAATTGGGAGGGATAACTGCGGCTCTGATAGCTTTGCTGAAACATTCAGGACCAGAAACATGCACTCGACTGCTTGTGGGCGCGTCTCTGTCGAGTCCGCCTCGATGGGCTCTGTTCCGGTCGACCAAACCTTGCACGATAATGGATCGCGCGTCGAAGCCTGGTTCTCTGGGGTCGACTGGAACCCTTCGCCCTGTACTGTACTGACGCCTGCATCTTGCTACCGAGGAGCGTAAGACCCACCCCTCGGAGGGGAATTGGGCACTCGACGCCTATCATCTCGGTCGAGTCGGTCGCCATATTGATCTCGCCGATTCTCGCGCCCTTCACGCCGCGGAGGCGATCTGGGGCTGTGAGCCGACTGAACCGTATTCGCAGTGACGGATCGACTGTGAATTCTGTTGCACGACTGAGACACGGCTGAATTCTGATCTCCTGCTGCCCGGAGCAGATCCCTGATCTGCATCAAACCTCTGCCAGCTTCCGACTGAGAAGGCTGGATGGACTCTGCTATACGGGTCGCAGCTGCTAAATTCTGGATTGGGGTTCGATATACCTGAGTCGGCGGGAAGAGTTGACGTCGACTGGTGTCGGGAACTCGTTGCCGCACGCGCTCGTCGAGTGCTCGCTGAAGATTCTCCAGTCGAGTGCGTTCGGCCAAATTGGCCAGACGTGCCTCCTCCAAGGCACGAGCCTCGGGGGTTTCTCCTGCAATGGGAGTACGCAGAGCATCCACGTTCCTGCGGCGAAGTTCCTCTCTTTGCAGAGAGTCGAATGGCTCGGGCTGGTACTCTTCGTGGCCTCGTGCGGGGTCGCCTCCGTCACCTGCTCCACCATCACGGGCGAAGCCAGGGGGAGTGCGGGGCCCGTCGACCATCAAGCTTTCCGCCGCTGGATCACTGCTACCGCACTCGGATGCCGTCTCTACGGAGCCAGTCGACAGATCGAACAAGCCGTAGAGAGATTCGTCGGGCTCGATTGCCGCAACTTGGGTGGTGGCCGATTGGCGAGCCACCGCGTGCCTCACCCATCGCTGAAGCCTCGACCGGCCCGAGCGCTTGCGCTGGCGGGAGACCGGGAGGGTGGACGATGGAGGAGCCGACCGATACGGGGTCGACGGTTGCCGCAGCAGAACGCCGCGGACACATGCGCGAAAATGCGTCGCACCGCGGACGGGGAGCGCATCAACGTCGAGTGGAGCCTCCTGGAGCCACGCGGAGTCGTCGGCGATGAAGGTGAGAGTGCCGAGACGGATCTCTCGACCCTCGACCAAAACTCCAGCAGACACCATGATGAAAGTACTCGGAAGAATCGCAACTTCTCCACAAAATCGCTAAAACACCTGCCCCACGGTGGACGCCAACTGTCGTGGTTGTAAGCCTGACAGTAGAGTGGGGGGTAGGTATGGAGAGGCAAGGTCCTAGCTATGGAGAGGTTGTAAACACCAGGGATGTACGAGTTCAGGCCCTTCTCGGAAGAAGTAATAGCCCTACGTCTCGGAGCCCGGAGGCGGTCGAGTGGATTATGAGTATATGAGTTACAAGGTGCCGAACCCCTCTACCTGTGGAGGGGGGTGGCTTATATAGAGTGCGCCAGGACCCCAGCCAGCCCACGTAGGAGAGGATGTAAGGTGAGTTAAGTCCGGGGCGTTACTGGTAACGCCCCACATAAAGTGTCTTTACTATCATAAAGCCTACTTAATTACAGGCCGTTGCAGTGCAGAGTGCCTCTTGACCTCCTAGTGGTCGAGTGAGTCTTCATGGTCGAGTCCTTCAAGTCAGTCGAGTGAGTCCCTCGTTGGTCGACTGGAAGGCGACCTCTTCTAAGGGTGTCCTTGGGCAAGGTACTTAGATCAGGTCCATGACCCTACCCTAGGTACATGACCCCATCACCGTGCGCCGCCCCTGTCTTGCGCGGCCGCCGTGCCGCCGCCCCTGCCCTATTTTTATTTCGTAGCATTTTTTTTTCATAAATGTATTTTTTGTATATGTGTGTGTATGTGTATATATGTGTGTACATGTTCATAGCATTTTTTCATAAATGTATTTTTTTGTCAATTTATGTATATGTTCATATATATAATGTGCATATTTGTAAAACAATTGTGTATGTATAGGAAAATTTATGTATATGTTTTTGTGCATATTTTTGTCAATTTATGTATATGTTCATATTTATAAGAAAAAAAAGGAGTGGAAAAAGAAGGTTAGTGCATTTTAGGTTAGTGTAGAGGAAAACGTAAAATAAGGAAAAGGAAGAAAAGTTTTATATATCTAGCTAGGAAAGGAATAAGAAGAAGAAAAAGAAGGAGAGGAAAAACGAAAATAAGAAGAAGAAGAAAGAAGAAGAAGAGGAGAGGAAGAAGAGGAGAAATAAATAAGAAGAGGAAAAAGGAAGAAAAAGAAGAGGAGATTTTCTATGTTTTCTTCTTCTCCTCTATTCCTTTCTTCTTCTCCTCTTTTTCTTCTTCTTTTTTTCTTCGATCTTCTCCTCTATTCCTTTCTTCTTCTCCTTTTTTTATTTCTTCTTCGTCTTCTAATTTTTTTATCGGGTATGTCGTTGTCGATATACCCCCTCCCCGATAACATTATTTTCCCATGTGTGTATGTCAGCGTTGTCGATATATATAACTCCCTCCCAGATAACTTCGACATGAGGGGCGGTTGATATATATACCCCCTCTCGACCGTGATAACTTATACCACGGGAGCACCCCTCGGCCCTCTCGCTCGACCAAAACTCTCGAGGACACCCAAACCCTAGAAAAAACAATGTCGGACTCCTACCCCTCCCGCCGCACCCCTACCCGATCGACAAACTCTCTTGAAGCCACCCAAATTTACCAAGTTAAAAGAGCATTGTCGTCGAGGCCACCCCGAACCCTTGAAGCGTTGTTGAGGCCACCCCAAACCCTTGAATCGTTGCCGAGGCCACCCAAAACCCTAGAGAAGCGTCGAGGCTAGGACACTAATATGATTCCTTATTGTGCTTAGCTAGCTAGTTCTATGTTTGCCACTAATATATCCATATGTCATGTTTGAATAATAATTGTCATGTTGTAAATATTTGCAGAAACTATGGATCCGCACCCCCGAGACGAAGCAACAGGAGCGGTGTTGGGGAAGATAATCGCACACGAAAGTGATGTCGTCTTGTCGTTTCTCCATGTCACATGCACCGATGGTCTGGAAAGACAGGATGAAGAAGCAGGCTACGACGATGATCAAACTATGGAGGAGGAAGGACACCGTAATGATGGCTCTGGTGACCGAATGGAGGGGGAAGGACACCGTGATGACGGCTCCGATGACCGAACGGAGGGGGAAGGACACTGTGATGACGGCTCCGGTGACCGAACGGAGTCCAGCCATGTATATATATATATATTAATTAATTAAGCATGTGTTGACTATAGCTAATTGATGTATTAATTGTTTTTGGTATGTACACATATTAACTCTCTTCTTTTTCTTCTTTTCTAGCCCTTCGGATCGAGCAACACTTCAGTAACGAGACGAGGCCCGAAGAGAAAGTTGCGCACGGATGAAAGGTACACGATCATCGAAATTGATCGCGCTGGCCAACCGATTGAACCCCTCCGGACCAAGCAAAAATTTAATGCTCAGTGCGGGGTTCTAGTTAGGGACATGATCCCGATCAGCATCTAGCAATGGTTGAAGCCTAAGGACAAAGACTCTCGGGTGTCTTATGTCAGCGATAGGCAGAAAGATGATCTTTGGACCGTGCTGCAGGAAAATTTCACCTTCCCGCCAGAGGAGGATCAGGAGAATCCAGTTAAAAAGCCAATGATCAAGGATTATGCTCTTAAGAAGATGGCTGAGCTATTCGGGAGGTGGAAGAATGAGCTGAAATCATCGTTTGTCGACCAAGACAAGACTCCGAAATTCATCGGCCGATTTGAGAAGATCAAAGATCAGTGGCCCGCATCTGTCACTGATACGTCTCCAACGTATCTATAATTTTTTATTGCTCCATGCTATATTATCTACTGTTTTGGACATTATTGGGCTTTATTATCCACTTTTATATTATTTTTGGGACTAACCCTTTAACTCGAGGCCCAACCCATAATTGTTGTTTTTTTTGCCTATTTTAGGGTTTCAAAGAAAAGGAATATCAAACTGAGTCCAAACGGAATGAAACCTTCGGGAACGTGATTTTCTCGCCGAACATGATCCAGGAGACTTGGACCTTACGTCAAGAAACAAAGGAGGAGACCACGAGGTAGGGGGCGTGCCTACCCCCCCAGGCGTGCCCTCCACCCTCGTGGGCCCCCTGTTGCTCCATCAACGTACTCCTTCCTCCTATATATAGCTACATACCCCAAACGATCAGATACGGAGCCAAAACCCTAATCCCACCGCCGTAACTTTCTGTATCCACGAGATCCCATCTTGGGGCCTGTTCCGGAGCTCCGCTGGAGGGGGTATCCATCACGGAGGGCTTCTACATCAACACCATAGCCTCTCCGATGAAGTGTGAGTAGTTTACCTCAGACCTTCGGGTCCATAGTTATTAGTTAGATGGCTTCTTCTCTCTTTTTGGATCTCAATACAATGTTCTCCCCCTCTCTTGTGGAGATCTATTCGATGTAATCTTCTTTTTGCGGTGTGTTTGTTGAGACCAATGAATTGTGGGTTTATGATCAAGTTTATCTATGAACAATATTTGAATCTTCTATTAATTCTTTTATGTATGATTGGTTATCTTTGCAAGTCTCTTCGAATTATCAGTTTGGTTTGGCCTACTAGATTGATCTTTCTTGCAATGGGAGAAGTGCTTAACTTTGGGTTCAATCTTGCGGTGTCCTTTTCCAGTGACAGTAGGGGCAGCAAGGCACGTATTCTATTGTTGCCATCAAGGATAACAAGATGCGGTTTTTATCATATTGCATGAATTTATCCCTCTACATCATGTCATCTTGCTTAAGGCGTTACTCTGTGTTCATGAAGTTAATACTCTTGATGCATGCTGGATGGCGGTCGATGAGTGGAGTAATAGTAGTAGATGTAGGAAGGAGTCGGTCTACTTGTCTTGGACGTGATGCCTATATACATGATCATACCTAGATATTCTCATAACTATGCTCAGTTCTGTCAATTGCTCAATAGTAATTAGTTCACCCACCGTAAAATACTTATGCTCTTGAGAGAAGCCACTAGTGAAACCTATGGCCCCCGGGTCTATCTTCATCATATTGATCTTCCAATACTTAGTTATTTCATTTGCTTTTACTTTGCCTTTATTTTACTTTGCATCTTTATCACAAAAATACCAAAAATATTATCTTATCATATCTATCAGATCTCACTCTCGTAAGTGACCGTGAAGGGATTGACAACCCCTTATTGCGTTGGTTGCGAGGAGTTATTTGCTTTGTGCAGGTACTAGGGGACGCGCGCGCAACCTCCTACTGGATTGATACCTTGGTTCTCAAAAACTGAGGGAAATACTTACGCTACTTTGCTGCATCATCCTTTCCTTTTCGGGGAAATCCAACGCAGCGCTCAAGAGGTAGCAAGAAGAATTTCTGGCGCCGTTGCTGGGGAGGTTCGCGCAAGTCAAGATTTGACTTCCGACAACGAGCCATTTCTGGCACCTACACAAAAGTCAATATACCAAGTACCCATCACAATCCTTATCTCCCGCATTACATTATTTGCCATTTGCCTCTCGTTTTCCTCTCCCCCACTTTACCCTTGCCGTTTTATTCGCCCTATCTCTCTATCCTCCCTCTCTTTCTCTATTTGCCTCTTTTTGCTCGCTTGCTTTTTGTTTGCTTGTGTGTTGGATTGCTTGCTTGTCACGATGGCTCAAGATAACACTAAATTGTGTGACTTTACCAATACCAACAACAATGATTTTATTAGCACTCCGATTGCTCCTCTTACCGATGCCGAATCTTGTGAAATTAATGTCGCTTTGCTGAATCTTGTCATGAAAGATCCGTTTTTCGGCCTTCCTAGTGAAGATGCCGCTACCCATTTAAATAGCTTCGTTGATTTGTGTGATATGCAAAAGAAGAAAGATGTGGACAATGATATTGTTAAATTGAAGCTATTTCCTTTTTCGCTTAGAGATCATGCTAAAGCTTGGTTTTCGTCTTTGCCTAAAAATAGTATTGATTCGTGGAACAAGTGCAAAGATGCTTTTATCTCTAAGTATTTTCCTCTCGCTAAGATCATCTCCCTTAGAAACGATATTATGAATTTTAAGCAACTTGATAATGAAATGTTGCACAAGCTTGGGAGAGGATGAAATTAATGATACGTAATTTCCCTACTCATGGTTTGAATTTGTGGATGATTATACAAATTTTTTATGCCGGATTGAATTTTGCTTCTAGAAATCTTTTAGATTCGGCCGCGGGAGGCACTTTTATGGAAATAACTTTAGGAGAAGCTACTAAACTTCTAGATAATATTATGGTTAATTATTTTCAATGGCATACTGAAAGATCTACTAATAAAAAGGTGCATGCGATAGAAGAAATTAATGTTTTGAATGGAAAGATGGATGAACTTATGAAATTATTTGCTAGTAAGAGTGTTTTTTCCGATCCTAATGATATGCCCTTGTCTACCTTGATTGAGAATAATAATGAATCTATGAATGTGAATTTTGTTGGTAGGAATAATTTTGGTAACAACGCGTATAGGAGAAATTTTAATCCTAGGCCTTATCCTAATAATCCCTCTAATAATTATGGTAATTCCTACAACAATTCTTATGTAAATTATAATAAGATGCCCTCTGATTTTGAATCTAATATTAAAGAATTTATTACTTTGCAAAAGAATTTCAATGCTTTGATTGAAGAAAAATTGCTTAAGATTGATGATTTGGCTAGGAACGTTGATAGAATTTCTCTTGATGTTGATTCTTTGAAACTTAGATCTATTCCACCTAAGCATGATATCAATGAGTCTCTCAAAGCCATGAGAATTTCCATTGATGAGTGCAAAGAAAGAACCGCAAGGATACGTGCTAAGAAAGATGCCTTTATAAGAGCGTGTTCTTCTAGTTCCTATGAAAATAAAGATGAAGATCTAAAAGTTATTGATATGCCCCCTATTAAATCTATGTTTTGCAATATGAATCTTAATAGTGATGGGGCTGAATATGATCCACCTTTACCTAGAAGGTGTTCCAAAAATTCAGAGTTTTTAGATCTTGATGCTAAAATTGATGAAAGTGGGATCGAAGAAATTAAAACCCTAGATGTTGCTAAACCCACTATTTTGGATTTCAAGGAATTTAATTACGAAAATTGCTCTTTGATTGATTGTATTTCCTTATTGCAATCCATGCTAAATTTTCCTCATGCTTATAGTCAAAATAAAGTGTTTACTAAACATATCGTTGATGCCTTGATGCAATCTTATGAAGAAAAACTTGAATTGGAAGTTTCTATCCCTAGAAAACTTTATGATGAGTGGAAACCAACTACTAAAATTAAAATTAAAGATCATGAATGATATGCTTTATGTGATTTGGGTGCTAGTGTTTCCACGATTCCAAAGACTTTGTGTGATTAGTTAGGTTTCCGTGATTTTGATGATTGCTCTTTAAACTTACACCTTGCGGATTCCACTATTAAGAAACCTATGGGAAGAATTAATGATGTTCTTATTGTTGCGAATACGAATTATGTGCCCGTAGGTTTTATCGTTCTAGATATAGATTGCAAACCTTCATGTCCAATTATTATTGGTAGGCCTTTCCTTAGAACGATTGGTGCAATTATTGATATGAAGGAAGGAAATATTAGATTCCAATTTCCGTTAAGGAAAGGCATGGAACACTTTCCTAGAAATAAAATTAAATTACCTTATGAATCTATTATGAGAGCCACTTATGGATTACCTACCAAATATGGCAATACCTAGATCTATCCTTGCTTTTTATGCCTAGCTAGGGGCGTTAATCGATAGTGCTTGTTGGGAGGCAACCCAATTTTATTTTTATTCCTTGATTGTTGCTCCTGTTTAGTAATAAATAATTTACCTAGCCTCTGTTTTGGTTGTGTTTTTGTGTTTAATTAGTGTTTGTGCCAAGTAGAACCGTTGGGAAGACTTGGGGAAAGTCTTGGTATCTTGCTGTAAAACACAGAAACTTTAGCGCTCACGAGAACTGCTGTCATTTTTATTTGGAAAGTGATATTTAGTTAATTCTTTTTGCATATAATTAATAGATAAATTCCTCCGTCCAGAAATTTATTTTAGAATTTTTGGGGTTCCAGATCTTGTGCTAGCTACAGATTACTACAGACTGTTCTGTTTTCGACAGATTCTGTTTTTCGTGTGTTGTTTGCTTATTTTGATGAATCTATGGCTAGTAAAATAGTTTATAAACCATAGAGAAGTTGAAATACAGTAGGTTTAACACCAATATAAATAAATAATGAGTTCATTACAGTACCTTGATGTGGTCTTTTGTTTTCTTTCGCTAACGGAGCTCACAAGATTTTCTACTTTGAGTTTTGTGTTGTGAAGTTTTCGTTTTGGGTAAGGATTCGATGGATTATGGAATAAGGAGTTGCAAGAGCCTAAGCTTGAGTATGCCCATGGCACCCCCAAGATAATCTAAGGACACCTAAAAGCCAAAGCTTGGGGATGCCCCGGAAGGCATCCCCTCTTTCGTCTACTTCTATCGGTAACTTTACTTGGAGCTATATTTTTATTCACCACATGATATGTGTTTTGCTTGCAGCGTCTTGTATGATTTGAGTCTTTGCTTTTTAATTTACCACAATCATCCTTGCTGTACACACCTTTTGAGAAAGCCATACATGATTTGGAATTTGTTAGAATACTCTATGTGATTCGCTTATATCTTTTGAGCTATATAGTTTTGCTCTAGTACTTCACTTATATCTTTTAGAGCACGATGATGGATTTTTTCTATAGAAACTATTGATATCTCATGCTTCACTTAGATTATTTTGAGAGTCTTAAATAGCATGGTAATTTTCTTAAATAATCCTAATATGCTGGGTATTCAAGATTAGTAAAAAAAATCTTATGAGTGTTTTGAATACTAAGAGAAGTTTGATGCTTGATGATTGTTTTGAGATATGGAGGTAATAATATCAAAGTCGTGCTAGTTGAGTAGTTGTGAATTTGAGAAATGCTTGTGTTGAAGTTTGCAAGTCTCGTAGCATGCACGTATGGTAAACGTTATGTAACAAATTTGAAACATGAGGTGTTCTTTGATTGTCCTCCATATGAGTGGCGGTCGGGGACGAGCGATGGTATTTTCCTACCAATCTATCCCCCTAGGAGCATCCACGTAGTGCTTGGTTTTTGATGACTTGTAGATTTTTGCAATAAGTATGTGAGTTCTTTATGACTAATGTTGAGTCCATGGATTATACGCACTCTCACCCTTCCATCATTGCTAGCCTCTTCGGTACCGTGCATTGCCCTTTCTCACGTTGAGAGTTGGTGCAAACTTCGCCGGTGCATCCAAACCCCGTGATATGATACGCTCTTTCACACATAAACCTCCTTATATCTTTCTCAAAACAGCCACCATACCTACCTATTATGGCATTCCATAGCCATTTCGAGATATATTGCCATGCAACTTTCCACCATTTCGTTTATCATAACATATTCATCATTGTCCTATTGCTTAGCATGATCATGTAGTTGACATAGTATTTGTGGCAAAGCCACCGTTCATAATTTTCATACATGTCACTCTTGATTCATTGCATATCCCGGTACACCGCCGGAGGCATTCATATAGAGTCATCTTTTGTTCTAGTATCGAGTTGTAACCATTGAGTTGTAAATAAATAGAAGTGTGATGATCATCATTTTCTAGAGCATTGTCCCAAAAAAAGAAGAGAAAGGCCATAAAAAAGAGAAGGCCAAAAAAAAGAAAAAAGAAAAAAATAGAAGGGACAATGCTACTATCCTTTGCCACACTTGTGCTTCAAAGTAGCACCATAATCTTCATGATAGAGAGTCTTTTGTTTTGTCACTTTCTATACTAATGAGAATTTTCATTATAGAACTTGGCATGTATATTCCAACAATGGGCCTCCTCAAGTGCCCTAGGTCTTTGTGAGCAAGCAAGTTAGATGCACATCCACTTAGTTTCTTTTGTTGAGCTTTCATACATTTATAGCTCTAGTGCATCCGTTGCATGGCAATCCCTACTCCTTGCATTAACATCAATCGATGGGCATCTCCGTAGCCCATTGATTAGCCTCGTTGATGTGAGACTTTCTCCCTTTTTGTCTTCTCCACATAACCCCCATCATCATATTCTATTCCACCCATAGTGCTATGTCCATGGCTCGCGCTCATATATTGCGTGAAAGTTTATAGGTTTGAGATTGCTAAAGTATGAAACAATTGCTTGGCTTGTCATCGGGGTTGTGCATGATGAGAGCATTCTTTTGTGACGAAAATGAAGCATGACTAAACTATATGATTTTGTAGGGATGAACTTGCTTTGGCCATGTTATTTTGAGAAGACATAATTGCTTAGTTAGTATGCTTGAAGTATTATTATTTTTCTGTCAATATGAACTTTTATCTTGAATCTTTCGGATCTGAATATTCATGCCACAATTAAAAAGAATTACATTGAAATTATGCCAAGTAGCACTCCGCATCAAAAATTCTGTTTTTATCATTTACCTATTCGAGGACGAGTAGGAATTAAGCTTGGGGATGCTTGATACATCTCCAACGTATCTATAATTTTTGATTGCTCCATGTTATATTATCTACTGTTTTGGACATTATTGGGCTTTATTATCCACTTTTATATTATTTTTGAGACTAACCTATTAACCGGAGGCCCAGCCCAGAATTGTTGTTTTTGCCTATTTTAGGGTTTCGAAGAAAAGGAATATCAAACGAAGTCCAAACGAAATGAAACCTTCGGGAACGTGATTTTCTCGCCGAACATGATCCAGGAGACTTGGACCCTACGTCAAGAAACTAAAGGCCCTCCTGCCTGGGCTCGCCACAGCGGCCACGTGGAGGCCCATCTGTCCCGATTCGTATAAGAACCGGGACTAAATGCCAAGGGCATTAGTAACGACCCTTTAGTCCCGGTTCCGCAACCGGGACAGATGGGCCTTATGAACCAGGACAAATGGCCATTTTCCTACTTGTGTCATATTGAGGCGTTTGGACGTCGACCAAGGCGGCCCGCCATGGCAAGGAGCAGGACCACATGCTCTGTAGGCTGTGAGGCATGAGGTGCAGCTTCGACTTGGATATGATGAACGGCTCCACCTTCAGCTCCGACGATGACACGTCTCCGCACGCCGATGCCTACACGGAGGAGGGGCACAATCGCGCCGACAACCAGAAGGGGCCGGCGAGGAAATGATGATTTCCTTCGCTCTTCCTTGTTCTATTTATATTTTATCTATGTTTATATTATGGATTTGCACTGTCCGCCGTTGAACTCCGATGAATCATGTTCCTTTTGTCCGGCTAATCCAATGAACTAAGCTATGATCATGTGTTTTACATAGCGTTGCATGAATTGCATGCATGTACGAGGGACGCGAGTGTGAAAGACGAAATATGAGGCATGTCCGGTTAGTGCCCGCGGACGCGCACCGACGCATCCGTGGGCGTTTGAAGGATCGGATTTGCCCAATACAGCAGTAGATGCTCTAATCACCGAAGCTAAGCGCGTCTCCCTCGGTTTTGTTTGTGGAAAATGGGTCCCCAAATAAGTCAGCAAAGCTGGGTCTCTGTGAATCATATTCCAAGTAGCATCCGGCAGCCTAAAGCAATCTTGAGTACATGTTCCCATCATCATTACATATTGTTACACGATTAGCGGTCTCAAATGAACCTCGGTTTTGTTTGAGCATCGTTCATCCACGGTCATAAACTGTTTTTCTTTTTTTGAGAACCAACGGTCATAAACTGTGGCTTCTTCGTCCAGGAAACTTGAGAATCCGGGTTGCGGTCAAAAACAAAATGTGGTCAAAAAAAAAAACCTGAGAATCCAGGCATCAACAACCGAAACGTACTAGTACTACACCTTTTCTAACGGAGGGCATATATTCTCGGAGCCTAACGCCTACCACGTACGGTCCAGCCGTAGATCCGACCGATGAGCCGCCGGCGCCGTTCCTCGCGGGCACCCGTGCCCCGGCTGGACGTCGAAGACCTTCTCCAGGACATCTTTCTCCGCCTCCCTCCGCAGCCATCATTGCTCCCTCGCCTCTCCCTGGTCTGCAAACACTGGCGCAGCATCCTCTCTGACCCCGAGTTCCTCGACCGCTTCCGTAGACACCACCGGAACCCGCCGCTGCTCGGCTTTTTCGCCGGGGGAAACTACAGCAGGAACCACGCCTTCACCCCCGTCCTCGACCAGCCCGACCGCATCCCCGCCGCGCGATTCCCGCTGCCATGGCGCCACAGCCCCCGCGAGGAGTGGAACTTCGTGGACTGCCGCCACGGCCTCGCCGTCCTGATCAACGAGTCACGGCGCGAGATCGTCGTGTGGGATCCCCTCACCGACCAACAACGCGGCGTGGCTTTTCCACGGGGGCTCGACGACGACAACAACGGCAAGAGGTACCGGCACGCCGCCGTGCTCTGCGCCGACCCCGAAGACGGGCACGTGCACGGCGATTGCCTCTCGAGCCCACTCAAAGTGGCCCTGATCTCCGTCGGACGCGGGCATGCATCCGCTTGCCTCTACGAATCGGAGTCTCGTCGATGGGGAGACATTGTCTCGACGACCACTAGAGATAACATTTGTTTGGTAAAACCCAGCATCCTGGTAGGGAACACACTCTGCTGGTTGCTTGGGTGCGTCATCCTCGAGTTTGATTTTGAAAGGGAGGCCGTTCGTGCGATCGAGGCGCCCGCGGAAGTTTGGATCAGCTATACCGACTATTGGTCTCTTCAACTCCTGCGGGCAGAGGACGGTAGCCTTAGACTCGCCGTTTTGTCGAAGCAGAAGCTGAGCATTCAATTGTGGGAGAGGAAATTGAGCTATGACGGTGTTGCTAGTTGGGAGCTACTGCAGAAAACCATTCCGCTGGAGTTGCTCTTCCCATGGAGAATGTGTAGTGGTCACGAAAGGGTGCTCATGGTGGGGTGTAATGAGGACACAAGCGTGATTGTTCTGTCTACGATGATTGGTGACTTCACGGTCCAGATTGAGCCGACGCAAATCAGGAAAAATTCTAAAAGAAACTACATGTGTAGGAAGATTTTCTATCCTTACACAAATTTTTATACTGCCTTGTTGCCTATATTGCACAAGCAACAATAATGCAATTATATTATTGCTGAGAGTGATTTCGGTTACATTTGATAACTTCTTGTTGTAATGTTTTTATGTGCTTACGGTTCAATTGGATATATATATATATATATATATATATATATATATATATATATATATAAAAGAACAAATTAAGTTGTTATTTTGTTTGTTGGTCAGCTGATCATATGGTGATGTACTTGCTTGCTATTATTGGGCTATACTAAAGCAAGAACATGAATAAAACTATTAGGGCACGTGCAAGAGTGCTATCTTAGCAATGTCAAATAGGATATATAATAACTAGGTTGGAACAGAGAGAAATAGGAAAAAGTGTTTGTCTCTCTTACTAAGGAAGACAAAGACAATTCTCTCTATTGTCAAGATGTCATCTACTCCCTCCGTCCGAAAATACTTGTCATCAAAATGGATAGAAAGAGATGTATCTAGAACTAAAATACATCTAGATGCATCCTCTTTTATCCATTTTGATGACAAGTATTTCCGGACGAAGGGAGTAGATGTTACATATCTTTTAGTTTAGTAATCTTTCCATTATCTTATGAACATGCAAACATTTACGTTAGAGATAACACAAAGAATTAATCTATTGTATAACATGTTTTTGTCTTCTCTAGCAAAATGACATGCATTGCACAAAAAAAGGCCGTCTTATCAACCATCCTACAATGCCCTTAGTTTGTTGTTGGGCAACGTTTGAGCGGGAATATATCTACATTTCATATGTTACATGTTTTTTCATATATTATATGTTCTTGACTATCACAAAAATCAATGCACACTATATTATGAGACAGAGGGGATATGAGTGTTAGACAACTCGCATTATGCACTTGTGGAGTTGCAATGGGAGGTACTAACACTAGACACTTGTGGAGGTGAAGCATCTTCTACCAGTCAATGTGGCTTCTTCTCA
>NC_041388.1:53166810-53210801 GCF_002162155.2 Triticum dicoccoides
GGGGGGTGAATATGCGATTTTTATGAAAGTCTTCAAAACATGGAAGTTTCGAAGACAAACGATAGAAATAAACCTATTACCATGCAATGAAAGGTAGGCTACACTAGGCAAGCCATAGTCAAGTATTCAATGAAGTGAAAGCACAAAGACTAATATATAGCAGCTAGGCAGCATGGATCAGGATGGAAGATAGTATGAAGCCAATTAGAACAAGCAGTCACACAGTGAAGACAAAAAGATAATGCAAACAGGCAATGACTTCACAAGGACCAACTGTAATAAAGAGATAGGAAGGATAGAAACAGTTGCTCGTTGAAGACAATGATTTGTTGGACCAGTTCCAGTTGCTGTGGCAACTGTACGTCTGGTTAGGGAGGCTGAGATTTAACTCAGAAGACCGTGTCTTCACCTTATTCCCCTTGAGCTAAAGGACACCTAGTCCTCGCCCAATCACTCTGGTAAGTCTTCAAGGTAGACTTCCAAACCTTCACAGACTTCGTTCACCGGCAATCCACAATGACTCTTGGATGCTCAGAACGCGACGCCTAACCAGCTGGAGGATTCACAGTCCTCAAGTATAATAAGTCTTCAGATCACACAGACAGGAAGACTTCAGTGATGCCTAACACTCTTTGGCTCTAGGTGTTTAGGGCTTTGTCCTCGCAAGGATTTCCCTCTCAAAGGCTTCGAGGTGGGTTGCTCTCAAACGAGAAAAGCCATGCACTAACTCTGAGAAGCCAACCAATTTATGGTGTAGGGGGTGGGCTATTTATAGCCACTAGGCAACCCGACCTGATTTGTCCGAAATGACCCTGGGTCACTAAGGAACTGACACGTGTTCCAACGGACAGATTTCAAACACACACGGCAACTTTACTTGGGCTACAAGCAAAGCTGACTTATCCAACTCTGGATAAGATTTGCTCTCATTGTCTTCTCTCGAAGACATGGGATTTTGGTTAAGCATCACTTCAGTCATTCTGACTGGTTCACTGGGACCCCACTTAACAGTACGGTGGTTCCTATGACTCAACAAAGAAGAAAAGGAAACAATGAAACAACTAAGTCTTCGCGCTCCATAGTCTTCACTCAATGTCTTCTCTTGTCATAGTCTTCAATGTGAATATCTTCACATACCATCTTTGTCTTCAATGTCTTCATACACTTTTAGGGGTCATCTCCGGTAGGAAAACCGAATCAATGAGGGACTACTACCTGTGTTATCCTACAATTCTCACAAACACATTAGTCCCTCAACCAGGTTTGTCGTCAATACTCCAAAACCAACTAGGGGTGGCACTAGATGCACTTACAATCTCTCCCTTTTTGGTGATTGATGACAAACTGGTTGAAGTTTTCAACGGGGATAAAAGTATGTGAAATTGTAAAGGATTTAAGTATTGCTTCGTAAGTAGCAGGAAGGCTCCCCCTGAAGATGCGCATATACGTATTTTGCTTTTGAATGCAAATGCACATGGCAGGTTGTACTTGCGGAGCTCCTCTTCTACTTATGAAGACAATTCATCATGCATGAAAGGGAATATCGAAGATAATGACATGCATAATGAAGAATGGACGTCTGCAAAATGACTTCGTGCGGAATTCATCGTCGCACATGCGGAATTTATCATCGCATCACATAGTGTCGAAAAGGTAGCAAACGACCATCAAGTTTAAGTGTTACAACTCAAAAACGAACCAAATGTATCAAAAGCGAGAGTTGTAAGCACTTGGCAAATGTAGCAAAAGTATAGCAACCACCCATATGGACCCGCTTGAAGACTATCAACTCATATGCTTCTCCCCCTTTTGTCAGTAATGACCAAAAAGGTTTGAAGACATAGAGCGTCTACTCGTTCCCATGAGGAGTAGGCGAAGCAGCAGGGTCGTCGTTGAGGTCCGGTGGTGCAGAAGAACTTGGTGCAGTGTCGACACACGCTGAAGTTGGAGGTGGTGAGGTGGCATCATCTTGATCATCTATGACTCTGGCATTCACCATTGCAGCTGAGGAAGAGTAGTCAGAGTCTTCAAGTGAGGGATTTCGACACAAGTGAGCATTCCTTGGAGGAGTGGAGTCAAACTTGAATCTTTCTGTGAAGCCATTGTCTTGAAGATCTGCTTCAGCCGTGAGTAATGTCAAACTCTTCCAGGACCTCCGACAGGTTTCATGTGTAACAAGGCATTCTTGGTGGCAAGATTGCGAATACGATTGACGTCCACCAAGAGGCTTTGCATCTGACGCTTAAGCCAGTCATGATGCTTATCCTGTTTATGATGTAGAGCGACGAGAAGCTCTCGGTCATTGAGAACACGAGATTGCTTCCGAGGCCTTTGGGCAATGGTGCTTCCAGTGGCTTCAGTTTGGACGCGAGGGGCACGGGTGTTGCCAGCCAAGGGATAAACACGAGAGACGGCATGAACTCCTTCAATGGGCTGGGTGAAGCTTTGACGATCAACATTGTGAAGATAAATTGGATCCATTGCAGGCTTTGGGTAAATGGCATCAACAGACAGATCAACCTCTAGCAAGAATACGAGATGATTGCGCGCAGACAGCTGATAGTTGAAGGCAGAGTGAAGCTTGATAAGGCGCATTACCCATGGAGCATAGGACTTCAGACCGAAGATGTCGGAGCCAGATGCAGCCAACTGCCTGATGAAGAAGTCTTGAGCATTGAAGCTGATGCCATTGAAGATATAGAAAACCAAAGTCTTCATTGCTCCTTCAAGCTTCACTACAGATGAATGTCCTTTGACAGGCCATAGAGTTTTTCTGATGATATGGTAAATGGTGCGGGGCAAATACTCTAGGTCTTCCACAAAGAATTCCATTGGGTATTCAGCGTCTCGTGGCAGAGGCTTCATCATGCTCAGCATTTGGCTCATGTTAGGCTCAGGCTTCTGGAAAATGCTCTCCAAAGCATTCTGGTGTTGTTGACAGCCTGGTTCATAATTGTAAGTGCATCTAGTGCCACCCCTAGTTGGTTTTGGAGTATTGACAACAAACCTAGTTGAGGGACTAATGTGTTTGTGAGAATTGCAGGATAACACAGGTAGAAGTCCCTCATTGATTCGGTTTTCCTACCAGAGATGACCCCTAAAAATGTATGAAGACATTGATGTCAAAGGTGGTATATGAAGATATTCACATTGAAGACTATGACAAGAGAAGACATCGCATGAAGCCTATGGAGCTCGAAGACTTAGATCTTTCGTAGTTCTTTTTCTTCTTCTTTGTTGAGTCATAGGAACCACCGTACTATTAAGTGGGGTCCAAGAGAACCAGTCAGAATGACTGAAGTGATGCTTAATCAAAACCTATGTCTTCGAGTGAAGACTATGAGAGCGAATCTTGTCCAGAGTCGGACAAGTCAGCTTTGCTTGTAGCCCAAGTAAAGTTGCCGTGTGAGTTTGAAATCTGACCGTTGGAACACGTGTCAGTTCCTTAGTGACCCAGGGTCATTTCGGACAAATCAGGTCGGGTTGCCTAGTGGCTATAAATAGCCCACCCCATACAACCATAAACGGTTGGCTACTCAGAGTTAGTGTACGGCTTTTGTCGTTTGAGAGCAACCCACCTCGAAGCCCTTGAGAGAGAATTCCTTGCGAGGATAAAGCCCTAACCACCCAGAGCCAAAGAGAATTAGGCATCACTTAAGTCTTCTTGTCTGTGTGATCTGAAGACTTATTACACTTGAGGACTGTGAATCCTCCAGCCGGTTAGGCGTCGCGTTCTGAGCATCCAAGAGACATTGTGGATTGCCGGTGAACGAAGTCTGTGAAGGTTTGGGAGTCTACCTTGAAGACTTACCAGAGTGATTGGGCAAGGTCTATGTGACCTTAGCTCAAGGGGAATACGGTGAGGACTGGGTGTCCTGAGCTGCGTGTTCAGGACTGGGTGTCCGGGACTGTGTGTCCTCAGGTTTAAATACCTAGCCGCCGTAACCAGACGTACAGTTGTCACAGCAACTGGAACTGGTCCAACACATCATTGTCTTCAACGAGTCACTGGTTTCATCCTTCCCTTCTCTTTACGTACTGTTACTCCTTGTGAAGTCATTGTATGATTGCACTATCTTTTATCTTCACTGAGTGACTGCATGTTCTGTTTGGCTTCATAATATCTTCCTACCTGATCCTTACTACATTGCTGCTATTAGTCATTGTGCTTTCACTCTATTGAATACTTGACTATGGCTTGCCTAGTGTAGTCTACCTTCCGCTGCAGGGTAATAGGTTTATTTCTATCGTTTGTCTTCATCACTTCCACGTTTTGAAGACTTTCATAAAAATCGCCTATTCACCCCCTCTAGTCGATATAACGCACTTTCAATTGGTATCAGAGCAAGGTACTCCCTTGTTCTGTGTGATTCGGTTTAACCACCTAGAGTTTTAGCTATGTCGACTGCAGGGATAATCAAAGTCTCCGCTGCGTGCCCCGTCTTCGATGGAACTGAATATCCCTACTGGAAGAATAAGATGCGCATGCATCTTGAAGCCATTGACGTCGACCTATGGTATGTCGTCAAGAACGGCATTCCCAAGGCTGGAGAAGGTGACACGCTGCTGACGTCAAGAAGTTCGTTCAACTGGACTCTACTGCCAAGAATATCATCTGTGGTCATCTCACCAAAGGACAGTATGGCCGCGTGAGTGCTTTGGAAACATCTAAGCTAGTCTAGGACTAGCTCTCCAAAGTCAACGAAGGCGTCTCAACCCAGAGAGATCAGAGAATCAGTGTCCTTCGCAACCTCTTCAACCGCTTCAAGAGAAATGACAATGAGAATGTCGAGCTCACATTTGATCGACTCACTGACATCACGAATGAGCTTCAAGCCCTCGGCGCTACTGAGATCACCAAGCATGAAGTCGTCAAGACACTACTGAGATCACTTGACAGTTTGTTTGACACCCTAGCCCTGATGATTCAAGAACGTCCTGATTTCAAGACACTCGATCCGTCTGACATACTTGAGAGACTCAACACACATGTGTCACGACCGGTTTTCCAATAAAAATATTTATTGAGAAACCAATATTTTGAGTCCAGTATGAGAGAAATCCTCCTCACTGGTAGACAAATTCTTGATACAATAAGCCAGTAGCATAGGATATATTACATGGTTGAGCTAGGGCTGCTCAACAAATTATTACAAGCGCACCAATAATTATACATAATGGCGGATATAACACAATGGTGTGGTGGCATACTACTGACTCGAGGATAAAGTGATGGTGGAATAACACAGTGGGGAGTGTGATAACACGACTCTCAAACTGGCATCTCATCGAGCGTCGAGGTGAGGCTCGATAAATTTATTCGGGTTGCGGAAGCGGATATAATACAGTGACCAAATCCAGGGTCGCACGAGACTGACTGGGATTCCTCTAGGCGTCGGACTCGCTATCGAACTCTTCATCCATGAGATCGCCTTCGTCAGCATCTGGCCAAATCAACAAGACAGTTCGGACGTAAGATATAACAAATTCATGCATGAATGTGTCATGATTAATTCACCAATGTACATTTAAAGTATTAGCAGGCAAGGTAAGCAAAGAGGGAATCGGCGGTAGTCCACCTGAAATCCCGACAGAAATATAAATGGAAACCGATCGGGTGTCTGAAGCGACGCCTCGAAAGGTGAACAAATAAATAAAGGAGAAAATCATGCCACAGTCGCGCGTCTTAGCGACACCACATAAAGGGCTTTAAAAGAAATGCCACAGTCGGACGTCGGGGCGACATCACAGAAAGGGCTTTAAAAGAAATGCCACAGTCGGACGACGGGGCGACATCACAGAAAGGGCTTTAAAAGAAATGCCACAGTCGGACGTCGGGGCGACATCATAGAAAGGGCTTTAAAAGAAATGCCACAGTCGGACGTCGGGGCGACATCACAGAAAGGGCTTTAAAAGAAATGCCACAGTCGGACGTCGGGGCGACATCACAGAAAGGGCTTTAAAAGAAATGCCACAGTCGGACGTCGGGGTGACATCACAGAAAGGGCTTTATTCACAAGTAAATAATACTCATAATACATATTCAATTCATGATAATAAACAGGTTAGTCCACCCACAGGAATAACATTTAACCGGACTTAGCACTCATGGGATTCACCGGAGTCTCTGTCATCAAACTGATACTGTTAGGACAAGATAATACGAATTTGGACATGGAATAGATGATTTAAGGAATGTATGACTCTGCAGAGTTTGTACAAAAATTTTCCCACAGCCAACGGATTTCCGTAGTCATGAAGGACTAGTTCCGTTTACGGTTTTCGGAAGAAAACACAGCTATCCAGTACACACCCATCCTACCTCTCGATGCCAGGACTCACCTTAGACATCATCCAAGAAAAACTTTTGAGACGGGGAGATCACAATCTCGAATAGCATGGGATCAAATTTATATACGCACGCTCTAAGGGGTGCCCCCCTCTCGGTCCCAACCGGAAACACCCATGCCCCCTGACCGGATGACTGGCTTTAATCCAGGGCCATGGAACCATCATCCCGGCCTCTCCTTTTGGTGTGTACCAGGAAAGCGGTTTGCAACTTACTAAACCATATTCCTTGCGGAAAACATGTGGTAGTACAGGGAAGGAAATGAGAGGAACTGGACCGATACGGTTTGACACTGAAGTCATATAGTCTGGCATAAGACTGGCATGCTACAACACTGCCATCTTACCCATCCTCCTGCCAACACATGGCCATTCATACTCACATCCATCCACTTATGGATCATCGAACTCACTTACCTCAACATTGCATAAAATAACGTTCATTGGTATGCTCATCAACATGCCATGAAACTAACTAAATGCAAAACATGCCAAGACACTCATCATATCAAAAGTTCAAACATTCTTGCCTGGTTCGGAGTAGTCGGAGCCTAGCTCGGTGAAGTTCGCGGCTCCGTTACCTCCTTCTGTATCTACGGTATAAAGAAATACATGCGCTATCGTAAATACCAAGGGGTGCACAAAAAGTATTCCAAATATTTTTCAAATAACTCTGATAAAAAACTAGACAAAATTTTAAAGAGAACAGAAAAAGAATCAATCAAAAATACCTTTCTGTTTAAAAGTTATAAGGGTTTTTGTCCAGGGACTCATCTGTAATGAAACAGAAAGTTTCCAGGGGCTAGTTTATAAAAACAGAAAATGCTTCGGCAGAAACTACGCCAGCCCAAAGGGAAAGCGCATTTGGCAGAAGGCGTTTTCAGAAAACGCTTCGTTTAGAAAGGACAGAGAGGCTGACAGCGGGTCCCACTTGTCATGTTTAAACTTTCAAATGGGAGGGACGAGGCTCGTCGGCGCCCGAGGGCTGCGGTGGTCGCCGGCGGCGATCCACGGTGAGGTAAGGGGATCGGAGGTTACCAACGTGCTCACCGTGTCCTTCCACAACGGTGGGTGGTGGTGTTGGTCGCCGGGGAGCACCACGTCGACGGCGGTCTCAACTCCGGCGGACGATGGTTCGGGCGTGGATGGAGCTCGTCGGAGAGGACTGCAAAGGCTAAATTGATGAGGGGGTTAGAGTACTGGGTGTGAGAGAGGGCTACGGACGAGGTTTGGGCGCTGGAGATGGCCTCACCGGAGTGAATCAAGCTGGAGGCCGAGGCGGAGCAAGGCGGCCAGAGTTGGGGAAGGAGACCTCCTCGAGGTCCTCCTGGTGGCTTGGCAGGGTCCTGGGGAGGTGCAGTGAAGGTGCGTGCTCGAGGGCGAGCTCGGGTTCCTTTTTATAGGCGATTCAAGGCGGTGGCCGAGAACGGGGTTCTCCGGCGAAGCTTACGGCGGCGCAGGGCATTGGTCGGGGAGGATTAGGGGTCGAGCGCCGTCGTGGGGGTTCAATGGGTCTGTTTAGGTGCTAAACTGGCCGGGGTTTGGGTGTTTGGGTCGAGCTCGACGGAACGGGGGTGGCGCGGCCCGTCGGTGGCAGGGAGCACGTTCCGTGCTTGCCGGGCCACGGTGATGGTGCCACGGGCGTGCGCTGGCATGCATGAGGCCACGCGGAGAGCCAGGGAGCTTTGGGCGGCGCTGAACAGCGTTCTGCCGTGGTGTGCCTTCTGTCGGCCGCCACGGGAGGTCCCGACGCCGCAGAAGACGCCGGCGAGGGCGGGCCAGCGCGCCATCGACGCCAGGAAGGCTCCACGCACGCGTGTGAAGCTCCGGACAAGAGGGAGGGGCTGCCAGCATCGAGCCAAGCGCACTGTGAGCTTGTGACTGAACTCTGAAGAAAACGACACTGTAAAACTGAATTTTACTGAACTTTACTGAAAATGCAAAGAACAGTGCAGCTCAGGTGTTCGACAGAATGCTTTTGGCATCTAGGGATTTTTCCTTGAGCTGAAATTTGGTGGAGTGGCTACTCATTGCTCCAGTAGGCTGCATGATTTTTGGTGGAATTTTTGGAGAAGTGTGGATATGAATTTCATCAAATTTGGCAAATCTGGTCCAAACTTGCAGTGAGTGAAATTTGAAGTATTTGAAAAGAAGAAGAGTGGATCAAGATGGTTCTAGGTTGTGGGTACTAAAGACAATCCAGGGAAGTTGGTTTGGGATAAAAACTCAAAGGCAAAGTGGTACTTGCTTTGAAAATCACTTAGGCTCAAAATAATTGGCAAAAATGTTTTGGGAGATAAAATAATTGAAATAAAATCCAAAACTTGTTTGGACTTGTTGAGACAGAGGATTTAAATTGCTCAAAGGTGGAGGGAGGGGTTTTGAGAAGATTTACTATAGGAGACATGGCAAAACCATGGGTGGTTTCAAAAAGAAAGAAGTCCCAAAACTCCTAGGGTTTTCTTTTTTTTAAATGAAAATAAATAAGTTTGAGAGGGTAACAACCAGAAGGAAAAGCTTCCAAAAATTCAACACCAAATTTGAAAGGGAAAAGAAAATCCTTGCCAAAGGAAAGGAAGTTTTTAAGAGGAAGGATTTCTGGAAAAGAAATTTTAAATGCCCTCTTTTAAAATCCAACAAAGTTTTTGATGAAAACCAAATTAAAATTTTGGAGTGTCACAACATGAGTTTCAGCTTTCTGGGAAAAGAGATATCTACGGTCCAAACTATGGGCGAACTCGTGCCTTGAAGGCAAAAGCTGTCTCCTCATCTGAAGAAGAATCTGACAGCAGTTCTGATGATCCTGAAGACATTGGAAGGGAACTTGCTATGCTTGTGAAGAAGTTCCAAAAATTCACCAAGAAGAAAGGCTTCAGAAAGTCTTCCCGATCAAGCTCAAGGAATGATGAAGCTTCTGCTCATGACTACAAGAAGAAAACATGTCACAAGTGCAAGAAACCTGGCCACTTCACCTCTGAGTGTCCGCAGTGGGACAATGAGAACAAAAAGAAGAAGAAGAGCAAGGAATATGACTCTGACGACAAGAAGAAGAAGAAATACTCAAAGTCTTCTTCCAAGTCTTCTTCAAAGTCTTCATCACACAAGAATAGCTCATCTGGCAAGGCACGTTCGTTTGTTGGCAAGGAAATGGATTCAGAGGAGGAGTCCGTTTCTGAGGAGGCGGAGGTGGAGTCTGAGGAGGAGTCCGATTCTGGCGTCGCAAGTCTGGCTACAGCATACGTTGCCAAGTCCATCTTCAACACTGAAGACAATGACCTCATCACCGACACCGATGCAAATGACAAGGACTACTCCGCTCCTACCTACTGCTTCATGGCACGCGGTGCCAAGGTAAAAACACGCACTACTCACTATCAGACATCTAGTGACGATGACTCTGATTGTGGTTCAAAACCCAGCTACAAAACACTTGCTAAAATTGCAACTGAACAACAGAAAGCCATGGAACATATTCAAAAACTGTTAGACAAAAGCGATGATCTGTTAGGCGCTGAAATGACTCGATCTGAGTCCTTAATTGAAGACATAAAAAATCTTCACGTTAAGTATGAGGAACTTGAAAGTCGTCATGAAATGCTCTCAACAACTCATGAAAAGCTTTCCTATGATTATCTTCAAAGGAAGCAAGATCTTGAGAAATTGAGAGCGGCTCATGAAGATCTTCAAAAGGAAAATGAGTCACTTCACGCCAAACAGATCAGTTCTGCTCAGGAAGGATTTGAACCACCATGTCTTAAATGCATTGAGCGTGATAATGCTACTACTGTTGTTGAATGTTCTACTGCTGCTACTGTTGCAATATCTTCAACTGTTGATGTGGGAACTAACCCCTCTGCTGAGGATTCCACTGCTATTGCTGATGAGAATGCTAGGTTGAAGACATTGCTTGAAACAGGGATGTACAAAAGTCTTAAAGGGCATCAGACACTATGTGATGTCCTCAAAAAGCAGATCTTGAACCGAAACCCGAGGAAAGAGGGTGTTGGGTTCGTAAGGAAAATGAATGCTGATGGCTCTTACTGGAAACCTGAGTAGTACCCCAAAACCACATGGGTTGCTGCAAAGGAATCTTCAGCAGATCTATCCAATCTATTTGGCTTCTCTTGTGCAAATCCCATTGTCATTGATGAATCCTTTGATGCAAACTATAAACAGTTTAAGAATCAGAATGGTGAAGTGTTTGCCAGGTACATTGGTACTAACTGCAGGAATGGACCGCCTATGAAGAAGATCTGGGTTCCGAAAAAGTGTCTGGAGAATCTTCCTATGAATGTCATCATGACACCACACGTGAAGAAGACAAACCTCAGACCACAGGCTTCATACGGTCCAAAGGCTTCATACAGATAGAGGACTCACCTGAGTCGCACTAACGCAAATGTTTTGCAGGGAAACCATACTCAGGCCTATGAATATGAGCGCGGTTCATCAAACCGCCATGTTCATAAGACCAAGAACTATTCTGCTTATTCTTATGAGTACTATTGTCCGCCTGCAAGACTTTTTGCTAGGGCTCCAAAGCCAAAGTTCTCAGATGCTGCACTTAGACTTATTGCTTCTAAGCCACCCTTGAAGATGTGGGTGGCTAAGAAAGCTTAACTCTCTTTTGCAGGGAAAGGTCTCCAACAGAAAACCAAAACCGTCTGATGCTATTGCTGGGGACCTTAAACATCTTGTAGGGCGCAAGATCAAATGCCCGAATGGTCTTACTATGTACTTTGCTCCTGAATCGCTTGCTACTCTCCCTATCAGTCCTAATCTGGATCTAAGCTTTCATAACCCACTAGTTCGTCAAATGTTTTTGCTTCACAATTCTCTTCGTGAAGCCTATCCCCCTAACTGCACTGTAGGGTACGACACCAGCGTCTTCAGAATGTATTATTGATAGTGGGTGTACCAACCACATGACTGGCAAAAGAAGCCTTCTTATGGACTCAACCTTACGTCCATCCGACAAGAGTCACATCACATTTGCTGACACTGGTAAAAGTAAGGTATTGGGTCTAGGTAGAGTTGCAATCTCAAAGGATCAACACATGGATAAAGTCATGCTTGTTGAATCCCTTGGCTTCAACTTAATGTCTGTCTCAATGCTTTGCGATTTGAACATGATCGTAATATTTGGAAAATATCATTGTCTTGTACTAATGGAATCTGACAAGTCTCTAGTGTTTGATGGGTATCGAAAAGATGATTTGTACGTGGTAGATTTTTCGCAGGACCACAGCTTGCCGTATGTCTTCTAGCAAAGGCTTCAGAATGCTGGCTCTGGCATCGGAGGCTAGGGCATGCTGGCATGAGGAACCTCCACACCCTTGCAAAGAAGAAGCATGTCATAGGCATCGAGGGCGTCAAGTTCAAGAAATATCACTTATGCGGTGCCTGTGAAGCAGGGAAGATGACAAGGGCCAAACATCCCTCGAAGACAATCATGACAACCACTCGACCCTTCGAACTGCTCCACATGGATCTTTTCGGTCCCACTCATTACTCAACTCTTACTACTACTGCTTGCCTCTATGGCTTTGTTATTGTTGATGATTATTCTAGATATACTTGGGTGCACATAATCCTCTACAAGACTGAAGTGCAGGATGTCTTCAGACGCTTAGCCAATCGAGCAATGAACAACTATGGCGCCAAGATAAAGCACATCAGAAGTGACAATGGTACTGAATTCAAGAACACTGGCCTTGATACATATCTTGATACCTTGGGCATCACGCATGAATTCTCAGCCCCATACACCCCACAGTAGAATGGCGTCGTCGAACGCAAGAACAAAACACTCATTGAGATGGCCTGAACGATGCTTGATGAATACAAGACTCCAAGAAAATTCTGGCCTGAAGCCATTGATATTGCATGCCATACAATCAATCGTGTTTATCTTCACAAGCTTCTGAACAAGACATCTTATGAGCTCCTTACTGGCAAGAAGCCAAATGTCAGTTACTTCAGAGTATTTGGTGCCAGGTGCTGGATCAAGGATCCACATCAAAGTTCAAAATTTGCACCAAAAGCACATGAGGGTTTTATGTTTGGATATGGAAAAGATTTGCACTCCTACAGAGTCTTCAATCTCTTTCATTAGAAAAGTGGTTGAAACAGTGGATGTGCGGTTTGATGAGACTAATGGTTCACAAAGAGAGCACCTTCCAAATATGCTAGATGAAGTTCCATCCAGCGAATCAATCAAGCTTATGGGAACCGGAGAAATCATACCCTCTGAAGCTCAACCTGAAGAGGAACTTATCATCTCCGCACCTGATCAACCTGAAGACAATGCTCAGCCTAAAGACAATCCCACTAACAATGACAATGATCAGCAAGAGCAAAACCTTTGCCCTGTACATCCTCATGTTGCCAATGAAGTGCAGATTGAGAGAATAATTGACAGCATCAATGCACCCGGTCAGCTCACTGATCAAGGGCAACTCAGCTGGCAAATTTCTATGGGCACTTCGCATTCGTCTCAATAACAAAACCCAAGAAAGTTGAAGAAGCCTTCATGGAACCTGAATGGATTCAAGCTATGCAAGAAGAGCCTCAATAGTTTGAGCTGAATAATGTATGGGAACTGGTTAAGCGTCCTGATCCTTGGAAGCGCAACATAATAGGCACCAAATGGATATACCGCAACAAGCAAGATGAGCATGGTCAAGTGGTCAGAAACAAAGCTCATCTCGTTGCTCAAGGATATACTCAAGTGGAAGGCATTGACTTCGATGAAACATTTGCTCCTGTGGCTAGACTTGAAGCCATATGCATACTGCTGGCCTATGCCAATCATCACAACATACTTCTATATCAAATGGATGTGAAGAGCGCCTTTCTCAATGGCAAGATTGAAGAAGAAGTGTATGTTGCACAACATCTTGTCTTTGAAGATCCAAAACATCTTGACATGGTATACAAGCTCAACAAGGCACTGTATGGCCTCAAACAAGCCCCTCGGGCCTGGTATGACACACTCAAATACTTCTTGAAGAGCAAAGGCTTCAGACCTGGTTCCCTAGACCCCACTCTCTTCACGAAGACATATGATGGTGAACTGTTTGTGTGCCAAATATATGTGGATGACATTATCTTCGGCTGCACCAATCAGAAGTACAGTGAAGAGTTTGGATATATGATGCAAGAGCAATATCAGATGTCCATGATGGGAGAGCTGAAGTTCTTCCTCGGTCTCCAAATATGACAGCAACGCAACGGCATCTTCATATCTCAAGAGAAGTATCTCAAAGATTGTCTGAAGAAGTTTGGTATGCAAGACTGTAAAGGCTTCACGACGCCAATGCCAGCCAAGCATCATCTGGGTCCCGACGACAATGGTAAAGAGTTCGATCAAAAGGTATACTGCTCCATGATTGGTTCTTTGCTTTATCTATGTGCATCTAGGCCAGATATTATGCTTAGTGTTTGCATGTGTGCTCGATTCCAAGCGGCACCAAAGGAGTCGCATCACTTAGCTGTGAAGTGAATTCTTCGATATTTGGCTCACACCCCAACTCTAGGATTATGGTATCCAAAGGGCTCAGAGTTTGATCTGGTTGGATTCTCGGATGCTGATTATGCTGGTGACAAGGTGGATCGCAAGTCTACATCAGGCACATGTCATTTTCTGGGACGATCACTTGTATGTTGGTCTTCAAAGAAGCAGAACTGTGTATCTCTCTCCACTGCTGAATCTAAATACATTGCTACTGGATCTTGCTGCGCTCAGCTTCTGTGGATGAAGCAAACACTCAAGGACTATGGCATTCATCTGAAGCAAGTGCCACTCTACTGCGACAACGAAAGCGCCATCAAGATTGCCAACAACCCAGTTCAGCACTCGAAGACAAAGCACATTGATATTCGTCATCAGTTTCTCAGAGATCATGTTGTGAAGGAAGATATTGATATCATACACGTCGACACTGAAGAGCAATTGGCAGATATCTTCACCAAGCCCTTGGATGAGAAGAGATTTTGCAAGTTACGGTGTGAGCTAAATATACTGGAATCCTCAAATGTCCTGTGATCAGGCACACATCCTAACACTTATGCATATTGATGACTTAGATGTGCAACACACGAAGTAAAGTATATCTTCAATCAATGAAGACATACATTCTAAGTGTGAATACATTAATGTGGAATTTGACTTCGAAGCGCCACGATAATTGTGCGCCGTGTCTGGGTCTAATACTTCCTATACGGTGGGTAACGCCACCACCAAATGTTCTGTTTGAAGTGTTTCACTCATGGTGTTACATTTGCTATGTCTTCACATTTGGTTTGGCTTCAATCTCAACACATCTTCATGATTATCTTCACTATGTTGATTATATAGATATATATATATATATATATATATATATATATATATATATATATATATATATATATATATATATATACTAGTGTTCTGTCCTCTACAACATTCACTTATAGCTATGTCTTCTTGTTGAATCTTTTGAACTAAGTGAATGTGATCAGACCCTAACCTCTCTATGCTTTCTATCTCAAACTCTATCTCTCCAAATCATATGCATTCTATTGAAACTGTCGAATGTCTTCTCTGCGTCCTTGTCAGCAGAAGATACAGAGACAACCATTAAGTCCATTTTCAATGCTCATTCCTCCACCTGAAACCCGGAGAAGTGGGAACGACCACCCAACAATCCAGGCGTGTGTGGGACGTGGAACAAACCCCAATATGCTGCATGATGGCCACGTGTTCCTCAGATGCAAATCGCCAGGGGCACCTGTGTAATAACGCAGTGGCGCCCCTGTACCTATAAATACACATCTCACAGCAGTCATTATCTCTTCTTCCACTCTCGCACGAACCCTAGCGCCACCGCTAGCCCTCAACGACGCCGGCGACGAAGCACTTCGCTGCCGCAACCTCTCCGACACCGTCTTCACGCCGACCTCGGACATCACCTTCCCCGCCGTCGCTGTAGGTCCTCCGTCGCCAAGTTAGGGCACGGACGGTCGAACTGCTCGGCCTCCTTTTCCACTCCGTCTAGCAGTTATTCGTGTGGTAAATAAAACCTCCTTTTTACGGCCTCTTTGATCCTATAGCCTTATCAATTTCTACCACAAGCAGTTTCTATTCACACAAGTTGGATCTCTTTCATACTGCATCTTATAACATGCCTAGTATATTCACTTATGCTTCACAAAGTAGTTAGATTTCTCACTTGTACTGATCCATGGATTCGTACAAATCTGGAACCAACTCCTTATCCATGAGTGAATGTCTTCGCACGATGAGGTCAATGTCTTCTAAACTGATTTATCTTCAAAAGCTTCTGAGAATGCATATGACCTCTTCCCCTTCCCTCGCACCTTAATGCTGTCACAGGTACATGTCCATGGGAGAATCCCTTGGTTCTCATAGTCTGCATTCATTTGCAGAATTCTTACAGCATCATATAAATTCTCCCGAAGCCAGTTCCTGTTTGTCCAGCAAGCGAAAGCCTCCGAAGCCTTTGAACGTGTTGAAGCCATTCAGGTTAAACTTCATGGCTACAGATAAATCTGCAAGGAAGGGAGGCAGACAGCGTCGTGGGGGAACATCAAGAGATTTTCCTGATGACCTCTTTGAGCTTTACAAGATAGATCCTGAAGAGGATTATAATCAGTGCAAGACCCGAATCCAGTGGATTCGAAGATATTGGGCAGAACAGTGGTACAAATACAGATTCGTGACCAAGGAATATGCTGAGAAGAGTGCTATCAAAAGTCCTTGGGGTGATATTCTCTTCCGAGGCCTTCCACCCAAGACCAAAGCTGAAGTTATTGCTCAGGGTTTCTATCCCTGTATGGTCCGTGGACCTCAGCCTGAAGATGCCGACCCATCATCATTGCTATGGTGTCGTGACGATAATCTCTTCAAGCGCAACTTCCAACACGCAAAGGCATTGGCCAAGGAAAACAAGAAGTCATTGGGACTAGACTTCAACCCTGGTCCTTCTGCTCCCCGAGCTGACGGCACACGCGATGCAGAACCCAATGTCATCGGTCCTTTCTACAACCTTGAAGGTCTCATCACCCATATCCTGGTTCAAGGGACAGCCGTGAATGAGCCTGCAGATGACGCTGAATCAGATGAAGCGCCTGCAGCGCCGAAGCCAAAGAAGCTGAAGCAGCCAAAAGCTTCAAAGTCGGCCTCTGCACCAAAAATCTCACGGGCGAAGCCACTGGCAAATGCACCTCCTGAAGACAGTGTGCAGTCTGAAGATTTGTCACGCATCTCCAAGCCCCAGAAGGTCAAGATGCCTCTGCCACACACCGGCCAAGAGCTAACAGCTGCTGCCATTCTGCGCAATGATGCCATTGATCTGTCAAGTGATGAAGATCTTGCATATGACGCTCTTGAGCAACTCATCAAGAGCAAAGAAGAAGCAGAAATCTTCAATGATCTGCCTCTCTTTGATGTAACAATCATCCACAACTTCATTGATGAGTGGTTTGACACGCCAAACATCAGCTTCGAAGATCTGCAACTACCCATTGGCCTCAGTGTCGCATTCCATGGCGCCATTGCTTCAGAGCTAGCTCTCGCTCAGCGCATCGTCGAACTGAAGCAAAAGATTGACTATGAAAAAGCTCAGTTCAAGAAGCATATGGCCAAGCTCAGCGTACAAGAGGTCAAGAACTTCAAGCTCATGCTGCACGAGCTTAAAGAAGCCTTTCTCAAGAAGCGTCAAGAAGCTCAAGGTTCTCGTGAGCTCATGAAGAGCCTAGCTGATAGGTGTGTGCAAGCCTACAATGAGGCTGAGAAGCGCAAGGCCCTTGGGCGTCCTGGCATCGACCCCAGGATGGCTGCAAAGAAGAAGAAGAAGAAGCCCGCTATGGCCGAACACGATGCACCAAGGCAGGAAGCAGATCCCATTGTCTTCCCAACTAGCATGACTGGCTCGAAGCCAAAGGCCAGGTCAACCGCTTCAGAATTGAAGAAGACGAGGACTGCTGAGGCTGAAGCCAGAAAGAGGAAACATCCTAAAGCCTCTGCTGCTGCTCCCTCCAAGAAGAAGAGGAAGACCAAGAAAGAACGGGCTGCTCCCACAGAGCCTTTGATTGTTGAACCTATTTCCATGGTTCGTCCTGACGCTGAACGCCAACTGACAATCCATTAGCCTGCTTTCACAGAGGCTCATGAAGCTGAACACTTTCCAGCAGCTGATCCCATCGCTGCTGACGACATTGGTCACCATGACCATGTAGAAGATGGTGCAGTCCTTCCTCAGCCCGAGCATAGTGAACTCATCAGCATTGGTCGTCCTCTGACGCCAATTGCTCAGGATGCTTCATGGGCTGATCGCCCACAAGAGGAAGAAGACTTTGAGGCCCAGCCAACTCCAACTACACAGGCGTCGCCTGCGTTGCGCAGGCTTCGCAAAGGACCAAGGCCTCCAGTCTCTGCGTCTGAAGCTGAAGCTGCTGAAGACATTCCGGCTGCATCAGCCAATGAAGAAGAAGTCCCACAAGCTGCTACTCCCCTGTCCCACCAAGAAGAGGTTCTCGAGGAGAACGTGGTTGTGACCGACCCTCCAGCTCGTCAAGTGGAGGTTGAAAATCTTGAGGCTGCCACCACCAACACCAATGAAGCCACTGACATTGTCACATCATAAGGACTATTTATCACATCATAAGGCGAACTCTCTGGCCCATCAAAGGGTACACTCCACATGCCAAGCTAGAAGGTGCAATGAAGACTTTGGTCTTCTATATTCTTCATGGAAAATGCTTCAATGCACAGGACTTCTTCATTCGCCAACTTGCTGCATCAGGCTCTGATTTGTTTGGCTTGAAGTTCTATGCCCCATGGGTAATGCGGCTGATCAAACTTCACTCCGCTATCTCATATCTGCCATCTGCTCGCAATCATCGGATTTTTCTGCCTGATGTGGATATGTCTATTGAAGCCATCTATCCTGAGCCTGCCAAGGAACCTCTAAGTCTTCAGAATGCAGAGCATCAAAGTTTTTCTCAAAACATTGAAGGAATTGCAGCAGTCACTCGTGTGTATCCTTTGGCTGGCACTACACATTGTAAGTGCATCTAGTGCCACCCCTAGTTGGTTTTGGAGTATTGACGACAAACCTAGTTGAGGGACTAATGTGTTTGTGAGAATTGCAGGATAACACAGGTAGAAGTCCCTCATTGATTCGGTTTTACTACCAGAGATGACCCCTAAAACTTTATGAAGACATTGAAGTCAAAGGTGGTATATGAAGATATTCACATTGAAGACTATGACAAGAGAAGACACAATATGAAGCCTATGGAGCTCGAAGACTTAGATCTTTCGTAGTTCTTTTTCTTTTGTGTTGAGTCATAAGAACCACCGTACTGTTAAGTGGGGTCCAAGAGAACCAGTCAGAATGACTGAAGTGATGCCCAAACCAAAAACCTATGTCTTCGAGTGAAGACTATGAGAGCGAATCTTGTCCAGAGTCGGACAAGTCAGCTTTGCTTGTAGCCCAAGTAAAGTTGCCGTGTGAGTTTGAAATCTGACCGTTGGGACACGTGTCAGTTCCTTAGTGACCCAGGGTCATTTCGGACAAATCAGGTCGGGTGGCCAAGTGGCTATAAATAGCCCACCCCCTACAACCATAAATGGTTGGCTGCTCAGATTGAAAGTATGGCTTTTGTCGTTTGAGAGCAACCCACCTCGAAGCCTTTGAGAGAGAATTCCCTGCGAGGATAAAGCCCTAACCACCAGAGCCAGAGAGAATTGGGCATCACTTAAGTCTTCTTGTCTGTGTGATCTGAAGACTTATTACACTTGAGGACTGTGCATCCTCCAGCCGGTTAGGCGTCGCGTTCTAAGCATCCAAGAGACATTGTGGATTGCCGGTGAACGAAGTCTGTGAAGGTTTGGGAGTCTACCTTGAAGACTTACTAGAGTGATTGGGCGAGGTCTATGTGACCTTAGCTCAAGGAGAATACGGTGAGGACTGGGTGTCCTGAGCTGCGTGTTCAGGACTGGGTGTCTGGGACTGTGTGTCCTAAGGTTTAAATACCTAGCCGCTCCAACCAGACGTACAGTTGTCACAGCAACTGGAACTGGTCCAACAAATCATTGTCTTCAACGAGTCACTGGTTTCATCTTCACTTCACTTTACTTACTGTTACTCCTTGTGAAGTCATTGTATGTTTGCTCTATCATTTGTCTTCACTGAGTGACTGCGTGTTCTGTTTGGCTTCACAATATCTTCCTACCTGATCCTTACTACCTAGCTGCTATTAGTCTTTGTGCTTTCACTTCATTGAATACTTGACTATGGTTTGCCTAGTGTAGCCTACCTTCCGCTACATGGTAATAGGTTTAATTTTATCGTTTGTCTTCAAAACTCCCATGTTCTGAAGACTTCCATAAAAAATCACCTATTCACCCCCCTCTAGTCGATATAACGCACTTTCAATTGGTATCAGAGCAAGGTGCTCCCTTGTTCTGTGTGATTTGGTTTAACCACCTGGAGTTTTAGCTATGTCGACTGCAGGGATAATTAAAGTCTCAGCTGCGTGCCCCGTCTTCGATGGAACTGAATATCCCTACTGGAAGAATAAGATGCATATGCATCTTGAAGCCATTGACGTCGACCTATGGTATGTCATCGAGAACGGTGTTCCCAAGGCTGGAGAAGGTGTCACTGCTGCTGATGTCAAGAAATTCATTCAAATGGACTCTACTGCCAAGAATATCATCTGTGGTCATCTGACCAAAGGACAGTATGGCCGTGTGAGTGCTTTGAAGACATCCAAGCTGGTCTGGGACTAGCTCTCCAAGGTCAATGAAGGCATCTCAACACAGAGAGATCAGAGAATCAGTGTCCTTCGCAACCTCTTCAACCGCTTCAAGCGAAATCACAATGAGAATGTCCAGCACACATTTGACCGACTCACTGGCATCACAAATGAGCTTCAAGCCCTCGGCGCCACTGAGATTACCAAACATGAAGTCGTCAAGACGCTGCTGAGATCACTTGATAGTTCTTTTGACATCCTGGCCCTGATGATTCAAGAACGTCCTGATTTCAAGACACTCGATCCGTCTGACATACTTGAGAGGCTCAACACACATGAGTTTCAGCTTTCGAAGAAAAGAGAGATCTACGGTCCAAACTATGGGCGAACTCGTGCCTTGAAGGCAAAAGCTATCTCCTCATCTGAAGAAGAATCTGAAAGCAGCTCTGATGACCCTGAAGACATTGGAAGGGAACTTGCTATGTTTGTCAAGAAGTTCCAAAAATTCACCAAGAAGAAAGGCTTCAGAAAGTCTTCCCGATCAAGTTCAAGGAATGATGAAGCTCCTGCTCATGACTACAAGAATAAAACATGTCACAAGTGCAAGAAACTTGGCCACTTCATCTCTGAGTGTCCACAGTGGGACAATGAGAACAAAAAGAAGAAGAAGAGCAAGGAATATGACTCTGACGACAAGAAGAAGAAGAAGAAGAAATACTCAAAGTCTTCTTCCAAGTCTTCCTCAAAGTCTTCATCACACAAGAAGAGCTCATCTGGCAAGGCACGTGCATTTGTTGGCAAGGAAATGGATTCAGAGGAGGAGTCTGCTTCTGAGGAGGCGGAGGTGGAGTCTGAGGAGGAATCCGACTCAGGCGTCGCAAGTCTGGCTACAGCATACGTTGTCAAGTCCATCTTCAACACTGAAGACAATGACTTCATCACCGACACCGATGCAAATGACAAGGACTACTCCACTTCTACCTACTGCTTCATGGCACGCGGTGCCAAGGTAAACACACGCACTACTCACTATCAAACATCTAGTGACGATGACTCTGATTGTGGTTCAAAACCTAGCTACAAAACACTTGCTAAAATTGCAACTGAACAACAGAAAGCTATGGAACATATTCAAAAACTGTTAGACAGAAGCGATGATCTATTAGGTGCTGAAATGACTCGATCTGAATCCTTAATTGAAGACATAAAAAATCTTCACGTTAAGTATCAGGAACTTGAAAGTCGTCATGAAACTCTCTGAACAACTCATGAATAGCTTTCCTATGATTATCTTCAAAGGAAGCAAGATCTTGAGAAATTGAGAGCGGTTCATGAAGATCTTCAAACGGAAAATGAGTCACTTCGCACCAAACAGATCAGTCCCGCTCAGGAAGGATTTGAACCACCATGTCTTGAATGCATTGAGCGTGATAATGCTACTTCTGTTGCTGAATGTTCTACTGCTACTGCTGTTGCAATATCTTCAACTATTGATGCGGTAACTAACCCCTTTGCTGAGGATACCACCGCTATTGCTGATGAGAATGCTAGGTTGAAGACATTGCTTGAAACAGGGATGTACAAAAGTCTTAAAGGGCATCAGACGCTATGTGATGTCCTGAAAAAGCAGATTCTGAACCGAAACCCTAGGAAAGAGGGTGTAGGGTTCGTAAGGAAAATGAATGCAGATGGCTCTTACTGGAAACCTGAGCAGTACCCCAAAACCATGTGGGTTGCTGCAAAGGAACCTTCAGCAGATCCATCCAATCTATCTGGCTTCACTTGTGCTAACCCCATTATCATTGATGAATCCTTTGATGCAAACTATATACTGTTTAAGAATTAGAATGGTGAAGTGTTTGCCAGGTACATTGGTACTAACTGCAGGAATGGACCGCCTATGAAGAAGATCTGGGTTCCGAAAAGGTGTCTAGAGAGTCTTCCTGTGAATGTCATCATGACACCTCACGTGAAGAAGACAAACCTCAGACCAAAGGCTTCATACGGTCCAAAGGCTTCATACAGACAGAGGACTCACCTGAGTCGCACTAACGCAAATGTTTTGCAGGAAAATCATACTCAGGCATATGAATATGAGAGCGGTTCATCAAACTGCCATGTTCATAAGACCAAGAACTATTCTGCTTATTCTTATGTGTACTATTGTCCGCCTGCAAGACTGTTTGCTAAGGCTTCAAAGCCAAAATTCTCAGATGCTGCACTTAGACTTATTGCTTCTAAGCCACCCTTGAAGATGTGGGTGGTTAAGAAGGCTTAACTCTCTTTTGCAGGGAAAGGTCTCCAGTAGAAAACCAAAATCGTCTGACGCTATTGCTGGGGACCTTAAACATCTTGTAGGGCGCAAGATCAGATGCCCAAATGGTCTTACTATGTACTTCGTACCTGAATCGCTTGCTACTCTCCCTATTAGTCCTAACTTGGATCTAAGCTTTCATAACCCACTGGTTCATCAAATGTTTTTGCTTCACAACGCTCTTGGTGAAGCCTATCCCCCTAACTGCACTGTAGGGTACGACACCAGCGTCTTCAGAATGGATTATTGATAGTGGGTGTACAAATCACATGACTGGCAAAAGAAGTCTTCTTATGGACTCAACTTTACGTCCATCCGACAAGAGCCACATCACATTTGCTGACACTGGTAAAAGTAAGGTATTGGGTCTAGGTAGAGTTGCAATCTCAAGGGATCAACACATGGATAAAGTCATGCTTGTTGAATCCCTTGGCTTCAACTTAATGTCTGTCTCAATGCTTTGCGATTTGAACATGATCGTAACATTTGGAAAATATCGTTGCCTTGTACTAATGGAATCTGACAAGTCTCTAGTGTTTGAAGGGTATCGAAAAGATGATTTGTACGTGGTAGATTTCTCAGCAGGGCCACAGCTTGCAGTATGTCTTCCAGCAAAGGCTTCAGAATGCTGGCTCTGGCATCGGAGGCTTGGACATGCTGGCATGAGGAACCTCCACACCCTTGCGAAGAAGAAGCATGTCATAGGCATCGAGGGCGTCAAGTTCAAGAAAGACCACTTATGCGGTGCCTGTGAAGCAGGGAAGATGACGAGGGCCAAACATCCCTCGAAGACAATCATGACTACTACTCAACCCTTCGAACTGCTTCACATGGATCTTTTCGGTCCCACTCATTACTTAACTCTAACTACTACTGCTTGCCTCTATGGCTTCGTTATTGTTGATGATTATTCTAGATATACTTGGGTGCACATAATCCTTTACAAGACTGAAGTGCAGGATGTCTTCAGACGCTTCGCCAATCGAGCTATGAACAATTTTGGCGCCAAGATAAAGCACATCAGAAGTGACAATGGCACTGAATTCAAGAACACTGGCCTTGATACATATCTTGATACCTTGGGCATCACACATGAATTCTCAGCCCCATACACGCCACAGCAGAATAGCGTCGTCGAACGCAAGAACAGAACACTAATTGAGATGGCCAGAACGATGCTAGATGAGTACAAGACCCCAAGAAAATTCTGGCCCGAAGCCATTGATACTGCATGCCATACAATCAATCGTGTTTATCTTCACAAGCTACTGAACAAGACATCTTATGAGCTCCTTACTGGCAAAAAGCCAAATGTCAGTTACTTCAGAGTATTTGGCGCAAGGTGCTGGATCAAGGACCCACATCACACCTCAAAATTTGCACCAAAAGCACATGAGGGTTTTATGCTTGGATATGGAAAGGATTCGCACTCCTACAGAGTCTTTAATCTCTTTCATTACAAAGTGGTTGAAACAGTGGATGTGCGGTTCGATGAGACCAACGGCTCACAAAGAGAGCAGCTGCCAAGTGTGCTAGATGAAGTTCCATACAGTGAATCAATCAAGCTAATGGGAACTGGAGAAATTATACCTTCTGAAGCTCATCCTGAAGAAGAACTTATCATTTCAGCACCTGATCAACATGAAGACAATGCTCAGCCTGAAGACATTCCTTCCAACAACGACAATGAACAGCAAGAGCAAAGTCTTCGCCCTGTACATCCTCGCGTTGCCAATGAAGTGCAGATTGAAAGAATAATTGATAGCATCAATGCACCTGGTCCACTCACTCGTTCAAGGGCAACTCAGCTAGCAAATTTCTGTGGGCACTTCGCATTCGTCTCGATACAGAACCCAAGAAAGTTGAAGAAGCCTTCGTGGAACCTGAATGGATTCAAGCTATGCAAGAAGAGCTTTAACAGTTTGAGCTGAATAATGTATGGGAACTGGTTAAGCGTCCTAATCCACGGAAGCACAATATAATAGGCACCAAATTGATATACCGCAACAAGCAAGATGAGCAAGGTCAAGATGTCAGAAACAAAGCTCGTCTCGTTGCTCAAGGATATACTCAAGTGGAAGGCATTGACTTCGATGAAACATTTGCTCCTGTGGCTAGACTTGAAGCCATACGCATACTGCTGGCCTATGCAAATCATCATAACATACTTCTATATCAAATGGATGTGAAGAGTGCCTTTCTCAATGGCAAGATTGAAGAAGAAGTGTATGTTGCACAACCGCCTGGCTTTGAAAATCCAAAACATCCTGACATGGTATACAAGCTCAACAAGGCACTGTATGGCCTCAAACAAGCCCCTAGGGCCTGGTATGACACACTGAAATACTTCCTGAAGAGCAAAGGCTTCATACCTGGTTCCCTAGATCCCACTCTTTTCACGAAGACATATGATGCTGAATTGTTTGTGTGCCAAATATATGTGGATGACATTATCTTCGGCTGCACCAATCAGAAGTTCGGTGAGGAGTTTGGTTATATGATGCAAGAGCAATATCAGATGTCCATGATGGGGGAGCTGAAGTTCTTCCTTGGTCTTCAAATACGACAACAACGCAATGGCATCTTCATATCTCAAGAGAAGTATCTCAAAGATTGCCTGAAGAAGTTCGATATGCAAGACTGCAAAGGCTTCACAACACCAATGCCAGCCAAACATCATCTGGGTCCTGACGACAATGGTAAAGAGTTCGATCAAAAGGTATACCGCTCCATGATTGGTTCTTTACTTTATCTATGTGCATCTAGGCAAGATATTATGCTTAGTGTTCGCATGTGTCCTCGATTTCAAGCGGCACCAAAGGAGTCGCATCACTTAGCTGTGAAGCGAATTCTTCGATATTTGGCTCACACCCCAACTCTAGGATTATGGTATCCAAAGGGCTCAGAGTTTGATCTGGTTGGATTCTCGGATGCTGATTATGCTGGTGACAAAGTTGATCGCAAGTCTACATCAGGCACATGTCACTTTCTGGGACGATCACTTGTATGTTGGTCTTCAAAGAAGCAGAACTCTGTATCTCTCTCCACTGCTGAATCTGAATACATTGCTGCTGGATCTTGCTGCGCTCAGCTTCTGTGGATGAAGCAAACACTCAAGGACTATGGCATTCATCTGAAGCAAGTGCCACTTTACTGCGACAACGAAAGCGCCATCAAGATTGCTAATAACCCAGTTCAGCACTCGAAGACAAAGCACATTGAAATTCGTCATCACTTTCTCAGAGATCATGTTGTGAAGGAAGACATTGATATCATACACGTCAACACTGAAGAGCAATTGGCAGATATCTTCACCAAGCCCTTGGATGAGAAGAGGTTTTGCAAGTTACGGTGTGAGCTAAATATCCTGGAATCCTCAAATGTCCTGTGAGCAGGCACACATCCTAACCCTTATGCATATTGATGACTTAGATGTGCAACACACGAAGTTAAGTATATCTTCAATCAATGAAGACATACATTCTAAGTGTGAATACATTAATGTGGAATTTGACTTCGGAGCGCAACGATAATTGTGCGCCGTGTCTGGGTCTAATACTTCCTATACGGTGGGTAACGCCACCACCAAACGTTCTATTTTGAAGTGTTTCACTCATGGCATTACCTTGCAATGTCTTCACATTTGGTTTGGCCCCGAACTCAACATATTTTCATGATTATCTTCACTATGTTGATTATATATATATATATATATATATATATATATATATATATATATATATATGCTAGTGTTCTGTCCTCTACAGCATTCACTTATAGCTATATCTTCGTGTTGAATCTTTTGAACTAAGTGAATGTGATCGGACCCCAACTTCTCTATGCTTTCTATCTCAAAATCTATCTCTCCAAGTCATATGCATTCTATTGAAACTGTCGAATGTCTTCTCTGCGTCCTTGTCAGCAGAAGATACAGAGACAACCATTAAGTCCGTTTTAAATGCTCATTCCTCCACATGAAATCCGGAGAAGTAGGAACGACCACCCAACAATCCAGGCGTGCGTGGGACATGGAACAAACCCCAAAATTCCGCATACTGGCCACGTGTTCCTCAGATGCGAATCGCCAGGGGCACCTGTGTAATAGCACAATGCCGCCCCTGTGCCTATAAATACACACTCACAACGGTCATTATCTCTTCTTCCACCCTCACACGAACCCTAGCGCCACCGCTAGCTCTCGACGACGCCGGCGACGAAGCACTTCGCTGCCGCAACCTCTCCGACGTTGTCTTCATGCCGACCGCGGACATCGTCCTCTCCGCCGTCGCCGTAGGTGTCCTCCGTCGCCAAGTTAGGGCACGGAAGAGTGAACTGCTCGGCCTCATATCCCACTCCGTCTAGCAGTTCTCAGTGTGGTAAATAAAACTCCCTTTTTATAGCACCGTTGATCCTATTGATCTGTCACTTTCTACCACAAGCAGTTTCTGTTCACACAAGCTAGATCTCTCTCATACTGCATCTCATAACATGCCTAGTATATTCACTTGTGCTTCACAAAGTAGTTAGATTCCTCACTTGTACTGATCTGTGGATTCGTACAAATCTGGAACCAACTTCTTATCTATGAGTGAATGTCTTCGCACGATGAGGTCAATGTCTTCTAAACTGATTTATCTTCAAAATCTTCTAACAATGCATATGACCTCTTCCCCTTCCCTCGCACCTTAATGCTGTCACAGGTACATGTCCGTGGGAGAATCCTTTGGTTCTCATAGTCTGCATTCATTTGCATAATTCCTACAGCATCACATAAATTCTCCCGAAGCCAGTTCCTGTTGGTCCAGAAAACGAAAACCTTTGAAGCCTTTGAACGTCTTGAAGCCTTTCAAGTTAATGTTTATGGCTTCAGAAAAGGCAGCAAGGAAGGGTGGCAGAAAGCGTCGTGGTGAGACCTCCAGAGATCTGCCAGATGAACTCTCAGAAATGTACAAGACAGATCCTAAAGAGGATTACAGTCAGCGCAAGACCCGAATCCAATGGATTCGAAGATATTGGGCAGAACAATGGTTCAAATACAGATTTGTGACCCAGGAGTATGCTGAGAAAAACACCATCAAGAGACCATGGGGAGACATCCTATTCAAGAATCTTCTACCCAGGTCCAGAGATGAAGCTATTGCTCAAGGCTTCTATCCATGCATGGTCCGTGGACCACGGCCTGCTGATGCACACTCGTCGTCACTGCTATGGTGTCGTGACGACAATCTGTTCAAGCGCAACTTCCAGTTTGCTCAAAACTCTGCGAAGTAGAACAAGAAGACTTTTGGGTTAGACTTCAACCCTGGTCCCTCATCTCCAAGGGCAGATGGCACACGACATGCAGAACCCAATGTCATCGGTCCTTTCGCCAACCTTGAAGGCCTCATCACCTACATCTTGGTTCAAGGGACTGCAGTGAATGAGCCTGCGGCTGACACTGAGTCTGATGACGTGCCTGCAGTGCCGAAGCCAAAGCAGTTGAAGAAGCCAAAAGCTTCAAAGCCAGCCCCTTCATCAAAAATCTCAAGGGCGAAGCCATTGGCAACTGCACCTCCTGAAGACAGTGTGCAGTCTGAAGATTTATCACGCGTCTCCAAGCCCCAGAAGGCCAAGATGCCTCTGCCTCACACTGGCAAAGCACTAACAGCTGCTGCCATTCTGCGCAACGACGACATTGATCTGTCAAGTGATGAAGATATTGCAGATGACGCTCTTGAGCAACTCATCAAGAGCAAAGAAGAAGCAGAAATGTTCAATGATCTGCCTCTCTTTGATGTCACCATCATCCACAACTTCATTGACGAGTGGTTTGACACGCCAAACATCAGCTTTGAAGATCTGCAACTACCCATTGGCCTCAGTGTCGCCTTCCAAGGCGCCATTGCTTCAGAACTTGCTATTGTCCAGCGCATTGTTGAGCTGAAGCATAAGATTGACTATGAAAAGGCTCAGTTCAAGAAGCATATAGCCAAGCTCAGCGTGCAAGACGTGAAGAACTTCAAGACAATGATGCACGAGCTCAAGGAAGCCTTTGTGAAGAAGCGTGCAGAAGCTCAGGGTTCGCGTGAGCGCATGAAGACTCTGGCTGACAGATGTGTGCAAGCCTATAATGAGGCTGAGAAGCGCAAGGCACTTGGGCGTCTTGGCATCGACCCCAGGATGGCCGCAAAGAAGAAGAAGAAGCCTGCTACGGCTGAATCTGATGCACCAAGGCAAGAAGCAGTTCCGATTGTCTTCCCAACAAGAATGACTGGCTCGAAGCCAAAGAGCCGATCAACAGCTTCAGAGCTCAAGAAGATAAGAACTGCTGAGGCTGAAGCCAGGAAGAGGAAACACTCTGAAGACTCTCCTACTGCCCCCACCAAGAAAAAGCGAAAGAACAAGAAAGCTCGGGATGCTCCCACAGAGCCCTTGATAGTTGAACCAATTTCTATGGTTCATCCTGACGCAGAACGTCAACTGACAGTTCATGAGCCTACTTCCATAGAGGCTCCTGAAGCTAAAGACATTCCAGCAGCTGATCCCATCGCTACTGAAGATGATGCAGTCCTTCCTCAGTTAGAAAACAGCGAATTCATCAGCATTGGTCGTCCACTGATGCCAATTGCACAGGATGCTTCATGGGCAGATCACCCACAAGAGGAAGAAGACTTTGAGGCCCAGCCCACTCCAACTCCACAGTCGTCGTCTGCGTTCCACAGGCTTCGCAAAGGTCCAAGGCCTCAAGTCTCTGCTGAAGACATTCCGGCTGCATCAGCCGCAGAAGAAGAAGTACCACAAGATCCCACTCCCTTGTTCCACCAAGAAGCAGTTCTCCAGGAGAACGTGCCTGTGACCGACCCTCCAGCTAGTCAAGTGGAGGATGAAAATCTTGAGGCTGCCACAAACACCAATGAAACTAATGTGGAGCCCTCCCCAGCAAAAGCTTCAGAAGACAACGAAGCCACTGATCCCGTCACTTCTGTTCCTGAGTCTGCTGCCGGTCCCCAATTCAACTATCATGTTGAGCACAGGCCTCAGGTCTAGAAGCCAATCCCAAGACTGCCAAGGTTTCCAGGTCCTGCATCAGCACCTGGCTCCTTCAACATCAATGGCTTCAGGGCAGACAACACGTTCTTCAATAGCTCCAGGAACCCCTACTCAAGGGAAAGGATATCATCTGATCGGTTCTGGAGCTATCCTCAGCGAAGCTATTACTCTTGCATTCTTTACAACCAAGGTCGCATCTTCCCACACAAGCGCCTTGATGTTGAAGCTATAGCTGGTCTGCCCTGTCTAGAAGAAGCGTTGGATTGCTTCAAGCAAGTGGGTCTGCTGCAGTTTGTTACTGATGAAGAGCATTGGAATGAAGAGCTGCTGCTACAATTCTATGCCACACTTCACATCAAAGGGTATAGCAGAGATCCGAAGACTTGGGTCCTAGAGTGGATGACTGGCAACGTTCATCACGAAGCCAATGCATTTGACATCATTGAGCTCACTGGCTTGCCCACTCTTGGCGATCTCTTCGAGCAAGGCTGTCAGCTGCATGCTGAAGCTATTGAGAGCATCTTTCAGTGGCCAGAACCTGATATGAGTCAAATGCTCAGCATGATGAAGCCATTGCCCCAAGATGCTGCTTATCCCACAGAGTTCTTCGTTGAAGACCTTGAGTACCTGCCCAGAACCATCTATCACATCATCAGGCGCACTCTCTGACCTATCAAAGGGCACTCTCCAAATGCCAAGCTTCAGGGTGCAATGAAGACTATGGTCTTCTATATACTTCATGGCAAATGCTTCAATGCACAGGACTTCTTCATACGCCAACTTGCTGCATCAGGCATTGATCTGTTTGGTTTGAAGTTCTACGCCCCTTGGGTCATGCGGCTGATCAAGCTACACTCCGCCATCTCGTATCAGCCCTCAGCCCGCAACCATCGGATCTTCTTGCCTGACGTGGACATGTCTACTGAAGCCATATATTCTGAGCCTGCCAAGCAACCTCTAAGTCTTCAGAATGCAGAACATCAGAGTTTTACTCAGAACGTTGAAGGCGTTGAAGCAGTTTCTCGGGTGTATCCTTTGGCTGGCACTACACGTGCACCACACCCTACTGCAACTGAAGCCACTGACAGTGCCACTGCTCCACGACCCAAGAAGCGCACTCGTGTTCTCAACGACCGAGAGCTTCTTGTGGCTCTACATCAGAAACAGGATAGGCATCATGACAGGCTGAAGCGTCAGATGAAAAGCCTCTTGGTGGATGTTAATCGCACTCGAAATCTTGCCACCAAGAATGCTTTCGTTGCCCATGAAACCTGTCGCCGCACATGGAAAGGGCTAACGATGATGCTTTCTGAAGCTGATCTTCAAGAGGATGGCATCACTGAGAGATTCAAGTTTGACTCCACACCTCCTCGAAGGGATGTGCTGCAAGGAACTCCATCCCTTGAAGACTCTGAGTTCTCTTCCTCTGCTGCCATAGTCACTGCCAGAATTATTGAGGAAGAAGACGATGCTACTTCACCGCCACCTCCTTCAGCACCTCCAAGCTCTTCTGCACCGCCAAACAACACCAACAACCCTGCTACTTCACCTACTCCTCATGGGAACGAGTAGAAGCTCTATGTCTTCAAACCTTTTTGGTCATTACTGACAAAGGGGGAGAAGCATATGAGATTGATAGTCTTCAAGCGGGTTCATATGGGCGGGTGCCTTATATTTTGCTTCGTGCTTACAACTCTCGTTTTTTTTGCTACATTTGGTTCTTATGAGTTGTAACACTTAAACTAGATGGTCGTCTGCTACTTATTTGCCACCTTGTTTTGTGAAGATAAATTCCGCATGTGCGACGATAAATTCCGCACTTAGCTCATTCTGCAGACGTCCATTTTCCATTATGCATGGCATTATCTTCATATACCTTCACATGCATAGTGGATTGTCATCATAAGTTGAAGTGGATCTCCACAAGTACCACCTGCCATGTGCATTTGCATTCCAAAAGCAAATTAACTTATAAGCACATCTTCAGGGGGAGCCCTTGCAACTTATGAAGACAATTTCACAGATTATATTCCCCGTTGAAAACTTCAACTAGTTTGTCATCAATCACCAAAAAGGGGGAGATTGTAAGTGCATCTAGTGCCACCCCTAGTTGGTTTTGGAGTATTGACGACAAACCTAGTTGAGGGACTAATGTGTTTGTGAGAATTGCAGGATAACACAGGTAGAAGTCCCTCATTGATTCGGTTTTACTACCAGAGATGACCCCTAAAACTTTATGAAGACATTGAAGTCAAAGGTGGTATATGAAGATATTCACATTGAAGACTATGACAAGAGAAGACACGATATGAAGCCTATGGAGCTCGAAGACTTAGATCTTTCGTAGTTTTTTTTCTTCTGTGTTGAGTCATAAGAACCACCGTACTGTTAAGTGGGGTCCAAGAGAACCAGTCAGAATGACTGAAGTGATGCCTAAACCAAAAACCTATGTCTTCGAGTGAAGACTATGAGAGCGAATCTTGTCCAGAGTCGGACAAGTCAGCTTTGCTTGTAGCCCAAGTAAAGTTGCCGTGTGAGTTTGAAATCTGACCGTTGGGACACGTGTCAGTTCCTTAGTGACCCAGGGTCATTTCGGACAAATCAGGTCGGGTTGCCAAGTGGCTATAAATAGCCCACCCCCTACAATCATAAACGGTTGGCTGCTCAGATTGAAAGTACGGCTTTTGTCGTTTGAGAGCAACCCACCTCAAAGCCTTTGAGAGAGAATTCCCTCCGAGGATAAAGCCCTAACCACCAGAGCCAGAGAGAATTGGGCATCACTTAAGTCTTCTTGTCTGTGTGATCTGAAGACTTATTACACTTGAGGACTGTGCATCCTCCAGCCGGTTAGGCGTCGCGTTCTGAGCATCCAAGAGACATTGTGGATTGCCGGTGAACGAAGTCTGTGAAGGTTTGGGAGTCTACCTTGAAGACTTACTAGAGTGATTGGGCGAGGTCTATGTGACCTTAGCTCAAGGAGAATACGATGAGGACTGGGTGTCCTGAGCTGCGTGTTCAGGACTGGGTGTCCGGGACTATGTGTCCTAAGGTTTAAATACCTAGCCGCTCCAACTAGACGTACACTTGTCACAGCAACTGGAACTGGTCCAACAAATCATTGTCTTCAATGAGTCACTGGTTTCATCTTCACTTCACTTTACTTACTGTTACTCCTTGTGAAGTCATTGTATGTTTGCTCTATCATTTGTCTTTACTGAGTGACTGCGCGTTCTGTTTGGCTTCACAATATCTTCCTACCTGATCCTTACTACCTAGCTACTATTAGTCTTTGTGCTTTCACTTCATTGAATACTTGACTATGGTTTGCCTAGTGTAGCCTACCTTCCGCTGCATGGTAATAGGTTTAATTTTATCGTTTGTCTTCAAAACTCCCATGTTCTGAAGACTTTCATAAAAATCACCTATTCACCCCCCCCTCTAGTCGATATAACGAACTTTCACACGTGCACCGCATCCTGCTCTCACTGAAGCCACTGACATTACAACTGCCCCACGACCCAAGAAGTGCACTCGTGTTCTCAATGACCGAGAGCTTCTTGTGGCTCTTCATCAGAAACAGGATAGGCATCATGACTGGCTGAAGCGTCAAATGCAAAGCCTCTTGGTGGATGTTAATCGCATTCGCAATCTTGCCACCAAGAATGCCTTTGTTGCTCATGAAACCTCTCGACGCACATGGAAGGGGCTGACGCTGATGTGTTCTGAAGATGATCTTCAAGAGGATGGCTTCTCTGAGCGCTTCAAGTTTGACTCCACACCTCCTCGAAGGGCAGTGCTGCGACGAACTCCATCTCTTGAAGACTCTGAGTTCTCTTCCTCTACTGCAATTGTAAATGCCAGAGTGATCGAGGATGACGACGATGCTACTTCACCGCCGCCTCCTTCAGCACGCTTCGACACTGCTCCAAGCTCTTCTGCACCGCCGAACACCACCAACGATCCTACGGCTTCACCTACTCTTCATGGGAACGAGTAGAGGCTCTATGTCTTCAAACCTTTTTGGTCCTTACTGACAAAAGGGGGAGAAGCATATGAGTTTAATAGTCTTCAAGCGGGTCCATATGGGCGGGTGCTTCATATTTTGCTTCGTGTTTACAACTCTCGTTTTTGATACATTTGGTTCTTTGAGTTGTAACACTTAAACTCGATGGTCGTCTGCTACCTATTTGCCATTTTGTGATGCGATGATAAATTCCGCATGTGCGACGATAAATTCCGCACTTAGATCATTTTGCAGACGTCCATTTTCCATTATGCATGTCATTATCTTCACATACCTTCACATGCATAGTGGATTGTCATCATAAGTTGAAGAGGATCTCCACAAGCACAACCTGCCATGTGCATTTGCATTCCAAAAGCAAACTACTTATATGCACATCTTCAGGGGGAGCCCTTGCAACTTATGAAGACAATTCCTTATCCTTTACAATTTCACATATTATATTCCCCGTTGAAAACTTCAACTAGATTGTCATCAATCACCAAAAAGGGGGAGATTGTAAGTGCATCTAGTGCCACCCCTAGTTGGTTTTGGAGTATTGACGACAAACCTAGTTGAGGGACTAATGTGTTTGTGAGAATTGCAGGATAACACAGGTAGAAGTCCCTCATTGATTCGGTTTTCCTACCAGAGATGACCCCTAAAAATGTATGAAGACATTGATGTCAAAGGTGGTATATGAAGATATTCACATTGAAGACTATGACAAGAGAAGACATCACATGAAGCTATGGAGCTCGAAGACTTAGATCTTTCATAGTTCTTTTCCTTCTTCTTTGTTGAGTCATAGGAACCATCTTACTGTTAAGTGGGGTCCAAGAGAACCAGTCAGAATGACTGAAGTGATGCTTAACCAAAACCTATGTCTTCGAGTGAAGACTATGAGAGCGAATCTTGTCCAGAGTCGGACAAGTCAGCTTTGCTTGTAGCCCAAGTAAAGTTGCCGTGTGAGTTTGAAATCTGACCGTTGGAACACATGTCAGTTCCTTAGTGACCCAGGGTCATTTCGGACAAATCATGTCGGGTTGCCTAGTGGCTATAAATAGCCCACCCCCTACAACCATAAACGATTGGCTGCTCAGAGTTAGTGTACGGCTTTTGTCGTTTGAGAGCAACCCACCTCGAAGCCCTTGAGAGAGAATTCCTTGCGAGGATAAAGCCCTAACCACCCAGAGCCAAAGAGAATTAGACATCACTTAAGTCTTCTTGTCTGTGTGATCTGAAGACTTATTACACTTGAGGACTGTGAATCCTCCAGCCGGTTAGGCGTCGCGTTCTAAGCATCCAAGAGACATTGTGGATTGCCGGTGAACAAAGTCTGTGAAGGTTTGGGAGTCTACCTTGAAGACTTACCAGAGTGATTGGGCAAGGTTTGTGTGACCTTAGCTCAAGGGGAATATGGTGAGGACTGGGTGTCCTGAGCTGCGTGTTCAAGACTGGGTGTCCGGGACTGTGTGTCCTCAGGTTTAAATACCTAGCCGCCCTAACCAGACGTATAGTTGTCACAGCAACTGGAACTGGTCCAACACATCATTGTCTTCAACGAGTCACTGGTTTCATCCTTCCCTTCTCTTTACGTACTGTTACTCCTTGTGAAGTCATTGTATGATTGCACTATCTTTTATCTTCACTGAGTGACTGCGTGTTCTGTTTGGCTTCATAATATCTTCCTATCTGATCCTTACTACATTGCTGCTATTAGTCATTGTGCTTTCACTCTATTGAATACTTTACTATGGCTTGCCTAGTGTAGTCTACCTTCCGCTGCAGGGTAATAGGTTTATTTCTATCATTTGTCTTCATAACTTCCACGTTTTGAAGACTTTCATAAAAATCGCCTATTCACCCCCCCTCTAGTCGATATAACGCACTTTCAATAATATTCGCCAGGAGTTGGCAGGGATGTAAGCTCAATGATGTCTTGGGCTTTAGCTTCATGATGGACATCGCCCGTCATCCACTCAAGGATCCAAGTCTTCGGATCCCTGTTATATCCACGAATGTGGAGGGTAGCATAGAATTGAAGCAGAAGTTCTTCATTCCAGTGTTCCTTGGAAGTCACAAAGTTGAGCAGACCCGCATCACGGAAGTAGTCAAGGGCTTCTTCAAGGCATGGCAGTCCAGCAATGGCTTCACAATTGAGACGCATATGGGGGAAGATGTGCCCCTGATTGTACAAGATGCAAGAATAGTAGCTTCGTTGTTGATAACTCCAGAATCGATTTGAGGAGATTCTTGGCCTTGTGTAGGGGTTCTTGTCACTGTCAAAGAATGTGTTGTGTGCCTTGAATCCATTCAGATTAAACAATCCTGGTGACATTGCAGTACCTGGGAACCGTGGTAGCCTTGGCTTTGGCTTCTGGACCTGAGGCATGTGCTCCACATGATAGGCAAATTGAGGTCCGAGAGCAGGCGGAGGAACCAGAATTGGCCAGCGGACGGTAACAAGCTGACCACGATCATATGCTTGCTCGATGGTGTGTGGCCTGGGAGGTGGTACAGGAGCAGAGGCATTGGCTTCAAGCTGCAGATTTGCATCAGGTGCAGCGACATCTGGCACCACATTAGCTTCAGGCGCCACAGTAGCTTCAGCCATGACAACGTCATTGTCTTCAGTGTTGGTGGCAGCCTCAGTATTGGTAACCTCCACTTTAGAAGCTGGAGGGTCAGACATGTTCTCCTCGAGAACAACTTCAGGGTTGGACGGGGGTGTAGCAACTCTTTCTTCATCTCTTGGTTCTTCTTGGTCATCGGCTGATGCAGCCGGAATATCTTCAGCCGTTTTGGCTTCAGATTCAGGGATGTTCACAGTAGGAGAGGCTTCAGAAAAGACTTCGCGTGAAACGGATTGGCGCTCTTCTCCTTCTGGAACACTTGACAATGTGACATGTGGCATTGGTCCTTTGCGAAGCCTGTGAAACACTGGCGACGCCTGTGGAGATGGAGTTGGTTGGGCCTCAAAGTCCTCATTGTCAATCACCGGAGTGGTGACCTGTGGTGGGGGAGTAACTGGTGTTTCTTCATCACGAGGGGATTCTTGAGGGTGATCAGCCCATGAGTCATCTTGCGCAATTGGCGTCAATGGGCGACCAATGCTGATGAGTTCGTTGTTCGTGAGAACAGGCGATGATACCAAATTGTGCTTGATCTGAGGAAGGACTTCATCATCTTCAACATTGTCTTGATGACCAATGTCTTCAGCTGTGGTGGGGTCAACAACTGGATTCTCTTCAGCTTCGGGAGCCTCTGTGGAAGCAGGCTCATGAACTACCAAGCGACGTTCTTGATGTGCAGAGGAAGGACGAGCAACAGAAATTGGCTCGACAACAAGCGGCTCTGTGGAAGCAGCCCGGTCTCTCTTCTTTGTTTTTATTTTCTTGGTTGGTGGAGCATCATCAGTGGTGGCTTTGTTCTTGCACTTTCTGGCTTCGGCTTCAGCTGCTCTAGTTTTCTTGAACTCCGAAGCCACTGTGGGGACCTTAGGCTTCGAGCCTGTCATACTGGCCGGGAAGACAATGTGAGGTTCTTCCTGCCTGGATGCTTCTGGTTCGGCCACAGCTGGCTTCTTCTTCTTCTTGGCAGCCATTCTGGGGTCGATGCTTGGTCGCCCCAAAGCCTTGCGCTTTTCAGCTTCATTGAAGCCTGATACGTCTCCAATGTATCTATAATTTTTGATTGCTCCATGCTATATTATCTACTGTTTTGGACTATATTGGGCTTTATTATCCACTTCTATAATATTTTTGGTACTAACCTATTAACCGGAGGCCCAGCCCAGAATTGCTTTTTTTTGCCTGTTTTAGGGTTTCGAAGAAAAGGAATATCAAACGGAGTCCAAACGGAATGAAACCTTCGGAAACGTGATTTTCTCATCAGATAAGATCCAGGAGACTTGGACCCTCCGTCAAGAAAGCCACGAGGTGGTCACGAGGGTGGAGGGCACCCCCCCTAGGGCGCGCGCCCCTGCCTCGTGGGCCCCTCGAAGCTCCACCGACGTACTTCTTCCTCCTATATATACCCACGTACCCCCAAACGATCGGATACGGAGCCAAAAACCTAATTCCACCGCCGCAACTTTCTGTATCCACGAGATCCCATCTTGGGGCCTGTTCCGGAGCTCTGCCGGAGGGGGCATCGATCACGGAGGGCTTCTACATCATCATCCAAGCCTCTCCGATGAAGTGTGAGTAGTTTACTTTAGACCTACGGGTCCATAGCTAGTAGCTAGATGGCTTCTTCTCTCTTTTTGGATCTCAATACAATGTTCTCCCCCTCTCTCGTGCAGATCTATTCGATGTAATCTTCTTTTTGTGGTGTGTTTGTTGAGACCGATGAATTGTGGGTTTATGATCAAGTCTATCTATGAATAATATTTGAATCTTCTCTGAATTCTTTTATGTATGATTGGTTATCTTTGCAAGTCTCTTCGAATTATCAGTTTGGTTTGGCCTACTAGATTGGTTGTTCTTGCCATGCGAGAAGTGCTTAGCTTTGGGTTCGATCTTGCGGTGTCCTTTCCCAGTGACAGAAGGGGCAGCAAGGCACGTATTGTATCGTTGCCATCGAGGATAACAAGATGGGTTTTTTTATCATATTGCATGAAACTATCCCTCTACATCATGTCATCTTGCTTAAGGCGTTACTCTATTTTTAACTTAATACTCTAGATGCATGCTGGATAGCGGTCGATGAGTGGAGTAATAGTAGTAGATGTAGAATCATTTCAGTCTACTTGTCTCGGACGTGATGCCTATATACATGATCATACCTAGATATTCTCATAACTATGCTCAATTCTGTCAATTGCTCAACAGTAATTTGTTCACCCACCGTAGAATACTTATGCTCTTGAGAGAAGCCACTAGTGAAACCTATGGCCCCCGGGTCTCTTTCTCATCATATCAATCTCCATCACTTTATTATTGCTTTGCTTTTACTTTACTTTTACTTTATTTACTTTGCATCTCTATACCAAAAATACCAAAAATATTATTTATTATCTCTATCATATCTCACTTTCGTAAGTGCCCGTGAAGGGTTTGACAACCCCTAAGGGCATTGGTTGCGTTGAGCTATTGTTTTTGTGTAGGTACGAGGGACTTGAGCGTAGCCTCCTACTGGATTGATACCTTGGTTCTCAAAAATTGAGGGAAATACTTACGCTACTTTGATGCATCATCCCCTCCTCTTCGGGGAAATCCAACGCAGTGCTCAAGAGGTAGCAAGAAGAATTTCTGGCGCCATTGCCGGGGAGTCCGCGCAAAAGTCAACATACCAAGTACCCATCACAATCCCTATCTCCCGCATTACATTATTTTCCATTTGCCTCTCGTTTTCCTCTCCCCCACTTCACCCTTGCCGTTTTATTCGCCCTCTCTCTCTCTCTCTCTCTATCCTCCCCCTCTCTCTCTATTTGCCTCTCGTTGCCCGTTTGCTTTTTGTTTGCTTGTGTGTTAGTTTACTTGTTTGTCGTGATGGCTCAAGATAATACTAAATTGTGTGACTTCACCAATACCAACAACAATGATTTCCTTAGCACTCCGATTGCTCCTCTTACCGATGCTGAATCTTGTGAAATTAATGCTGCTTTGTTGAATCTTGTCATGAAAGATCCGTTCTCCGGCCTTCCCAGTGAAGATGCCGCTACCCATCTTAATAGCTTCGTTGATTTGTGTGACATGCAAAAGAATAAAGATGTCGATAATGATATTGTTAAATTGAAGCTATTTCCTTTTTCGCTTAGAGATCGTGCTAAAGCTTGGTTTTCGTCTTTGCCTAAACATAGTATTGATTCATGGAACAAGTGCAAAGATGCTTTTATCTCTAAGTATTTTCCTCCTGCTAAGATCATCTCTCTTAGAAACGATATTATGAATTTTAAACAACTTGATCATGAACATGTTGCACAAGCTTGGGAGATAATGAAATTAATGATACATAATTGCCCTACTCATGGTTTAAATTTGTGGATGATTGTTCAGAATTTTTATGCCGGATTGAATTTTGCTTCTAGAAATCTTTTAGATTCGGCCGCGGGAGGCACTTTTATGGAAATCACTTTAGGATAAGCTACTAAACTCCTAGATAATATTATGATTAATTATTCTCAATGGCATACTAAAAGATCTACTAAAAAGGTGGATGCGATAGAAGAAATTAATGTTTTGAGTGGAAAGATGGATGAACTTATGAAATTATTTGCTAATAAGAGTGTTTCTTCTGATCCTAATGATGTGCCCTTGTCTACTTTGATTGAGAATAATAATGAATCTATGGATGTGAATTTTGTTGGTAGGAACAACTTTGATAACAACGCGTATAGAGGAAATTTCAATCCTAGGCCTTATCCTAGTAATCCCTCTAATAATTATGGTAATTCCTACAACAATTCTTATGGAAATTATAATAAGATGTCCTCTGATTTGAATCTAATATTAAAGAATTTATTTCTTCGCAAAAGAATTTTAATGCTAGGATTGAAGAAAAATTGCTTAAGATTGATGATTTGGCTAGGAACGTTGATAGAATTGCTCTTGATGTTGATTCTTTGAAACTTAGATCTATTCCACCTAAGCATGATATCAATGAGTCTCTCAAAGCCATGCTAATTTCCATTGACGAGTGCAAAGAAAGAACCGCTAGGATGCGTGCTAAGAAAGTGCCTTTATTAAAGCGTGTTCTTCTAGTTCCTATGAAAATAATGATGAAGATCTAAAAGTTATTGATGTGTCCCCTATTAAATCTTTGTTTTGCAATATGAATCTTGATAATGATGGGACTGAATATGATCCACCTTTACCTAGAAGGCGTTCTAAGAATTCGGAATTTGTTGATCTTGATGCTAAATTTGATAAAAGTGGGATTGAAGAAATTAAAACCATAGATGTTGCTAAACCCACTATTATGGATTTCAAGGAATTTAACTATGAAAATTTCTCTTTGATTTATTGTATTTCCTTGTTGCAATCCGTGCTAAAATCTCCTCACACTTATAGTAAAAATAAAGCGTTTACTAAACATATCGTTGATGCCTTGATGCAATCTTATGAAGAAAAACTTGAATTTGAAGTTTCTATCCCTAGAAAACTTTATGATGAGTGGGAACCAACTATTAAAATTAAAATTAAAAATTATGAGTTTTATGCTTTGTGTGATTTGGGTGCTAGTGTCTCTACTATTCCCAAAACTTTGTGTGATTTACTAGATTTCCGTGATTTTGATGATTGCTCTCTAAACTTGCATCTTGCGGATTACACTATTAAGAAACCTATGAGAAGAATTAGTGATGTTCTTATTGTTGCAAATAGGAATTATGTGCCAGTAGATTTTATCGTTCTTGATATAGATTGCAATCCTTCTTGCCCTATTATTCTTGGTAGACCTTTCCTTAGAACGGTTGGTGCAACTATTGATATGAAGGAAGGGAATATTAGATTCCAATTTCCATTAAAAAGGGCATGGAACACTTTCCTGGAAAGAAAATAAAATTACCATATGAATCTATCATGAGAACCACTTATGGATTGCCTACCAAAGATGGCAATACCTAGATCTATTCTTGCTTGTTATGCCTAGCTAGGGGCGTTAAACGATAGCGCTTGTTGGGATGCAACCCAATTTTATTTTTATTCCTTAATTTTTGCTCCTGTTTAGTAATAAATAAATTATTTAGCCTCTGTTTTGGTTGTGTTTTTTGTGTTTAATTAGTGTTTGTGCCAAGTAGAACCGTTGGGAAGACTTGGGGAAAGTCTTGTTGAACTTGCTGTAAAAAACAGAAACTTTAGCACTCACGAGAACTACTGTCATTTTTATTTGGAGAGTGATATTTAGTTAATTATTTTTGAAGATGATTAATAGATAAATTACTCATGTCCAGCAATTTATTTTAGAATTTTTGGGGTTCCAGATCTTGCGCTAGCTACAGATTACTACAGACTGTTCTGTTTTTGACAGGTTCTGTTTTTCGTGTGTTGTTTGCTTATTTTGATGAATCTATGGCTAGTAAAATAGTTTATAAACCATAGAGAAGCTGGAATACAGTAGGTTTAACACCAATATAAATAAATAATGAGTTAATTACAGTACCTTGAAGTGGTCTTTTGTTTTCTTTCGCTAACGGAGCTCACGAGATTTTCTTCTTTAAGTTTTGTGTTGTGAAGTTTTCAAGTTTTGGGTAAAGATTTGATGGATTATGGAACAAGGAGTGGCAAGAGCCTAAGATTGGGGATGCCCATGGAACCCCCAAGATAATCTAAGGACACCTAAAAGCCAAAGCTTGGGAATGCCCCGGAAGGCATCCCCTCTTTCGTCTACTTCTATCGGTAACTTTACTTGGAGCTATATTTTTATTCACCACATGATATGTGTTTTGCTTGGAGCGTCTTTTATGATTTGAGTCTTTGCTTATTAGTTTACCACAATCATCCTTGCTGTACACACCTTTTGAGAGAGCCACACATAATTTGGAATTTGATAGAATACTCTTTGTGCTTCACTTCTATCTTTTGAGTGATATAATTTTGCTCTAGTGCTTCACTTATATCTTTTAGAGCACGGTGGTGGATTTGTTTTATAGAAACTATTGGTCTCTCATACTTCACTTAGATTATTTTGAGAGTCTTAATAACATGGTAATTTTCTTAATAATAATATGCTTGGTATTCAAGATTTGTAAAACTTTCTTTTGAGTGCGTTGAATACTAAGAAGAAATTGATGCTTGATAATTGTTTTGAGATATGAGGATGGTTATATTAGAGTCCTGCTAGTTGAGTAGTTGTGAATTTGAGAAATGCTTGTGTTAAAGTTTGTGATTCCCGTAGCATGCACGTATGGTGAACCGTTATGTGATGAAGTCGGAGAATGATTTATTTATTGATTGTCTTCCTTATGAGTGGCGGTCGGGGACGAGCGATGGTCTTTTCCTACCAATCTATCCCCCTAGGAGCATGCGCGTAATACTTTGCTTTGATAACTTCTAGATTTTTGCAATAAGTATATGAGTTCTTTATGACTAATGTTGAGTCCATGGATTATACGCACTTTCCTTCCTTCCACCATTGCTAGCCTCTCTAATACCGCGCACTTTTCGCCGGTATCATACACCCACCAAATACCTTCCTCAAAACAGCCACCATACCTACCTATCATGGCATTTCCATAGCCATTCCGAGATATATTGCCATGCAACTTTCCACCGTTCCGTTCATTATGACACGCTCCATCATTGTCATATTGCTAGCATGATCATGTAGTTGACATTGTATTTGTGGCAAAGCCACCGTTCATAATTCTTTCATACATGTCACTCTTGATTCATTGCATATCCCGGTACACCGCCGGAGGCATTCATATAGAGTCATATTTTGTTCTAAGTATCGAGTTGTAATTGTTGAGTTGTAAGAAAAATAAAAGTGTGATGATCATCATTTTTAGAGCATTTTCCCAAGTGAGGAAAGGATGATGGAGACTATGTGTAACACCCTCGATGCGACTATAGCTCCCACGTGTCGAGGCACGACTTAGAGACATAATCGCATTGAAGGCATATGTCGCAAGTAAGGTAATCTTTACACATCCCGTGTAATATAATAATAAAGGGGAGATAACATAGTTGGCTTACACTCGCCACGTCAATCAAGGTACATAAATAACATTACAACATCCAAACACTCATAGCTCGACTACGGCGCCAAAATAAAAGATAACCCAACATGCGACACGGTCCCGATCACCCCCAACTGGGCACCTCATCAGGAAAGGAAACATAATAACGTTGAGAGTACTCGTCGAACTCCCACTTGAGCTCGAGCGCATCACCTGGAGCGGAATCATCTGGACCTGCATCTGGTGTAATAGTAATCTGTGAGCCACAGGGACTCAGCAATCTCGCACCCTCACGATCAAGACTATTTAAGCTTATAGGTAGGGTAAGGTAAATATATGTGGAGCTGTAGCAAGCGACTAGCATATATGGTGGTTAACTTATTCACAAAAGAGAGCGAGAAGAGGAGGCAAAGCGCGAGCGAGAAACTAGAGAGCAACCTGCGCAAACATTACTCCAACACCGTGTCCACTTCCCGGACTCCGCCGAGAAGAGGCCATCACGGTAACACACTCGGTTGATTCATTTTAATTTAAGTTAAGGTTCAAGTTATCTACAACCGGACATTAACAAATTCCCATCTTCCCATAACCGCGGGCACGGCCTTCGAAAGTTCAAATCCCTGCAGGGGAGTCCCAACTTAGCCCATGACAAGCTCTCATGGTCAACGAAGGAATAGACCTCCTCCCGAGACGTTCCGATCAGAGTCGGTACCTCGGTTCTTCAAGACATTTCGACAGGTTAAAACAAGACCAACAACACCGCCCGAATGTGCCGACAAATCCCGATAGGAGCTGCACATATCTCGTTCTCAGGGCACACTTAGATAGGTCAAGCTACGAGTAAAACCAACCCTAGAGTTTCCCCGAGGTGGCCCCGCAGGCTGCCTGATTCGGACCAACAC
>NC_041388.1:53211124-53220722 GCF_002162155.2 Triticum dicoccoides
GTTAAAACAAGATGACCCTCGGGCTCCGGTAACCCAAGGGAAAAGAGGCTAGGTGGCAAATGGTAAAACCAAGGTTGGGCATTGCTGGTAAAGCTTTAATCAAGGCGAACTATCAAGGGGTTCCCATTATAACCCAACCGCGTAAGGAACGCAAAATCCGGGAACATAACACCGATATGACGGAAACTAGGGCAGCAAGAGTGGAACAAAACACTAGGCGAGAGGCCGAGCCTTCCACCCTTTCCAAGTATATAGATGCATTAAGATAACATGGCAATATAATGATATCCCAACAAGTAAATAAATGTTCCAACAAGGAACGGCCTCCAATCTTCACCTGCAACTAGCAACGCTATAAGAGGGGCTGAGCAAAGCGGTAACATAGCCAATCAATGGTTTGCTACAACATGGTGGGTTAGAGGTTTGACATGACAATTTGGGAGGCTTGAAAGCAAATGGTAGGCATCGTAGCATTGGCATAGCAAAAGAGCGAGCAATCTAGCATAGCAAAGATAGTAGTGATTTCGAGGGTATGATCATCTTGCCTGCAAAGCTGTCGGAGTTGACTGGATCCTCGAAAGCAAACTCAACGGGCTCCTCGTTAGCGAACTCGTCTCTCAGCTCTACCCAAACAAGACAAACAAGCAACAAGGACACAATCAACCACGTGCAAAGCTCAAATAACATGATGCAAGGATGATATGCTATGCGGGATGCGATGCGGGATGCATATGCAAGATGTGACAAGGAATGCATGAACCTGGCCTCAACTTGGAAATCCAAGTGTTCCACTGGAAAGATGAGATGAAATCGCTTGAAAACAATATAAAGAACGCCGGAATCGGAGTTACGGTTTGGAAATGGCAAGCGATTCAAATATGACACCGGTCTGCGATTTACAGCAAGTAGCCATCTAAATGCAACGAAATGAACATGCTACAGCACTCAAACATGGCATCAAAATACATGGAAGGGATGCATTCAAGATGTTTAACAAAAGTCTAGCACTGAGCTACGGCCAATTCATCCATTAACAGGTTCAAACAAGCATGGCAAAAATGCATATGGTAAACAGATCTCAGACCGGTTTGGAAATTAACACTTGTCTGGAATTTCAGACCAAGTAGCACTCTTCAGAGCAACGAAACAACATGCTACAGGACCTGAACAAGACAAAGTAAGACATGGCATGGAGCTACTCAAATATCTTAACAAAAGTCCCTTAGTGACCTTGAGCCAAAAGGGATCAGAAAATATACTAACAAGCATGTGAACATAGCAAAAACATAATCAGTTTTCAGACTTAGTGAAAACTGGCACATGCTGAAACATAACTCAAGTAGGCATGTTTACGAGCTCGATGCACTCACTACGGTGGAAGTCATGATAAGCTAAGCACACATATATCAAGAACGCACAAAATGCAAACTAGACATGGCAAGAACAATAACATAGCATGCACGGATCAACTACAACATCATCGGCAAAATTGCCAACAAGTTGACAATCTGCCCAGATTCACAAAGTAGCAAAAGTAGAGCTCGATTGACTCAAGCTAGGGTGCTCCATAATTGCAAACAAAGACATGGATGGATAGAGAACTGCAATATTAATAAAACATCCTTACTGATCATCCTCAAAAGAGGCACGGATCACTAGGAAACAACATGAACATATGACAACATGAGATAAACAGCTCAAGGACTTAGTGGAAATGCTAAGTCCCTGAAATCAGAAATACCAAGTGCCTCACTTTGCAAGCTTGCACTAGTCACCACACACATCACAAAAATACATGGGTTGCACCTCTGGAGAGATGACAAAACCCTTAACAAAACATATGTAGAGCATCAGGGCATATCATGCACACAATAATCATCGCAAAAATGACAAAAAGCTAAATGGAGCAACAGATCTGACAATTATCTCAAGTATCTCTTTTCTAACAGCATTTCCGGCATCAAGATGAACTCAAATGAAAATGATGCAATGGGATGAAATGATGTACTCTCTTAGACGAACATTTTGATAGGCTATATGCATGAATCGGAGCTACGAATGCAAAGTTACGAGGCCACGAACAGGAGCACTTGGATCTGGAGTTTCGGGACTTAGAAGAAAAACAACCTCTAGGGTTTACTGTTCACGGATCTGGATCTGCACGCAAAACGAGGTTGGCCGGCCGGAGTTTCGTCGGAGGAGGGCGCGGGGCTCGCCGGAGTTAGCAGAGGTGGCCGGACCGGGCGGGATCCGCCGGATCCGGACCGGGGCGGCACGGCGGCGAGGTCTTGGGCTCCGGGCGCGGCGGCGAATCGAGGCGGCGGCGACCCGAGCTTGGCGCGGCGTCCGGTGGTGGCGTGCAGCGACGCCGGCAAAGTCGGCGACGGCGGCGGAGGCGGCGCGGTGGCGGCGACGCGGTGGATCGGGCGGCGGGGCACCCGGACGAGGCGGGCGGCGCGCGCAGGCCTGGGGGGCCTTCCCTGGGCTCCCACAGGCCGCGGTGGGAGGCGGCGGCGATGCGGTCCTGCGGGGCGCGGACCAACGGCGGAGTGCCACGTGGCAGCGGGGAGGCGGACCGGACAATGTCCGTCGGTGGCAATATGTCCGGCGGGCGCGGTGAGGGTGGATCTAGGGTTTCGGGGAGGGGGATCCGAGATTTTTGAGGAGGACCTATTTATAGGCATAGAGGGAGCTAGGAGAGTCCAAATGAGGTGCGGTTTTCGGCCACGCGATCGTGATCGAACGCTCTAGATGATGGAGCAGGTTTAGGTGGGTTTTGGGCCAAATTGGAGGGGTGTTGGGCTGCAACACACACGAGGCCTTTTCGGTCCCTCGGTTAACCGTTGGAGTATCAAACGAAGTCCAAATGGCATGAAACTTGATAGGCGGTCTACCGGTAGTAAACCAAGGCCGCTTGGCAAGTCTCGGTCCAATCCGGAAATGTTTAATCCCCACACACGAAAGAAAGCTAGAAATGACCACCGGAGGAGAACGAAGCGCCAGAATGCAAAACGGACAACGGGGAAAATGCTCGAATGCATGAGATGAACACGTATGCAAATGCAATGCACATGATGACATGATATGAGATGCATGACAATGATAACAACACACGGAGACAAAAACCCGAACCCGAGAAAATAAAATAACTTAACGCCGGAAACGGCAAGAGTTGGAGTACAAATTGGGAAAGTTACATCCGGGGTGTTACACTATGATTCCTCCACAAGTCGGGATGAGACTCTGGACGAAAAAAATATAAAAAAGAGGCCATAAAAAAAGAGAAAGGCCCAAATAAAAAAATGAGAGAAAAAGAGAGAAGGGAAAATGTTACTATCCTTTTACCACACTTGTGCTTCAAAGTAGCACCATGATCTTCATGATAGAGAGTCTCTCATTATGTCACTTTCATATACTATTGGGAATTTTTCATTATAGAACTTGGCTTGTATATTCCAATAATGGGCTTCCTCAAAATGCCCTAGGTCTTCGTGATCAAGCGAGTTGGATGCACACCCACTTAGTTTATTTTGAGCTTTCACATATACTTATAGCTCTAGTGAATCCGTTGCATGGCAATCCCTACTCACTCACATTGATATCTATTGATGGGCATCTCCATAGCCCGTTGATATGCCTAGTTGATGTGATACTATCTTCTCCCTTTTTGTCTTCTCCACAACCACCATTCTATTCCACCTATAGTGCTATATCCATGGCTCACGCTCGTTTATTGCATGAAGATCGAAAAAGTTTTGAAAATGTCAAAAGTATGAAACAATTTCTTGGCTTGTCATCGGGGTTGTGCATGATTTAAATACTTTGTGTGGTGAAGATAGAGCATAGCCAGACTATATGATTTTGTAGGGATAGCTTTCTTTGGCCATGATATTTTGAGAAGACATAATTGCTTTGTTAGTATGCTTGAAGTATTATTATTTTTATGTCAACATGAACTCTTGTCTTGAATCTTTTGAATCTGAATATTCATACCACAATTAAGATGATTTACATTGAAATTATGCCAAGTAGCACTCCGCATCAAAAATTCTGTTTTTATCATTTACCTACTCGAGGACGAGCAGGAATTAAGCTTGGGGATGCTTGATACGTCTCCAACGTATCTATAATTTTTGATTGCTCCGTGCTATATTATCTACTGTTTTGGACTATATTGGGCTTTATTATCCACTTTTATAATATTTTTGGGACTAACCTATTAACCGGAGGCCCAGCCCAGAATTGTTGTTTTTGCCTGTTTTAGGGTTTCAAAGAAAAGGAATATCAAACGGAGTCCAAACGGAATGAAACCTTCGGAAACATGATTTTCTCATCAGATAAGATCCAGGAGACTTGGACCCTCCGTCAAGAAAGCCACAAGGTGGTCACGAGGGTGGAGGGCACCCCCCTAGGGCGCGCCCCCCTGCCTCGTGGGCCCCTCGAAGCTCCATCGACGTACTTCTTCCTCCTATATATACCCACGTACCCCCAAACGATCAGATACGGAGCCAAAAACCTAATTCCACCGCCGCAACTTTCTGTATCCACGAGATCCCATCTTGGGGCCTGTTTCGAAGCTCCGCCGGAGGGGGCATCGATCACGGAGGGCTTCTACATCATCATCCAAGCCTCTCCGATGAAGTGTGAGTAGTTTACTTTAGACCTACGGGGGTGCCAACCCCTGCTACTGAGGAGGGGGTGGCTTATATAGAGTTCGCCAGACCCCTCCGGTCCCCAGAAATGCAGGGTTAAAATACATTAAGACTGGGCGTTACTGGTAACGCCCCTATTAAAGTGCTATGATGACCATAAAGACTACTTAATGGCCGACCCTTTGCTTGCAGAGTGACTTTAGATCTCCTATCAGTCGAGTGGTTGGCTTCGTAGTCGAGTGGTAGCTCCCTGGTCGAGTGTCTTGAATCCGTCGAGTGGGATACCTTCAAGTCGATTGAAAGGTGACTTCTTCCAGGGATGTCCTTGGGTAGGGCTCTTAGGACAGGTCCATGCCCCTACCCTAGGTACATAGCTTCATCATTAGCCCCCGAATGGATCGAGGTTCGAGTGGGGAAGGAGTTGGGGGTCCTTCCGACTGGTTCTTAGCGTTATACGAATGTCTTGTACTGGATCAATCGTCACGGATGACGTTGTCAACTTCTTTCGGTCACCTTGATCCATTCTTGGTCTCTCCTCGAGTGAATTTCCTTACTTGTGGAATACCGAGTGCCAGCACGAGCGGGCTCTTCAGTTTGATGAGTTGTTCTGCAGCTCGCGGATTTTGTGGGATTCGAATTTCAGGAAGCGAGCGGGACGGGGGCGGCCGAAGTAATCGGACGGGATAGGATGGAAGCTCCTCGATCTCCGCGCCACCTTTTTCGCCACATACCGCGCGCGCGCCTATTGCGGGATTTGACGGGATCGCCTGGGCCTACCGGTCAGCCACTCGGAAGCGGCTCCTTATAAGTTGCCGGCTCGGGGCTGTAGGTCCGTTCGAGCCTCGCCGGCGACGATGGTGAAGGACAAGACGTCGGCTTTGGAGCGCGCGAAGAAGGCGGCGGTGCAGGGAAAGGGGAAGAAGTCCGCTCGGGGCGGGTCTTCCTCGAGGACTGCCCTGCCCAGGGATTGGATCTAGGGCGACTGGATGCCCTCGGTGATTCAGCAGGAAGATCTTGATGACATGGTCGAGGGGGGAGTCATTCCCCACGAAGTTGCGCGTCTCCCGGGGGGAGAAGTCGAACCCCAACCTCGTGACGGTGAGTGCGTCCTCCTCGCCACCCATATCGATCGCGGATTTTCTCTACCTCCTCATCCTTTTTTTCGGAGCTTTTTGAACTTCTTCGGAGTGCAGCTCCACCATTTCACTCCCAATTCCATCGTGTATCTTGCGGCTTTCGTTTCCTTGTGTGAAAGTTTCTTGGGTTGCCGCCCTCATTGGGGACTCTTTAAACACATCTTCACTTGCCGTTCCCAATCGGTAAAGAAAGCCAAGTCGAGTGACGAACGGACGCAAGTGATCCAGCTATGCGGGGGCCTGGCGATCCAGATGAGGGGTAAAAGTTCTTTTCCGTCTATCACTTTCCCCGAGTCGGTCCGTGGTTGGCAGTCGACCTGGTTTTATTGCCAAGACCAGGTGACCCCAGGACAGTCGACTGGTCTTCCCCCTTTCTCTCTGGACCGAGCTCAAAAGCCTGCCTCTCTAAAAGTGCTACTAGAGGAAAAGGCGCAAGTCAAGGTGCTGGTTGGTCGAGTGGTTCAGCTTGTCTGAGACGGTGTGACCGGCATGGACTTGCTGGAGGTCTTCCTTCGGAGGCGCATCCAACCGCTTCAGGCTCGTGACCACCCTATGTGGCTGTACTCGGGCCTCGACGACACCACTCGGGTTCACCCAGAGGAGGTCACCGATGAGATGCTGGAAGGGTGGCTGTCGAGTATCACAGGGAACAAAGACAACCCCCGAGGAGCCAGGAGGGTTGTCCCGCTTGACAGTACATACGAGGTGGACCAGGTCTGACCTTGTGTCCTCGACCAAGATCTTGCTTTCTTCATTTGCTCTCTTTGAATCGGTCGACTGACTTTCGACTTGTCTGCTATTCTCCAGGCAACTACAGAGATGTACTCGACACCCAACGGAGCACAGGGGAAGGCCGAGGAAGGGGAGGCGAGCGGAGGCGAAAGCGGAGACGGACAGGGGGAGTGGGAGCTTTTTCAGTCGGCGCTAGACACCCAAGCACCCCCGTGCGGTGCCGTCCAAGCCACCCAAGGCTCTGCCCAAGATGAGGATGACCGTCCCCACCATTTCTGGGTAATGATAGAACTTGTTCTCCTTTGTCGACCGTGGACGGATCCTTGGTCGATCCACTGCGCCGACTGACGGTCTTTCAAAATTTGCAGTGATGCTACTTCTGAGATCTCCGCCAAGGACGATGATCAAGAGATGGAAGATGCTGTTACTTCCAACCCTGGTATGATTATTGATGTTCTGCCTTGAATCGGCTGACGATTTCTTATAACTCTGGTCGATTGAATTTTTCTCGTAGCTCCTCCTCATGTTATTAGCCTTCCTGACGACAAAGACGAAGCGCCGCTGAGAGTGAGGCGGAACAGGAAAGCGTCGGCTGGCGAGACTCCACAATCCACTCCGGCGCCTGAGGCCGTAGCTCGAGACGGTGGCGATACCACCCGGGCTTCTGTGACTTTCGCCAATCCTCTGGCGAGTGCGCGGCCCTCGACATCGACCGTAAATCCGCCTTCGCTCTTCGCCACACACCACGTCCCTGAGGACCAAGTGGGTGCAGCTAAGGAAGCTATACGCCAGGCAGGCATCATGATGGAGCAGGTCAAGGTGGTTCGAGAAGCCAGTCAAGCGGCTTATGACGCGAGTTCAGCTCTTCAGAGTAACGTCCAGGTCAGTCGGTTCACTGCTTGTTCTGTTAGGGTATGCTGTCTGAAGAATCTCTTTTCCGAAGATCTTTTAAATCTGTACACCCACTGGGTGTTTCTGTTAAGTTTTTTGGTCGAGTGGGGGCACGCTGAGTGCACCCACTTGGTGTAGTCCCCGAGACTACGGTGGACTGCTGGCAGTCGACTGTAGTCTTTATATTGCGTTGATGCGCTTTTACTCCTTCACTCGGTCTGGCCAGGCCATGTCGAATGAAACTGTATCCGGTCGACTGCGGGCAGTCGATTTTTTTTATTTATTTTTTTCAAAACCAGTGGGGGCACGCTGAGTGCACCCACTAGGTGTAGTCCCCGAGACTACTGTTGAATGTTTTTGATTCAGCTGTAGTCTTAGAAACGTCATCATTGTCTCTTGGTTACTCGGAAGCAACTTATCTTGGACCTCTGTCGACTGACTTTTGCAGAAATCCTGTGAACTTGTGGCTCTCTACACTGAGTTGGAGAACAAACAGATCCAGCTCGACCTTGACTTGAAGCTCGCTCAACAGAACCTGCAGAAGGCGCGAGACGAAGCAAAAGGTATGGCTGGCGAGGTTTCTCATTCTTGACGAGTGACTTCCCTTTCTTGCCCATTCTTGATGTTGAGTTCACTCGACGTTCTGTAGATGAACTAGAGGAAGCTCTGAAGAAGAAGGATCAAGATCTTGCCGAAGCACAAAAGGAGGCCTCGAGCAAAATGAAGCTTGCAGAAGAGAAACTGGCTTCGGTCGGAACTCTTGAATAGGAGAACTCCAGACTGAAAACTGCTCTCGAAACAGCTAATCGAGAGGTCAGTCGACTGAAGAAAGAAAAGATGGTTCTGCATGACAAGGCGGGTGAGCTGGCGGGGAAGGTAAACGATCTGGAGGCTTATCTCGGTGGACTCGCCAAGAAGCTGTTCGTCATGCTCGAAGGTAATTATTCCGACCCGGCTGTCTTGCAGTTACCAAGCCCGCGCAAGGCCACTGTTTTATTCTTGAATCATGTTTGCAGAATTCTGCCAGAGCTTCGAAGAGGAAACCAGTCGAGTGGAGCCAGGCTTGGATCCCGCCAATTCTCTCGTGAAGGACGAGGCTGCTATGAACGTGCTCCGACTGGAGTCTCGTGTTGCCAGCGTTGTTGACTATCTTGCTCGGCTGAAGGTTGCGATGTCGCGGATCGACACATCACTCTGGCCTGGAACGATGCTTCAGAACAACCTCGAGTCCCTGATGATTCGACTGGATGAAGTCCCGGGTCGAGTGGCGGAATGGAAGAAATCTTCTGCCAAATGTGGTGCTGATGTCGCTCTGTCTCTGGTCTGCGTCCATTGCAAGGAGGCGCGAGAAGAAAAGCTGGCCGCCATCCAAGTTGCCAATACCAGGAAGCACAGCTTTCAAGACTTCATGGAGACTTTCATTGCTGCTGCTACTCGTATTGCAGACGGGATCGACCTGGACGAGTTCGTCGCCCCTTCCAGTCCTCCGCTTGAGGAATAAAAAACGTTTATGCTTCACTTTAAATTTGCCTCGGAATGCCGAGTGGATTCTGTAACAGTTAAACTCTGTCGAGCCGAGGGCTCGAGTACTTTGATCTGAGGTCCTGGACCTTTGGGTTTTATCCGAACTTGATTTATCGTTGAATATCTTCGGGAATTATCTGCCGAGTGGAACTTAGCCTTCACTCGAAATAACTTCGTATTTGTGCAGCTCCGAAGGAAAAGGTAACAGTCGATTCGCATCTTGCCGTCCTTGTGGATTGGGACATGTTCCGAACTTAGGTGAGCACTGGGCTGCAGCTAAGCCCCCGAGTGGGAGGTTTGCTTTCCACTCGGTGGGATTTTTGAACACTTAGGCGAGCACTGGGCTGCAGCTAAGCCTCCGAATGGGAGGTTTGCTCTCCACTCGGTAGGATTTTTGAACACTTAGGCGAGCACTGAGCTGCAGTTAAGCCCCCGAGTGGGAGGTTTGTTCTCCACTCGGTAGGATTTTCAAACACTTAGGCGAGCACTGGGCTGCAGCTAAGCCTCCGAGTGGGAGGTTTGCTCTCCACTCGGTAGGATTTTCAAACACTTAGGCGAGCACTGGGCTGCAGCTAAGCCTCCGAGTGGGAGTCTGGCTCACCACTCGGTAGGGTTTTCAAATACTTAGGCGAGTACTTGGACTGCAGCTAAGCCCCCGAGTGG
>NC_041388.1:53221400-53236869 GCF_002162155.2 Triticum dicoccoides
CTAAGCCTCCGAGTGGGGGTCTGGCTCACCACTCGGTAGGATTTTCAAATACTTAGGCGAGTACTTGGACTGCAGCTAAGCCTCCGAGTGGGAGGTTTGCTCTCCACTCGGTAGGATTTTCAAACGCTTAGGCGTGCACTGGGCTGCAGCTAAGCCTCCGAGTGGGAGTCTGGCTCACCACTCGGTAGGATTTTCAAACACTTAGGCGAGTACTTGGACTGCAGCTAAGCCCCCGAGTGGGAGGTTTGCTCTCCACTCGGTAGGATTTTCAAACACTTAGGCGAGCACTGGGCTGCAGCTAAGCCTCCGAGTGGGAGTCTGGCTCACCACTCGGTAGGATTTTCAAATACTTAGGCGAGCACTAGGCTGCAGCTAAGCCCCCGAGTGGGAGGTTTGCTCTCCACTCGGCAGGATTTTCAAACACTTAGGCCAGCACTGGGCTGCAGCTAAGCCTCCGAGTGGGAGTCTGGCTCACCACTCGGTAGGATTTTCAAATACTTAGGCGAGCACTGGGCTGCAGCTAAGCCCCGAGTGGGAGTCTGGCTCACCACTCGGTAGGATTTTTTTGCAAACTTAGGCGAAACGGATTCGCAGCTAAGCCACCCACTGGGGGATTTCGTACGCAAACAAAAGTGACAGCAATTACAGGAAGAACTGGGACACTCTTGTCTTTGATAAAAATAAACTACAGAAGTTTTTCTTATTACACCTCATCCGAGTGAGAATTCAAGTGTAAAATGGGCGGAGTAGTTCCGCATTCCAAGCTCGTGGCTCGTCGATCCGGCGATCAACGTTGTAGAGATGATATGCTCCATTGTGGAGGACTGTGGTGACGATGAAGGGGCCTTCCCAAGTAGGAGCAAGTTTGTGTGGTTTCTGTTGATCCACTCGGAGGACCAAATCTCCTTCTTGGAAGGCTCGGCTCTTCACATTTCTGGCATGGAATCGACGCAAGTCTTGCTGATAGATGGTCGATATGATCATAGCCATTTCCCTCTCCTCCTCTAGGAGGTCGACTGCGTCTTGCCGGGCTTGCTCTGCTTCGTCTTCGTTATAAAGCTCGACTCTGGGGGCATTGTGAAGTAGATCACTCGGCAGGACGGCTTCGGCTCCATAAACCAGAAAGAATGGTGTTCTTCTAGTCGACCGGTTCGGGGTGGTCCTCAGTCCCCACAAAACTGACAGAAGCTCGTCGACCCAAGTGCCTGCTGCGTGCTTGAGACCACGCATCAGTCGAGGCTTCAGTCCTTTGAGAATCAGACCATTTGCTCTTTCAGCTTGTCCATTCGACTGGGGATGCGCGACCGACGCGTAGTCGACTCGTGTGCCTTGAGAGGCGCAAAAAGCTCTGAACTTGTCTGTATCGAAGTTTGACCCATTGTCAGTGATGATGCTATGCGGGACCCCATATCTGAATATCAACTCTCTGACGAAACTGATAGCAGTGCTAGCATCAAGATTTTTGATAGGCTTGGCTTCAATCCATTTGGTGAACTTGTCGACTGCCACAAGCACATGTGTGAATCCGCTCCTGCCTGTTCTCAGTGGACCAACCATGTCCAGTCCCCAAACAGCGAAGGGCCAGACGAGTGGAATGGTCCTCAGAGCCGATGCTGGCTTGTGCGGCATGTTGGAGTAGAACTGGCAGCCTTCACACTTGTCGACTATCTCTTTTGCCATTTCGTTTGCCCTAGGCCAGTAAAAACCCGCTCGGTATGCTTTGGCCACGATGGTCTGAGAGGACGCATGGTGACCACAGGTCCCCGAGTGGATATCATTAAGGATTATCTGACCTTCTTCTGGCGTTATGCACTTCTGACCGATTCTAGTCGCGCTTTCTCTATACAACTGTCCTTTTGTGACTGTGAAAGCTTTAGATCGATGGACGATCTGTCGAGCCTCTTCTTCGTCCTCTGGAAGTTCTTTCCTCAAGATATACGCGATGTATGGTATCGTCCAGTCGGGAGTGATTGCCAAGACCTCCATGACTAGGTCGACCACAGCAGGAATTTCGACTTCAGTCGGATATGTGGCACTTTTCGGTTGCGGGGCTTCTTCTATAAAAGGATCCTCCTGGACTGACGGCGAGTGGATGTGTTCCAAAAACACATTGCTGGGAATGGCTTCTCTCTTGGAGCCTATCTTTGCCAGATCATCAGTTGCTTGATTTTTCAGTCGGGGGATGTGATGAAGCTCTAACCCCTCGAATTTCTTTTCTAGCTTTCTTACTGCATTGCAGTAGCCAGCCATAGCTGGGCTTCTGACGTCCCACTCCTTCATCACCTGATTAACCACCAAATCTGAGTCGCCATAGACCATGAGGCGCCGGACGCCGAGTGAAATGGCCATGCGCAACCCATACAAGAGTGCTTCATATTCTGCTTCATTATTGGAGGAATCGAAGTGAATCTGGAGAACATATCTGACCTTATCTCCTCAGGGGGAGACCAATACTACCCCAGCACCGGAACCATTCAGCATCTTAGATCCATCGAAGAACATGGTCCAGTGCTCCGAGTGAACTTGAGTCGGAAGCTGTTGTTCAATCCACTCGGCGACGAAACCTGCAATTGCTTGGGACTTGATAGCCTTCTTTGCTTCAAACTTGATATCTAGGGGAAGGAGTTCAATCGCCCACTTCGCAACTCGACCAGTTGCATATCTGTTGTGCAAAATCTCTGACAGTGGAGCGTCGGTGACGACTGTAATGGAATGGTCAGAGAAGTAGTGTGCAACCTTCTTCGTGGTCATGTAAATCCCATATACAAGCTTCTGGTAATGGGGATATCTTTGTTTCGAAGGAGTCAAAACTTCAGACACATAATATACTGGGCGCTGAACTCTGAAGGCCTTTCCTTCTTCTTCCCGCTCGACCGTAAGTACTGTACTGACAACTTGTCCCATGGCCGCAATGTAAAGCAGCATAGGCTCTTTACTGATTGGGGCAGCAAGCACCGGCTGGGTGGAGAGCAGGGCTTTGAGCTCTGCAAACGCTGCATCAGCTTCTGGAGTCCACTCGAACTTGTCAGACTTCTTCATCAGTTGGTAAAGAGGCAACGCCTTTTCACCGAGACGAGAAATGAATCGACTTAGAGCGGCCAAGCAGCCTATAAGCTTCTGGACATCGTGCACACGCACAGGGTGCTTCATCCGGAATATGGCGCCAACTTTCTCGGGATTGGCGTCGATTCCTCGTTCGGAAACGAGAAAACCGAGTAACTTTCCACCTGGAACTCCGAATGTGCACTTTGATGGATTGAGCTTGATATCATATCTCCTGAGGTTAGCAAAGGTTTCGGCAAGGTCAGCCAGCAGGTCGGAACCTTTCCGTGACTTAACCACAATATCATCCATGTATGCTTCTATGTTCCGACTGATCTGAGTGAGCAAACACTTTTGAATCATCCTCATGAACGTGGCTCCAGCATTCTTGAGGCCGAAGGGCATGGTGACATAACAGAAGCACCCGAATGGGGTGATGAAAGCCGTTTTGATCTCGTCGGGTCCATACAGACGGATCTGATGGTACCCTGAATAGGCATCTAGAAAAGACAAACGCTCACACCCCGCGGTTGAGTCGACTACCTGGTCGATGCGGGGGAGAGGGAGATGATCTTTCGGGCAGGCCCGATTGATATGTTTAAAGTCAATGCACATGCGAAGTGACTTGTCCTTCTTGGGGACCATGACAACATTGGCGAGCCACTCGGAGTGGTAAATCTCTCGGATGAACTCCGCTGCTAAGAGCCGAGCCACCTCCTCGCCAATAGCCTTCCTCTTCTGGACGGCGGACTGCCGAAGATGTTCTTTCACAGGCTTGAACTTCGGGTCAACTCGTAGACGGTGCTCAGCCAGCCCCCTGGGAACTCCAGGCATGTCAGAAGGCTTCCATGCGAAGATGTCCCAGTTCTCACGGAGGAACTGGATGAGCGCTTCTTCCTATTTGGAGTCGAGCGTCATTGAGATGAGAGTCGGAGCAGCATTGGGGTCGGTCGGGTGAATGTGAACTGGCTTAGTTTCACCGAACGACTGAAAAGCTGATTCTGAAGCTGGCTTCTTGGCTCGCAGCAATTCACTTGGATCAGCAGTCTTCTGGTACTCCTGCAGCTCGACTACTGACATCTGAGCATCAGCGATCTTTGATCCTTTCTGTAAACACTCCTCTGCTTTCTTCCGATTGCCCGTAACGGTGATCACACCTCTAGGGCCGGGCATCTTCAACTTGAGATACACATAGCACGGTCGAGCCATGAAGCGTGCATAAGCTGGCCGGCCCAGAATAGCATGATAAGCACTTTGGAAGTCCACAACCTCAAATGTCAACTTTTCCCTGCGGTAATTCTTTGAATCACCGAAAACCACATTGAGAGCAATCTGACCGAGTGACTCGGCTTTCTTTCCAGGAATGACTCCATGGAAACTCATGTTGCTGGCACTGAGCCTGGACATCGGAATGCCCATCCCTTTCAATGTTTCTGCATACAGTATGTTCAGGCCGCTGCCACCATCCATCAGGACTTTGGTCAGTCGAGTGCCTTCAACAACTGGATCGACCACCAGAGCTTGCCTCCCAGGGGTGGCAATGTGCGCAGGGTGATCAGACTGGTCGAACGTGATGGCAGTCTGAGACCACTTCAGGTAGCTGGGTGTTGCCGGGGCAACCATATTCACTTCACGGTTAATGACTTTCAGTCGACTTTTGCTTTCGACATCAGCAAAAATCATCAAGGTGGAATTGACCTGGGGGTATCCATCGTCACTATCTTCTTTGTCCTCAACTCTGTCTGACTCTTTTTCCTTGTCTTTGGACTGCTTGCCCTGAAACTGCTGGATCAGGAGTCGGCACTGTCGAGTGGTATGCTTTGGGTAAATAAGATTACCCTCTTCATCTTTCTTGGTGTGGATGTGACATGGCAGATCCAAAACATCATTTCCATCTTGATCCTTGACTTTCTTGGGGTTCCAGGGCCCCTTGGGTTTTCCCTTGAATTTTCCCTGAGTTACGGCCAGGGCCTCCCCAGGAGCGGCTGGCTCGGCCTTCCGCTTCTGCTTCCAATTGGAATTGCCTCCGGTTTTCTGGGCGACTGCTTTCTGCTTGCCACTCCGGAGTCGATCTTCATCTTCTCCGTTAGCGTACTTGGTGGCAATTTCCATCATCCGATTCAGAGACATTTCTCTGGTCCGACCGAACTTCAGGTTCAACTCTCTGTTCTTGACGCCTTCTTTAAAGGCACAAACTGCTTGGTGATCTGGTACATTCTCAACTGTGTGATGCAAAGTGATCCACCTCTGGATGTAATCCCTTAGAGTTTCACTCGGTTTCTACACGCAAGACCGCAATTCCATAAGGCCTGCCGGTCGCTTGCATGTTCCTTCAAAGGTCGTGACAAACACTCGAGAGAGATCCTCCCAAGTGTAGATGTTGCTGGGTGCTAACTGATTCAGCCACGCTCTGGCTGAGCCCTCTAACAGGAGAGGCAAATGCTTCATAGTCACCTCATCATTGCCGCCACCAATCTAGACAGCCACTCGGTAGTCTTCGAGCCAAGTGTCAGGCTTAGACTCGCCGGTGAACTTGCTGACTCCAGTCGCCAAATGGAAGTTGGGAGGAATCACTGCGGCCCTGATGGCTCGACTGAAACACTCTGGCCCCGAGATGCGTACTCTACTGCTGGCAGGCGCATCTCTGTCATGGCCTTCTCGGTGAGCTCTGTTCCTGTCAACCAGACCCTGAACGAGGATGGATCTCGCATCAAAGCCTGGGTCCCTGGGGTCGACTGGAACTCTCCGCCCAACACTATGAGGGTGTCTGTCATCCTGCTGTCGAGGCGCATATGACCCACTCCTCGGGGGAGGGGTTGGCACTCGACGTCAATCGAACCGGTGATCATACTGCTCATTTCTTCTATACTGATCGTGCCGGTCTCCGCGTCCCTCACGCCTCGGGGGCGATCTTGGGCTGTGAGCCGACTGGACTGTATCCGTTGCAACGGATCGACTGTGGATCCTATTCCGCGACTGAGAAACAGCGGAATTCTGGTTTCCCGCTGCCCAGAGCAACGCTCTGATTTGCAACAAGCCCCTGCCAGCCTCTGACTGGGAGGGCTGAATCGATTCTGCTATACGGGCCGCGGCTGCCAAATTCTGAACTAGGGTTCGATATACCTGCGTAGGCGGGAAGAGCTGACGTCGACTGGACTCGGGAGCTCGCTGACGCGCTTGCTCGTCGAGTATTCGCTGGAGATTCTCCAGTCGAGCGCGCTCGGCCAAGTTAGCCAAGCGCGCGTCCCCCAAGGCCCGGGCCTCGGGGGTTTCTCCGATGATAGGAGTGTGGAGTGCATCCATGTTCCGGCGGCGAAGCTCCTCTCGCTGCAATGACGTGAGAGGTTCGGGGAGATACTCATCGTGAGGATGCGACGGGTCGCCTCCACCCGCGCCTCCATCGGTGCGAGGGAAACCGGGAGGACCGTGTGTTCCATCGACCGCCAGAACCTCAGCCGCCGGGTCGCTGCTGCCGCACTCGGATGCGGTCTCCGCGGAGCCAGTCGATAGGTCGAACAGGCCGTAGAGGGATTCGTCGGGCTCGATTGCCGCGACTTGTGGGGCTGCCGACTGGCGGGCCACGGCATGCCTCACCCACCTCTGAAGTCTCGACCGGCCGGAGCGCTTGCGCCGGTGGGAGACAGGGCGGGAAGATGACTCGGGAGCCGACCGATACTGGGTCGATGGCTGCCGCGGGAGGACGCCACGGACACACGCGCGGAAGTGCGTCGCACCGCGGACGGGAAGGGCGTCGATGTCGAGTGGAGCCTCCTGAAGCCAAGCGGAGTTGTCGGCGATGAACGTGAGTGCCCCAAGACAGATCTCGCGGCCCTCCACCAAATCTCCGCACGAAAACATGATCAAAGGGATCGGAAAAATCGCAACTTCTCCAACTAGGCGCTAAGACTCTTGCCCCATGGTGGGCGCCAACTATCGTGGTTCTAACTCTGACAGTGAGGTAGGGGGGTATGTATGGAGAGGCTAGGTCTCAGCTATGGAGAAGTTGTAAATACACCAGGATGTACGATTTCAGGCCCTTCGCGGAGGAAGTAACAGCCCTACGTCTCGGTGCCCGGAGGCGGTCGACTGGATTATGTGTGTATGAATTACAGGAGTGCCAACCCCTGCTACTGAGGAGGGGGTGGCTTATACAGAGTTCGCCAGACCCCTCCGGTCCCTAGTAATGCAGGGTTAAAATACATTAAGACTGGGCGTTACTGGTAACGCCCCTATTAAAGTGCTATGATGACCATAAAGACTACTTAATGGCCGACCGTTTGCTTGCAGAGTAACTTTAGATCTCCTGTCAATCGAGTGGTTGGCTTCATAGTCGAGTGGTAGCTCCCTGGTCGAGTGTCTTGAATCCGTCGAGTGGGATACCTTCAAGTCGATTGAAAGGTGACTTCTTCCAGGGATGTCCTTGGGTAGGGCTCTTAGGACAGGTCCATGCCCCTACCCTAGGTACATAGCTTCATCAGGTGGTGCAGGCGCTTCATCAGAATCAGCGTCATCTGCAGAGTGGTCCATGGCTGCCCCTTGAACCTGAATGTAACGCCCCGGACACACCCGCCAGTGGTCGTTACTCCTGGCGGGATATAGACTGGCCCCACAGATCAATACTAGTCTTTTCTGCGCACTTTGTCCTCACTCATGCGCACTCGGGAGCAACTTCCCGGTTGGTCACCCATCCTGACACTACTCCAAGCTTAGCACGCTTAACTTTGGAGTTCTGTCCGAATGGGCTCCCGGAAAAGAAGGAATTCCTTATTGATATGAGTAGTCTACCATCCCTAATAAGCTAGGCTATCACATACACCCCCACTCAGAGGAACCGACGTCCTCGTCGGGCCACAGGAACGTTCCTTCTTGGCACAAACGTCTGTGCTTCCAGTCCGGTACATGTGCCATGTCGGGTGCCACGACGGGTCACAAACGTCATGAACAACATGACCACGCACCTGTCCGCAACCATCCGTGTAACCGCGAGGGTCGGCTCTGATACCAACTTGTAACGCCCCGGACACACCCGCCGGTGGTCGTTACTCCTGGCGGGATATAGACTGGCCCCACAGATCAATACTAGTCTTTTCTGCGCACTTTGTCCTCACTCATGCGCACCTAGGAGCAACTTCCCGGTCGGTCACCCATCCTGACACTACTCCAAGCTGAGCACGCTTAACTTTGGAGTTCTGTCCGAATGGGCTCCTAGAAAAGAAGGAATTCCTTATTGATATGAGTAGTCTACCATCCCTAATAAGCCAGGCTATCACACTGAATGTGAGTGATGAGACCTTCTAGGTTGTAGAAGGGCCCAACAAGATTGGGTTCAGCTTCGTGTGTGCCATCAGCACGTGGCGTAGAGGGGCCTGGGTTGAATTCTAATCCCAAAGACTTCTTGTTTTCCTTGGCTGAGTTCTTTGTAGACAGATAGTTGCGCTTGAACAGATTGTCATCTCGACACCATAGCAATGACGATGGGTCGGCATCAGTAGGCTGTGGCCCTAGGACCATGGAAGGATAAAGTCCTTGAGCAATGGCTTTAGTTCTGGTCTTGGGTTGAAGACTTTTATAGAGAATATCTTCCCAAGGACGCGAGAGAGCATTCTTTTCAGCATACTCCTTGGTGACGAATCTGTACTTAAACCATTTCTCGGCCCAGTATCTTCGAATCCATTGGATTTGTGTCTTGCACTGACCATAGCTTTCTTCGGGGTCAGTTTTGTATAGTTCATAGAGATCTTCGGGCAGGTCCATTGATGTACCCCCACGGCGTTGTTTGCCACCCTTCCTTGCTGATTTCTCTTTTGCCATGAAGTTTAGACTGAAAGGCTTCAATATTGTCAAAGTCTTCCATCTACTGGCCAGACAGGAACTGGCTTCAGGAGAATTTATGTGATGTTGTAAGAACTCTGCAAATGAATGCAGACTATGAGAACCAAGGGATTCTCCCACGGACATGTACCTGTGACAACATTAGAGATGTGAGGGAAGGGGAAGAGGTCATATGCATTCTTAGAAGATTTTGAAGATAAATCAGTTTAGAAGACATTGACCTCATAGTGCGAAGACATTCACTCATATGTAGAGACTTGGTTCCAGATTTGTACGAATCCATGAATAAGTACAGGTGAGGAATCTAACTACTTTGTGAAGCATAAGTGAACATACTAGGCATACTATGAGATGCAGAACAGGATAGATCCAACTTCGTAGCAACAGAAACCACTTGTGGTTGAAAAGGATGAATCTATCGGATCAAAAAGACTGTAAAAAGAGTTTTTATTTACCACTCGATGAACTGCTAGACGGAGTAGGAGATGAGGCCGAGCAGTTCAATCTTCCATGCCCTAACTTGTCGACGGAGGACACCTACGGCGACGACGGAGAAGACGATTTCTACGGCCGGCGTGAGGATGGCGTCGGTGAGGTTGCGGCAACTAAGCGCTTCGTCGCCGGCGTCGTCGAGGGATAGCGGTGGCACTAGGGTTTGTGCGAGAGAGAGAAGTGGAAGAAGAGATAATGACTGGGGTGAGGCGTGTATTTATAGGGACATGGACGGCACAGCGTTATTACGCAGGTGCCCCTGGCGGTTCACATCTGAAGGACACGTGGCGATCATGCAACACATCGGAGGTTGTTCCACGTTCACACATACGCCTGGATTGTCGGGTGGTCGTTCCCTCTTCTCCGGGTTTCAGGTAAAAAGGATTGAGCATTGAAAACAGATTAATGTTTGTCTCTGTATCTTCTGCTGACAAGGACGCAGAGAAGAAATTCGACAGTTTCAATAGAATGCATATGATTTAGATAGATAGATTTGAGACGGGAGCATAGAAAGGTTAGGGTCCGATCACATTCACTTAGTTCAAAAGATTCAACTAGAAGACATAGCTATAAGTGAATGATGTAGAGGACAGAAACCAAATCAATATATTGAAGATAAACATGAAGCCATGTTAACATTGAAGACAAACCAAATGCGAAGACTTTGCAAATGTAACGCCAACAGAAAGTATTCTAAACAAAAAATTGGTGGTGGCGTTACCCACCGTATAGGAAGTATTAGACCCAGACATGGCGCACAATTATCGTGGCGCTCCGAAGTCAAATTCTGCGTTAATGTATTCACACTTAGAGTGTAAGTCTTGATTAGTTGAAGATATACGTTACTTCGTGTGTTTGCACATCTAAGTCATCAACATGCATAAGTGTTAGGATGTGTGCATGATCACAGGACATTTGAGGATTCCAAGATATTTAGCTCACACCGTAACTTGCAAAACCTTTTCTCATCCAAGGGCTTTGTGAAGGTATATGCCAGTTGCTCTTCAGTGCTGACGTGAATGATATCAATATCTTCCTTCATGACATGATCTCTGAGAAAGTGATGACGGATCTGAATGTGCTTTGTCTTCGAGTGCTGAACTGGGTTGTTGGCGATCTTGATGGCGCTTTCATTGTCGCGGTAGAGTGGCACTTGCTTCAGATGAATGCCATAGTCTATGAGTGTTTGCTTCATCCATAGGAGCTGAGCGCAGCAAGATCCAACAGCAATGTATTCAGATTCAGCAGTGGAGAGAGATACACAGTTCTGCTTCTTTGAAGACCAACACACAAGTGATCGTCCCAGAAAGTGACATGTGCCTGATGTAGACTTGCGATCCACCTTGTCACCCGCATAATCAGCATCCGAGAATCCAACTAGATCAAACTCTGAGCCCTCTGGATACCATAATCCTAGTGTTGGGGTGTAAACCAAATATCGAAGAATTCGCTTCACAGCTAAGTGATGCGATTCCTTTGGTGCCGCTTGGAATCAGGCACACATGCAAACACTAAGCATGATATGTAACGCCCCGGACACACCCGTTGGTGGTCGTTACTCCTGGCGGGATCTAGACTGGCCCCACAGATCAATACTAGTCTTTTCTACGCACTTTGTCCTCACTCATGCGCACACGGGAGCAACTTCCCGGTCGGTCACCAATCCTGACACTACTCCAAGCTGAGCATGCTTAACTTTGGAGTTCTGTCCGAATGGGCTACTGGAAAAGAAGGAATTCCGTATTGATATGAGTAGTCTATCATTCCTAATAAGCCAGGCCATCGCATACACCCCCACTCAGAGGAACCGATGTCCTCGTCGGGCCACAGGAACGTTCCCTCTTGGCACATACGTTCGTGCTTCTAGTCCAGTACATGTGCCATGCCGTGTGCCACGACGGGTCACAAACGTCATGAACAACATGACCACGCACCTGTCCGCAACCATCCGTGTAACCGCGAGGGTCGGCTCTGATACCAACTTGTAATGCCCTCGATGAGGCTATATCTCCCACGTGTTGAAGCACGACTTAGAGGCATAACTGCATTGAAAGCAATGTCGCAAGTGAGGTAATCTTCACACAACCTATGTAACTCTTTCCCTTATGTATTACATCTAGGGGATTGTGGTAGAAATTTAAAATTTCCTACGCATCACCAAGATCAATCTATGGAGTAATCTAGCAACGAGGGGAAGGGGAGTTCATCTACATACCCTTGTAGATCGCTAAGCGGAAGCGTTGCAAGAACGCGGTTGGTGGAGTCGTACACGCAGCGATTTAGATCGCGGTCGATTCCGATCTAAGCGCCAAACAACGGCGCCTCCGCGTTCAACACACGTTCAGCCCGGTGACGTCTCCTACGCCTTGATCAAGCAAGGGGAGAAGGAGAGGTTGGGAAGACTCCGTCCAGCAGCAGCACGATGGCGTGGTGGTGGTGGAGGAGCGCGGAACTCCAGCAGGGCTTCGCCAAGCACTACGAGAGACGAGGAGGGAGAGAGGTAGGGCTGCACCAACAGGGGAAGAACTTCGTGTGTTGGGCTGCCCCTTTGCATCCACTATATATAGGGGGATAGGGAGGGTTGCGCCCCCACCTAGGGTTCCCACCCCAAGGGGTGCGGCAGCCCTAGATCCCATCTAGGGTGGCGGCCACAAGGGGGAGAGGGGGAGGCGCACCTTGGGTGGGCCTTAGGGCCCATCTGCCCTAGGGTTTGCCCCCTCCCCTCTAGGAGGCGCCTTGGGCCTTGGTGGGAGGCGCCCCAGCCCACCTAGGGGCTGGTCCCTTCCCACTATTGGCCCATGTAGGCCTCCGGGGCCCGTGGCCCCTCCCGGTGGACCCTCGGACCCCTCCGGTGGTCCCGGTACACTACCGGTGATGCCCGGAACACTTCCGGTGGCCAAAACCATACTTCCTATATATCAATCTTTACCTCCGGACCATTCCGGAACTCCTCGTGACATCCGGGATCTCATCCGGGACTCCGAACAACATTCGGTAACCGCGTACATACTTTCCCTATAACCCTAGCGTCATCGAACCTTAAGTGTGTAGACCCTACGGGTTCGAGAGTCATGCAGACATGGCCGAGACAACTCTCTGGTCAATAACCAACAGCGGGATCTGGATACCCATGTTGGCTCCCACATGCTCCACGATGATCTCATCGGATGAACCACGATGTCAAGGATTCAATCAATCCCGTATACAATTCCCTTTGTCTATTGGTACGATACTTGCCCGAGATTCGATTGTCGGTATCCCAATACCTTGTTCAATCTCGTTACCGGCAAGTCTCTTTACTCGTACCGTAACACATCATCCCATGATCAACTCCTTGGTCACATTGTGCACATTATGATGATGTCCTACTGAGTGGGCCTAGAGATACCTCCCCGTTACACGAAGTGACAAATCCCAGTCTCGATTCGTGCCAACCCAACAGACCATTTCGGAGATACCCGCAGTGCACCTTTATAGCCACCCAGTTACGTTGTGACGTTTGGTACACCCAAAGCATTCCTATGGTATCCGGGAGTTGCACAATCTCATGGTCTAAGGAAATGGACGTCACCCGTAGTGAAGCTGAAGTCCGTCCGAATCATGTTAGCAATTGCCGCATTCTATGATTATGAGATATGGAAAATGGACGTCAAAACGGCATTCCTTAATGGTTACCTTAAGGAAGAATTGTATATAATGCATCCAGAAGGATTTGTCGATCCTAAGAATGCTGACAAGGTGTGCAAGCTCCAACGCTCGATTTATGGGCTGGTGCAAGCATCTCGGAGTTGGAACATTCGTTTTGATGAGATGATCAAAGTGTTTGGGTTTATGCAGACTTATGGAGAAGCCTGCATTTACAAGAAAGTGAGTGGGAGCTCTGTAGCATTTCTCATATTGTATGTGGATGACATACTGTTGATGGGAAATGATATAGAATTTTTGGAAAGCATAAAGGCCTACTTGAACAAGTGTTTTTCAATGAAGGACCTTGGAGAAGCTGCTTATATATTAGGCATCAAGATCTATAGAGATAGATCGAGACGCCGCATTGGTCTTTCACAGAGTACATACCTTGACAAGATATTGAAGAAGTTCAAAATGGATCGGTCAAAGAAGGGGTTCTTGCCTGTATTGCAAGGTACGAGATTGAGCACGGCTCAATGTCCGAACACGGCAGAAGATATAGAAGAGATGAGTGTCATCTCCTATGCCTCAGCCATAGGTTCAATTATGTATGCCATGCTGTGTACCAGACCTGATGTAAACCTTGCCGTAAGTTTGGTAGGAAGGTACCAAAGTAATTCCGGCAAGGAACACTGGACAGCGGTTAAGAATATCCTGAAGTACCTGAAAAGGACTAAGGAAATGTTTCTCGTCAATGGAGGTGACGAAGAGCTCGTCGTAAAGGGTTACGTCGACGCTAGCTTCGACACAGATCTGGATGACTCAAAGTCACAAACCGGATACATGTATATTTTGAATGGTGGGGCAGTAAGCTGGTGCAGTTGCAAGCAGAGCGTCGTGGCGGGATCTACATGTGAAGCGGAGTACATGGCAGCCTCGGAGGCAGCACAAGAAGCAGTCTGGGTGAAGGAGTTCATTACCGACCTAGGAGTCATACCCAATGCGTCGGGCCCGATGACTCTCTTCTGTGACAACACTGGAGCTATTGCCCTTGCCAAGGAGCCCAGGTTTCACAGGAAGACCAGGCATATCAAGCATCGCTTCAACTCCATTCGTGAAAGTGTTCAAAATGGAGACATAGAGATTTGTAAAGTACATACAGACCTGAATGTAGCAGATCCATTGACTAAACCTCTCCCTAGAGCAAAACATGATCAACACCAGAACTGCATGGGTGTTCGATTCATCACAATGTAACTAGAATATTGACTCTAGTGCAAGTGGGAGACTGTTGGAAATATGCCCTAGAGGCAATAATAAAATGGTTATTATTATATTTCTTTGTTCATGATAATTGTCTATTGTTCATGCTATAATTGTGTTATCCGGAAATCATAATACATGTGTGAATACATAGACCACAACACGTCCCTAGTGAGCCTCTAGTTGACTAGCTCGTTGATCAAAAGATAGCCATGGTTTCCTGACTATGGACATTGGATGTCATTGATAACGGGATCACATCATTAGGAGAATGATGTGATGGACAAGACCCAATCCTAAGCATAGCTCAAAGATCGTGTAGTTCGTTTGATGTAGCTTTTCTGAATGTCAAGTATCATTTCCTTAGACCATGAGATTGTGCAACTCCCAGACACCGTAGGAGTGCCTTGGGTGTGCCAAATGTCACAACATAACTGGGTGACTATAAAGGTACATTACAGGTATCTCCGAAAGTGTATGTTGGGTTGGCACGAATCGAGACTGGGATTTGTCACTCCGTATGACGGAGAGGTATCTCTGGGCCCACTCAGTAATGCATCATCATAATGAGCTCAATGTGATCAAGTGGTTGATCACGGGATCATGCATTACGGTACGAGTAAAGTGACTTGCCGGTAACGAGACTAAACAAGGTATTGGGATACCGACGATCGAGTCTCGGGCAAGTAACGTACCGATTGACAAAGGGAATTGTATACGGATTGATTGAATCCTTGACATCGTGGTTCATATGATGAGATCATCGAGGAGCATGTGGGAGCCAACATGGGTATCCAAATCCCGCTATTGGTTATTGACCGGAGAGTCGTCTCGGTCATGTCTGCATGTCTCCCGAACCCGTAGGGTCTACACACTTAAGGTTCGGTGACGCTAGGGTTGTTAGGAAGACTTATATGTGATTACCGAATGTTGTTCGGAGTCCCGTATGAGATCCCGGACGTCACGAGGAGTTCCGGAATGGTCCAGAGGTGAAGATTTATATGTAGGAAGTTGTCATACGGTCACCGGAAAGGTTCGGGGGCATATCGGTATTGTACCGGGGCCACCGGAGGGGTTCCGGGGGTCCACCAGGAGGGGCCACCTCTCTCGGAGGGCCTAATGGGCTGTAGAGGAAAGGGAACCAGCCCTACATGGGCTGGCCGCATCCCCCCCCTTGGGCCCATGCGCCTAGGGTTGGGGGAAACCCTAAAGG
>NC_041388.1:53237187-53316369 GCF_002162155.2 Triticum dicoccoides
CCCCCTTCCTCCTTCCCCTATAAATAGAGGGGCAAGGGGAGGGCTGCACACAACATCCAAGGCACAACCCCTCTGTTGGAAATATGCCCTAGAGGCAATAATAAAAGGATTATTATTATATTTCTTTGTTCATGATAATTGTCTTTATTCATGCTATAATTGTGTTATCCGGAAATCGTAATACATGTGTGAATAATAGACACCAACATGTCCCTAGTAAGCCTCTAGTTGACTAGCTCGTTGATCAACAGATAGTCATGGTTTCCTGACTATGGACATTGGATGTCACTGATAACGAGATCACATCATTAGGAGAATGATGTGATGGACAAGACCCAATCCTAAACATAGCATAAAGATCGTATAGTTCGTTTGCTAGAGTTTTTCCACTGTCAAGTATCCTTTCCTTAGACCATGAGATCGTGTAACTCCCGGATACCTTAGGAGTGCTTTGGGTGTACCAAACGTCACAACGTAACTGGGTGACTATAAAGGTATACTACGGGTATCTCCGAAAGTGTCTGTTGGGTTGACACGGATCAAGACTTGGATTTGTCACTCCGTATGATGGAGAGGTATCACAGGGCCCACTCGGTAATGCATCATCATAATGAGCTCAAAGTGACCAAGTGTCTGGTCACGGGATCATGCATTACGGTACGAGTAAAGTGACTTGCCGGTAATGAGATTGAACGAGGTATTGGGATACCGACGATCGAATCTCGGGCAAGTAACATACCGATTGACAAAGGGAATTGTATACGGGGTTGCTTGAATCCTCGACATCGTGGTTCATCCAATGAGATCATCGAGGAGCATGTGGGAGCCAACATGGGTATCCAGATCCCGCTATTGGTTATTGACCGGAGAGCGATCTCGGTCATGTCTACATGTCTCCCGAACCCGTAGGGTCTACACACTTAAGGTTCGGTGAGCTAGGGTTGTAGGGATATGTATATGCAGTAACCCGAATGTTGTTCGGAGTCCCGGATGAGATCCCGGACGTCACGAGGAGTTCCGGAATGGTCCGGAGGTAAAGAATTATATATAGGAAGTGCTATTTCGGCCGTTGGGACAAGTTTCGGGGTCACCAGTATTGTACCGGGACCACTGGAAGGGTCCCGGGGGTCCACAGGGTGGGGCCACCTGCCCCGGGGGGCCACATGGGCTGTAGGGGTGTGCGCCTTGGCCTATATGGGCCAAGGGCACCAGCCCCAAGAGGCCCATGCGCCAAGAGATCAAGAAAGGAAGAGTCCTAAAAGGGGAAGGCACCTCCTAGGTGCCTTGGAAAGGAGGGATTCCTCCCTTGGCCGCCGCCCCCCCTAGGAGATTGCATCTCCTAGGGCCGCCGCCCCCCTTAGGCTCCCTATATATAGTGGGGGAAGGAGGGCCTCTCATACCACGCCTTTGGTGCCTCCCTCTCCCTCTCCAACACATCCTCCTCCTCCATAGTGCTTGGCGAAGCCCTGCCGGAGTACTGCAGCTCCATCACCACCACGCCGTCGTGCTGCTGCTGGAGCCATCTTCCTCAACCTCTCCTTCCCCTTGCTGGATCAAGAAGAAGGAGACGTTACACTGACCGTACGTGTGTTGAACGGGGAGGTGTCGTCCGTTCGGCGCTAGGATCTCCGGTGATTTGGATCACGTCGAGTACGCCTTCCTCATCCCCGTTCTTTGAACGCTTCCGCACGTGATCTACAAAGGTATGTAGATGCAATCTGATCCCTCGTTGGTAGATGAAATCCTAGATGGATCTTGGTGAAACCATAGGAAAATTTTTGTTTTCTGCAACGTTCCCCAACAGTGGCATCATGAGCTAGGTCTATGCATAGTTCTCTTGCATGAGTAGAAGACAATTTGTTGTGGGCGTTGATGTTGTCAACTTTCTTGCCGCTACTAGTCTTATCTTGCTTCAACGGTATTGTGGGATGAAGCGTCCCGGACCAACCTTACACGTACGCTTACGTGAGACCGGTTCCACCGACTGACATGCACTAGTTGCATAAGGTGGCTGACGGGTGTCTGTCTCTCCCACTTTGGTTGGAGCGGATTCAATGAGAAGGGTCCTTATGAAGGGTAAATAGAAGTTGACAAATCACGTTGTGTCTTTCACGTAGGTAAGAAAACGTTCTTGCTAGAACCCTATTTCAGCCACGTAAAACTTGCAACAACAATTAGAGGATGTCTAACTTGTTTTTGCAGCAAGTGCTTTGTGATATGATATGGCCAAAGTTGTGATGAATGATGAATGATATATATATATGTGATGTATGAGATGTTCATGCTATTGTAATAGGAATCACGACTTGCATGTCGATGAGTATGACAACCGGCAGGAGCCATAGGAGTTGTCTTTATTTTTTGTATGACCTGAGTGTCATTGAGAAACGCCATGTAAATTACTTTACTTTATTGCTAAACGCGTTAGCCTTAGTAGTAGAAGTAATAGTTGGTGAGCAACTTCATGGAGACACGGTGATGGAGATTATGATGATGGAGATCATGGTGTCATGCCGGTGACAAGATGATCATGGAGCCCCAAGATGGAGATCAAAGGAGCTATGTGATATTGGCCATATCATGTCACTTTTATTATTTGATTGCATGTGATGTTTATCATGTTTCTGCATCTTGTTTACTTAGAACGACGGTAGTAAATAAGATGATCCCTCATAATAATTTCAAGAAAGTGTTCCCCCTAACTGTGCACCGTTGCGACAGTTCGTTGTTTCGAAGCACCACGTGATGATCGGGTGTTAGATTCCAACATTCACATACAACGGGTGTAAGACAGATTTACACGTGCAAATACTTAGGTTGACTTGACGAGCCTAGCATGTACAGACATGGCCTCGAAACACAAAAGACCGAAAGGTCGAGCATGAGTCGTATAGAAGATACGATCAACATGAAGATGTTCACCGATGTTGACTAGTCCGTCTCACGTGATGATCGGACACGGCCTAGTTAACTCGGATCATGTTATACTTAGATTACTGGAGGGATGTCTATCTAAGTGGGAGTTCATTAAATAATTTGATTAGATGAACTTAATTATCATGAACTTAGTCTAAAATAATTTACAATATGTCTTGTAGATCAAATGGCCAACGTAGTCCTCAACTTCAACGTGTTCCTAGAGAAAACCAAGCTGAAAGACGATGGCAGCAACTACACGGACTGGGTCCGGAACCTGAGGATCATCCTCATAGCTGCCAAGAAAGATTATGTCCTACAAGCACCGCTAGGTGACGCACCCGTCCCACAGAACCAAGACGTTATGAACGCTTGGCAGACACGTGCTGATGATTACTCCCTCGTTCAGTGCGGCATGCTTTACAGCTTAGAACCGGGGCTCCAAAAACGTTTTGAGAGACATGGAGCATATGAGATGTTCGAAGAGCTGAAAATGGTTTTCCAAGCTCATGCCCGGGTCGAGAGATATGAAGTCTCTGACAAGTTCTTCAGCTGTAAGATGGAGGGAAATAGTTCTGTCAGTGAGCACATACTCACAATGTCTGGGTTACATAACCGATTGACTCAGCTGGGAGTTAATCTCCCGGATGATGTGGTCATTGACAGAATCCTCCAATCGCTTCCACCAAGCTACAAGAGCTTTGTGATGAACTTCAATATGCAGGGGATGGAAAAGACCATTCCTGAGGTATTTGCAATGTTGAAATCAGCAGAGGTAGAAGTCAAAAAGGAACATCAAGTGTTGATGGTGAATAAAACCACTAAGTTCAAGAAAGGCAAGGGTAAGAAGAACTTCAAGAAGGACAGCAAGGGAGTTGCCGCGCCCGATAAGCAAGCTGCCGGGAAGAAGCCAAAGAATGGACCCAAGCCCGAGACTGAGTGCTTTTATTGCAAGGGAAGTGGTCACTGGAAGCGGAACTGCCCCAAATACTTTGCGGACAAGAAGGCCGGCAAAACAAAAGGTATATGTGATATACATGTAATTGATGTGTACCTTACCAGTATTCGTAGTAGCTCCTGGGTATTTGATACCGGTGCAGTTGCTCACATTTGTAACTCAAAACAGGAGCTGCGGAATAAGCGGAGACTGGCGAAGGACGAGGTGACGATGCGCGTCGGGAATGGTTCCAAGGTCAATGTGATCGCCGTCGGCACGCTACCTCTACATTTACCTTCGGGATTAGTTTTAAACCTTAATAATTGTTATTTAGTGCCAGCTTTGAGCATGAACATTGTATCAGGATCTCGTTTAATTCGAGATGGCTACTCATTTAAATCCGAGAATAATGGTTGTTCTATTTATATGAGAGATATGTTTTATGGTCATGCTCCGATGGTGAATGGTTTATTCTTAATGAATCTCGAGCATAATGCTACACATGTTCATAGTGTGAGTACCAAAAGATGTAAGATTGATAATGATAGTCCCACATACTTGTGGCACTGCCGCCTTGGTCACATAGGTGTCAAACGCATGAAGAAGCTCCATGCTGATGGACTTTTAGAGTCTCTTGATTACGAATCATTTGACACGTGCGAACCATGCCTCATGGGTAAAATGACCAAGACTCCGTTCTCAAGAACAATGGAGCGAGCAACCAACTTATTGGAAATCATACATACTGATGTGTGCGGTCCAATGAGTGTTGAGGCTCGCGGTGGCTATCGTTATGTTCTCACCCTCACGGATGACTTGAGTAGATATGGGTATGTCTACTTAATGAAACACAAGTCTGAGACCTTTGAAAAGTTCAAAGAATTTCAGAGTGAGGTTGAGAATCAACGTGACAGGAAAATCAAGTTCCTGCGATCAGATCGTGGAGGAGAATACTTGAGTCACGAGTTTGGCACACACTTAAGAAAATGTGGAATAGTTTCACAACTCACGCCGCCTGGAACACCTCAGCGTAATGGTGTGTTCGAACGTCGTAATCGCACTCTATTAGATATGGTGCGATCTATGATGTCTCTTACCGATTTACCGCTATCTTTTTGGGGCTATGCTTTAGAGACTGCCGCATTCACTTTAAATAGGGCTCCGTCGAAATCCGTTGAGACGACACCGTATGAATTATGGTTTGGGAAGAAACCTAAGCTGTCGTTTCTAAAAGTTTGGGGATGCGATGCTTATATCAAGAAACTTCAACCTGAAAAGCTCGAACCCAAGTCGGAAAAATGCGTCTTCATAGGATACCCTAAAGAAACTATTGGGTATACCTTCTACCTCAGATCCGAAGGCAAGATCTTTGTTGCCAAGAACGGATCCTTTCTAGAGAAGGAGTTTCTCTCAAAAGAAGTAAGTGGGAGGAAAGTAGAACTTGATGAAGTATTACCTCTTGAACCAGAAAATGGCGCAGCTCAAGAAAATGTTCCTGAGGTGCCTCCACCGACTAGAGAGGAAGTTAATGATGATGATCAAGATATTTCTGATCAAGCTCCTACTGAAATTCGAAGGTCCACAAGGACACGTTCCGCACCAGAGTGGTACGGCAACCCTGTCTTGGAAATCATGTTGTTAGACAACGGTGAACTTTCGAACTATGAAGAAGCGATGGCGGGCCCGGATTCCGACAAATGGCTGGAAGCCATGAAATCCGAGATAGGATCCATGTATGAAAATGAAGTATGGACTTTGACTGACTTGCCCATTGAGCGGCGAGCCATAGAAAATAAATGGATCTTTAAGAAGAAGGTAGACGCGGATGGTAATGTGACCATCTATAAAGCTCGCCTTGTCGCTAAGGGTTATCGACAAGTTCAAGGGGTTGACTACGATGAGACTTTCTCACCGGTAGCGAAGCTAAAGTCCGTACGAATCATGTTAGCAGTTGCCGCATTCTATGATTATGAAATATGGCAAATGGACGTCAAAACGGCATTCCTTAACGGTTTCCTTAAGGAAGAATTGTATATGATGCAGCCGGAAGGTTTTGTCGATCCTAAGAATGCTGACAAGGTGTGCAAGCTCCAACGCTCGATTTATGGGCTGGTGCAAGCATCTCGGAGTTGGAACATTCGCTTTGATGAGATGATCAAAGCGTTTGGGTTTACGCAGACTTATGGAGAAGCCTGTGTTTACAAGAAAGTGAGTGGGAGCTCTGTAGCATTTCTCATATTATATGTAGATGACATACTTTTGATGGGAAATGATATAGAACTCTTGGACAGCATTAAGGCCTACTTGAATAAGAGTTTTTCAATGAAGGACCTTGGAGAAGTTGCATATATATTAGGCATCAAGATCTATAGAGATAGATCAAGACGCCTCATAGGTCTTTCACAAAGCACATACCTTGATAAGATATTGAAGAAATTCAATATGGATCAGTCTAAGAAGGGGTTCTTGCCTGTGTTACAAGGTGTGAAATTGAGCTCAGCTCAATGTCCGACCACGGCAGAAGATATAGAAGAGATGAGTGTCATCCCCTATGCCTCAGCCATAGGTTCTATTATGTATGCCATGCTGTGTACTAGACCTGATGTAAACCTTGCCGTAAGTTTGGTAGGAAGGTACCAAAGTAATCCCGGCAAGGAACACTGGACAGCGGTCAAGAATATCCTGAAGTACCTGAAAAGGACTAAGGAAATGTTTCTCGTCTATGGAGGTGACGAAGAGCTCGTCGTAAAGGGTTACATCGACGCTAGCTTCGACACAGATCTGGATGACTCAAAGTCACAAACCGGATACGTGTATATTTTGAATGGTGGGGCAGTAAGCTGGTTTAGTTGCAAGCAGAGCGTCGTGGCGGGATCTACATGTGAAGCGGAGTACATGGCAGCCTCGGAGGCAGCACATGAAGCAATTTGGGTGAAGGAGTTCATCACCGACCTAGGAGTCATACCCAATGCGTCGGGGCCAGTCGAACTCTTCTGTGACAACACTGGAGCTATTGCACTTGCCAAGGAGCCCAGGTTTCACAAGAAGACCAGGCACATCAAGCGTCGCTTCAACTCCATTCGTGAAAATGTTCAAAATGGAGACATAGATATTTTAAAGTACATACGGACCTGAATGTAGCAGATCCGTTGACTAAACCTCTCCCTAGAGCAAAACATGATCAACACCAGAATTCCATGGGTGTTCGATTCATCACAATGTAACTAGATTATTGACTCTAGTGCAAGTGGGAGACTGTTGGAAATATGCCCTAGAGGCAATAATAAAAGGATTATTATTATATTTCTTTGTTCATGATAATTGTCTTTATTCATGCTATAATTGTGTTATCCGGAAATCGTAATACATGTGTGAATAATACACACCAACATGTCCCTAGTAAGCCTCTAGTTGACTAGCTCATTGATCAATAGATAGTCATGGTTTCCAGACTATGGACATTGGATGTCATTGATAACAAGATCACGTCATTAGGAGAATGATGTGATGGACAAGACCCAATCCTAAACATAGCATAAAGATCGTATAGTTAGTTTGCTAGAGTTTTTCCAATGTCAAGTATCCTTTCCTTAGACCATGAGATCGTGTAACTCCCGGATACCATAGGAGTGCTTTGGGTGTACCAAACGTCACAACATAACTGGGTGACTATAGAGGTATACTACGGGTATCTCCGAAAGTGTCTGTTGGGTTGACACGGATCAAGACTGGGATTTGTCACTCCGTATGACGAAGAGGTATCACAGGGCCCACTCGGTAATGCATCATCATAATGAGCTCAAAGTGACCAAGTGTCTGGTCATGGGATCATGCATTACGGTACGAGTAAAGTGACTTGCCGGTAACGAGATTGAACGAGGTATTGGGATACCGACGATCGAATCTCGGGCAAGTAACATACCAATTGACAAAGGGAATTGTATACGGGGTTGCTTGAATCCTCGACATCGTGGTTCATCTGATGAGATCATCGAGGAGCATGTGGGAGCCAACATGGGTATCCAGATCCCGCTGTTGGTTATTGACCGGAGAGCGATCTCGGTCATGTCTACATGTCTCCCGAACCCGTAGGGTCTACACACTTAAGGTTCGGTAACACTAGGGTTGTAGGGATATGTATATGCAGTAACCCGAATGTTGTTCGGAGTCCCGGATGAGATCCCGGACGTCGCGAGGAGTTCCGGAATGGTCCGGAGGTAAAGAATTATATATAGGAAGTGCTATTTCGGCCGTCGGGACAAGTTTCGGGGTCACCGGTATTGTACCGGGACCACCGAAAGGGTCCCGGGGGTCCACCGGGTGGGGCCACCTGCCCCGGGGGGCCACATGTGCTGTAGGGGTGTGCGCCTTGGCCTATATGGGCCAAGGGCACCAGCCCCAAGAGTCCCATGCGCCAAGAGATCAAGAAAGGAAGAGTCCTAAAAGGGGAAGGCACCTCCTAGGTGCCTTGGGGAGGAGGGATTCCTCCCTTGGCCGCCGCCCCCCCTAGGAGATTGCATCTCCTAGGGCCGGCGCCCCCCCTTAGGCTCCCTATATATAGTGGGGGAAGGAGGGCCTCTCATACCACGCCTTTGGTGCCTCCCTCTCCCTCTCCAACACATCCTCCTCCTCCATAGTGCTTGGCGAAGCCCTGCCGGAGTACTGTAGCTCCATCACCACCACGCCGTCGTGCTGCTGCTGGAGCCATCTTCCTCAACCTCTCCTTCCCCTTGCTGGATCAAGAAGAAGGAGACGTTACGCTGACCGTACGTGTGTTGAACGCGGAGGTGCCGTCCGTTCGGCGCTAGGATCTCCGGTGATTTGGATCACGTCGAGTACGCCTTCCTCATCCCCGTTCTTTGAACGCTTCCGCGCGTGATCTACAAAGGTATGTAGATGCAATCCGATCACTCGTTGCTAGATGAACTCCTAGATGGATCTTGGTGAAACCGTAGGAAATTTTTTGTTTTCTGCAACGTTCCCCAACACCCTCCCCTCCCCAACACCTCTCCTCCTCCGTAAGAGCTTGGCGAAGCCCTGCCGGAGTACTGCAGCTTCACCACCACCACGCCGTCGTGCTGCTGTTGGAGCCCTCTTCCTCAACCTGTCCCTCCTCCTTGCTGGATCAAGGCGCGGGAGACGTCCTCGCTCCGTACGTGTGTTGAACGCGGAGGTGTCGTCCGTTCGGCGCTAGGATCTTCGGTGATTTGGATCACGACGAGTACGACTCCATCAACCTCGTTCTCTTGAACGCATCCGCTCGTGATCTACAAGGGTATGTAGATGCACTCCTCTCTCCCTCGTTGCTAGATGACTCCATAGATAGATCTTGGTGATGCATAGGAAATTTTAAAATTTTGCTACGTTCCCCAACAATGATACTTGACATTAGAAAAGCTTTAGCATACGAACTACACGATCTTGTGCTAGGCTTAGGATTGGGTCTTGTCCATCACATCATTCTCCTAATGATGTGATCCCATTATCAACGACATCCAATGTCCATGGTCAGGAAACTGTAACCATCTATTGATCAACGAGCTAGTCAACTAGAGGCTTACTAGGGACATGGTGTTGTCTATGTATCCACACATGTATCTGAGTTTCCTATCAATACAATTCTAGCATGGATAATAAACGATTATCATGAACAAGGAAATATAATAATAACTAATTTATTATTGCCTCTAGGGCATATTTCCAACAGTCTCCCACTTGCACTAGAGTCAATAATCTAGTTCACATCACTATGTGATTGTAATGAATCCAACACCCATGGGGTTTGTTCATATCTCGCTTGCGAAAGAGGTTTATTAGTCAATGGGTCTGAACCTTTCAGATCCATGTGTGCTTTACAAATCTCTATGTCATCTTGTAGATGCAGCTACCATGCGCTACTTGGAGCTATTCCAAATAACTGTTCTACTATACGAATCCGGTTTACTACTCAGAATCATCCAGATTAGTGTCAAAGATTGCATCGGCATAACCCTTTACGACGAACTCTTTTACCACCTCCATAATCGAGAAAATTCCTTAGTCCACTAGTTACTAAGGATGAGTTCGACCGCTGTCATGCGATCCATTCCTGGATCACTCTTGTACCCCTTGACTGACTCATGGCAAGGCACACTTCAGGTGCGGTACACAGCATAGCATACTATAGAGCCTACGTCTAAAGCATAGGGGACGACCTTCGTCCTTTCTCTCTTTTCTGCTGTGGTCAGGTCTTGAGTCTTACTCAATGCTCACACCTTGTAACACAGCCAAGAACTCCTTCTTTGCTGATCTATTTTTGAACTCCTTCAAAATCTTGTCACGGTATGTATTCATTTGAAAGTACTATTAAGCGTTTTTGATCTATCCTTATAGATCTTGATGCTCAATGTTCAAGTAGCTTAATTCAGGTTTTCCATCGAAAAACACTTTTCAAATAACCCTGCATGCTTTCCAGAAATTCTACATCATTTCGGATCAACAATATGTCATCCACATATACTTATCAGAAATGTTGTAGTGCTCCCACTCACTTTCTTGTAAATACGAGTTTCTAGCAAACATTGTATAAACCTAAAAGCTTTGATCACTCCATCAAAGCATATATTCCGACTCCGAGATGCTTTCTCTAGTCCATAGAAGGATTGCTGGAGCCAGCATACCTTTTAGCATCCTTAGGATCGACAAAACCTTTTATTGTATCACATACAAATTTTTCTTACGAAAACTGGTAAGAAAACTTGTTTTGACATCCATTTGTCAGATTTCATAATTGAAAAATACAACTAAATCTAACATGATTCCGACGGACTTAAGCATCGCTACGGGTGAGAAATTCTCATCGTAGTCAACTCTTTGAACTTGTGAAAAGACTCTTTCCCACAAGTCGAGCTTCATAGACCGTAACATTGCCGCCCACGTCCGTCTTCTTCTTAAAGATCCATTTATCTCAATGGCTCGCCGATCAACGGGCAAGTCCACCAAAGTCCATACTTTGTTCTGATACATGGATCCTATCTCGGATTTCATGGCTTCTAACCATTTGTCGGAATACGGGCCCACCATCGCTTCTCCATAACTCGTAGGTTCATTGTTGTCTAATAACATGATATTTAAGATAGGATTGCCGTACCACTCAGGAGTAGTACATATCCTTGTCGACCTACAAGGTTCGATAGCAACTTGATCCAAAGCTTCATGATCACTATCATTAACTTCCTATTCAACAGACGTAGGCGCCACAGAAAACATCTTTCTGTGTTGCATCACTCTCTGGTTGAAGTAAATGTTCGACAACCTCATCAAGTTCTATTTTCCTCTCACTCAATCCTTTTGAGAGAAACTCCTTCTCGATAAAGGACCCGTTCTTAGCGACAAACAATTTGCCTCGGATCTGAGATAGAAGGTATACCCAACTGTCACCTTTGGGTATCCTATGAAGATGTGTTTGTCCGCTTTTGGGTTCGAGCTTCTCCGGCTGAAGCCTTAAGCATCGCAGCCCCAAACATTAAGAAACAACAATTTTTGGTTTCTTACCAAACCATATTCATACGACGTCGTCTCAACGGACTTAGATGGTGTCCTATCTAAAGTGAATGCAGCTGTCTCTAACGCATATCCTCAAAATGAAAACGGTAGATCAGTAAGAGACATCATAGATCGCACCATATCTCACAAGGTTCGATTATGACGTCCGGACACACCATTACCCTGTGGTGTTCTAGGTGGCTTCAACTGTGAAACAATTCCACAATGTCTTAAGTGATTGCCAAACTCATAACTCAAAAATTCTCATCGATCAGATCGTAGGAATTTGATCTTCTTGTTATGATGGTTCTTAACTTCACTCTGAAACCGCTTGAACTTTTCAAATGTTTCAGACTTGTGATTCATTAAGTAAATATACCTATATCTACTCAAATCGTCAGTGAAGATAGCGATATCCACCGCACGCTTCAATTCTCATTGGATCACACGCATCAGCATGTATGATTTCCAACAAGTCACTTGCCCGTTTCATTGTACCTAAAAACGGGATCTTAGTCATCCTACCCATGAGGCATGGCTCGCATGTGTCAAGCGATTCAAAATCAAGTGACTCCAAACATCCATCGACACGGAGTTTCTTCGTGCATCTTACGCCAATATGACCTAAGCGGCAGTGCCACAAGAAAGTGGTACTATCTACATCTTTTGGCGTGAACATGTGTATTACCACGACCGAGATTCACTGAACGATTCACATAGGGTGCATGACCATGAAAGGTATTATTCATGTAAACATAATAACCATTATTCTCTAACTTAAATGAATAACCGTATTGCAATGAACATGATCTAATCATATTCATGCTCAACGCAGACACCTGATAACATTTATCTAGGTTCAATGCTAATCCCAAAGGCAGATGGAGCATGCAATGGTGATCTCATCAACTTTGGAAACACTTCCAACACACATCGTAACCTCGCCCTTAGCCAGTCTCCGTTTAGTCCATAGCTTCTGCTTCAAGTCACCAATAATAGCAACTGAACCGGTATCCAATACCCAAGTGCTACCAGGAGTACTAGTGAGGTACACATTAATAACACGTATATACTTTGTTGAAGTTGCCAGCCTTCTTATCTACCATGCATTTGGGGTAATTCCGCTACCAGTGACCGTTCCCCTTACAATAGAAGCACTTAGTCTCGGGTTTGGGTTCAACCTTGGGTTCCTTCACTGGAGCGGCAACTAGTTTGCCATCCATGAAGTTTCCCTTCTAGCCCTTGCCCTTCTTGAAACCAGTGGTCTTGTTAAACCATCAACACTTGATGCTCCTTCTTGATTTCTACCTTTTGCGGTCTTAAGCACCGCGAACAGCTCCGGGATCAACTCCATCCCTTGCATGTCATAGTTCATCACGAAGATCTAGTAGCTTAGTGATAGTGGCTAGAGAACTCTATCAATCACTATCTTATCTGGAAGTTTAACTCCCACTTGATTTAAGTGATTGTAGTACCCAGACATTCTGAGCACATGCTCACCAGCTGAGCTATTCTCCTCCATCTTGTTGGCAAAAGAACTTGTCAGAGGTCTCATACCTCTCAACACGGGCATGAGCCTGAAATCCCAATTTCAGCTCTTGGAACATCTCATATGTCTTATGGCGTTAAAAATGTCATTGGAATCCCGATTCTAAGCCGTAAAGTATGGTGCACTAAATTGTCAAGTAGTCATCAGGATGTGTCTGCCAGGTGTTCACAACATCCACAGACAACGTTGTAGGGGTTTGCACATCGAGCGGTGCATCAAAGATGTAAGCCTTCTGTGTAGTAGTGAGGACACTCCTCGGACTACGGACCCAGTCCGCATCATTGCTTACAATATCTTTCAACTTGGTCTTTCTCTAGGAACGTATTGAAACAGGGAGCTACAACGTGAGCTGTTTATCTACAACATATTTGCAAAGACAATTTAGACTATGTTCATGATAATTAAGTTCATCTAATCAAATTATTTAATGAACTCCCACTCAGATAGACATCCCTCTAGTCATCTAAGTGAACATGATCGGAGTCAACTAGGCTGTGCCCGATCATCACGTGAGACGGACTAGTCAACATCAGTGAACATCTTCATGTTGATCGTATCTTCTATATGACTCATACTCGACCTTTCGGTCTTTCATGTTCCGAGGCCATGTCTGTACATGCTAGGCTCGTCAAGTTAACCTAAGTGTATTGCGTGTGTAAATCTGGCTTACACCCGTTGTATTCGAACGTTAGAATCTATCACACCCGATCATCACGTGGTGCTTCGAAACAACGAACCTTCGCAATGGTGCGCAGTTAGGGGGGACACTTTCTTGAAATTATTATGAGGGATCATCTTATTTAAGCTACCGTCGTTCTAAGCAAATAAGATGTAAAACATGATAAACATCACATGCAATCAAATAGTGACATGATATGGCCAATATCATTTTGCTCCTTATGATCTCCATCTTTGGGGCTCCATGATCATCGTTGTCACCGGCATGACACCATGATCTCCATCATCATGATCTCCATCATCGTGTCTTCTTGAAGTTGTCTTGTCATCTATTACTTCTACTACTATGGCTAACTCTTTAACAATAAAGTAAAGTAATTACATGACGTTTATGTTGACACGCAGGTCATAAATAAATTAAGACAACTCCTATGGCTCCTGCCAGTTGTCATACTCATCGACATGCAAGTCGTGATTCCTATTACAAGAACATGATCAATCTCATACATCACATATATCATTCATCACATCCTTTTGGCCATATCACATCACACGGCACATGCTGCAAAAACAAGTTAGACGTCCTCTAATTGTTGTTGCAAGTTTTTACGTGGCTGCTAAAGGTTTCTAGCAAGAATGTTTCTTACCTACGCCAAAACCACAACGTGATATGCCAATTTCTATTTACCCTTCATAAGGACCCTTTTCATCGAATCCGATCCGACTAAAGTGGGAGAGACAGACACCCGCTAGCCACCTTATGCAACTAGTGCATGTCAGTCGGTGGAACCAGTCTCACGTAAGAGTACGTATAAGGTCGGTTCGGGCCGCTTCATCCCACGATGCCGCTGAATCAAGATAAGACTAGTAATGGCAAGTAAATTGACAAAATCGACGCCCACAACAAATTGTGTTCTACTCGTGCATAGAACCTACGCATAGACCTAGCTCATGATGCCACTGTAGGGGATCGTAGCAGAAATTTAAAATTTTCTACGCATCACCAAGATCAATCTATGGAGTAATCTAGCAATGAGGGGAAGGGGAGTGCATCTACATACCCTTGTAGATCGCTAAGCGGAAGCGTTGTAAAAACGCGGTTGGTGGAGTCATACACGCAGCTATTCAGATCGCGGTCGATTCCGATCTAAGCGCCGAACAACGGCGCCTCCGCGTTCAACACACGTGCAGCCCGGTGACGTCTCCTACGCCTTGATCCAGCAAGGGGAGAAGGAGAGGTTGGGAAGACTCCGTCCAGCAGTATGACGGCGTGGTGGTGGTGGAGGAGCGCGGAACTCCAGCAGGGCTTCGCCAAGCACTACGAGAGACGAGGAGGGAGAGGGGTAGGGCTGCGCCAACAGGGGAAGAACTTCGTGTGTTGGGCTGCCCCTTTGCCTCCACTATATATAGGGGGAGAGGGAGGGCTGCGCCCCCACCTAGGGTTCCCACCCCAAGGGGTGTGGCAGCCCTAGATCCCATCTAGGGTGGCGGCCACAAGGGGGAAAGGGGGAGGCGCACCTGGGGTGGGCCTTAGGGCCCATCTGCCCTAGGGTTTGCCCCCTCCCCTCTAGGAGGCGCCTTGGGCCTTGGTGGGAGGCGCCCCAACCCGCCTAGGGGATGGTCCCTTCCCACTATTGGCCCATGTAGGCCTCCGGGGCCCGTGGCCCCTCCCGGTGGACCCCCGGATCCCTCTGGTGGTCCCGGTACACTACCGGTGATGCCCGGAACACTTCCGGTGGCCAAAACCATACTTCCTATATATCAATATTTACCTCCGGACCATTCCGGAACTCCTCGTGACGTCCAGGATCTCATCCGGGACTCCGAAAAACATTCGGTAACCGCGTACATACTTTCCCTATAACCCTAGCGTCATCGAACCTTAAGTGTGTAGACCCTACGGGTTCGGGAGTCATGCAGACATGGCCAAGACAACTCTCTGGTCAATAACCAATAGCGGGATATGGATACCCATGTTGGCTCCCACATGCTCCACGATGATCTCATCGGATGAACCACGATGTCAAGGATTCAATCAATCCCGTATACAATTCCGTTTGTCTATCGGTATGATACTTGCCCGAGATTCGATCGTCGGTATCCCGATACCTTGTTCAATCTCGTTACCGGCAAGTCTCTTTACTCGTTCCGTAACACATCATCTCGTGATCAACTCCTTGGTCACATTGTGCACATTATGATGATGTCCTACCGAGTGGGCCCAGAGATACATCTCCGTTACACGGAGTGACAAATCCCAGTCTCGATTCGTGCCCACCCAACAGACACTTTCGGAGATACCCGCAGTGCACCTTTATAGCCACCCAGTTACGTTGTGACGTTTGGTACACCCAAAGCATTCCTACAGTATCCGGGAGTTGCACAATCTCATGGTCTAAGGAAATGATACTTGACATTAGAAAAGCTTTAGCATACGAACTACACGATCTTGTGCTAGGCTTAGGATTGGGTCTTGTCCATCACATCATTCTCCTAATGATGTGATCCCATTATCAACGACATCCAATGTCCATGGTCAGGAAACCGTAACCATCTATTGATCGATGAGCTAGTCAACTAGAGGCTTACTAGGGACATGGTGTTGTCTATGTATCCACACATGTATCTGAGTTTCCTATCAATACAATTCTAGCATGGATAATAAACGATTATCATGAACAAGGAAATATAATAATAACTAATTTATTATTGCCTCTAGGGCATATTTCCAACATTACATGGGTTGTGTGAAGATTACCTCACTTGCGACATTGCTTTCAATGCGGTTATGCCTCTAAGTCGTGCTTCGACACGTGGGAGATATAGCAGCATCGAGGGCGTTACATGATATCTGGCCTACATGCACATAAATAAAGCAAGGAACCAATCATGGAGCGGTATACCTTTTGATCGAACTCTTTACCATTGGCGTCAGAATCCAGATGGCTCTTGGTAGGCATTGGTGTCGTATAACCCTTGCAGTCTTGCATTCGAAACTTCTTCAGGCAATCTTTGAGGTATTTCTCTTGAGATATGAAAATGTCGTTGTGTTGTTGTCGTATTTGAATACCAAGAAGAACTTCATCTCACCCATCATGGACATCTGATATTGCTCTTGCATCATGTATCCAAACTCATCACTGTATTTCTGGTTAGTGCAGCCGAAGATAATGCCATCCACATATATTTGACACACAAATAGTTCACCATCATATGCCTTCGTGAAGAGAGTGGGATCCAGGGAACCAGGTTTGAAGCCTTTGCTCTTTAGGAAGTCTTTGAGTGTGTCATACCAAGCACGAGGGGCTTGTTTGAGGCCATACAGTGCCTTGTTGAACTTGTAAACCATGTCAGGATGTTTTGGATCTTCAAAGCCAGGCGGTTGTGCAACATACACTTCTTCTTCAATCTTGCCATTGAGAAAAGCACTCTTCACATCCATTTGATACAGAAGGATGTTATGATGATTTGCATAGGATAGCAGTATGCGTATAGCTTCAAGCCTAGCCACAGGAGCAAATGTTTCATTGAAGTCAATTCCTTCAACTTGAGTGTATCCTTGAGCAACGAGACGAGCCTTGTTTCTGACAACTTGACCATGCTCATATTGCTTATTGCGATATATCCATTTAGTGCCTATGATATTGTGTTTACGAGGGTTAGGACGCTTGACCAGTTCCCATACATTATTCAGCTCAAACTGTTGAAGCTCTTCTTGCATAGCTTGAATCCATTCAGGTTTCATGAAGGCTTCATCAACTTTCTTGGGTTCAGATATTGAGACGAATGCAAAGTGCCCACAGAAATTTGCTAGTTGTGCTGCCCTTGAACGAGTGAGTGGACCAGGTGCATTGATGCTGTCGATTATCTTCTCGATCTGTACTTCATTTGCAACACGAGGATGAACTGGACGAAGATTTTGCTCTTGCTGATCATTGTCATCGTTTGAAGGATTGTCTTCAGGCTGAGCATTGTCTTCAGGTTGATCATGTGCAGAGATGATAAGTTCCTCTTCAGGCTGTTCTTCAGATGGTATGATTTCTCGAGTTCCCATAAGCTTGATGGATTCACTGGGTGGAATTTCATCTAGCACATTTGGTAGGTGCTCTCTTTGCGAGCCGTTAGTCTCATCGAACCGCACATCCATAGTTTCAACCACTTTATAGTGAAATAGGTTGAAGACTCTGTAGGAGTGCGAATCCTTTTCGTAACCAAGCATAAAACCTTCATGTGCTTTCGGTGCAAATTTTGAAGTGTGATGTGGATCCTTGATCCAGCACCTGGCACCAAATACTCTAAAGTAACTCACGTTTGGCTTCTTACCAATGAGGAGTTCATATGATGTTTTCTTCAGAAGCTTGTGAAGATAGACACGGTTGATGACATGGCATGAAGTATCAATAGCTTCAGGCCAGAACTTCCTTGGAGTCTTGTATTCATCGAGCATCGTCCGAGCCATCTCAATGAGTGTTCTGTTCTTGCATTCCACGATGCAATTCTGCTGCGGCGTGTACGGAGTTGAGAACTCATGAGTGATGCCCAATGTATCAAGATAAGTGTACGAGGCCGGTGTTCTTGAATTCAGTGCCATTGTCACTTCGGATGTGCTTGATCTTGACGCCATAGTTGTTCATGGCTCGATTGGCAAAGCGTCTGAAGACATCCTGCACTTCAGTCTTGTAGAGAATTATATGCACCCATGTATATCTTGAATAATCATCAACAATGACGAAGCCATAGAGACAAGCAGTAGTAGTAAGGGTTGAGTAGTGAGTAGGGCCGAAGAGGTCCATGTGTAGCAGTTCGAAGGGTTGAGTCATTGTCATGATTGTCTTCGAGGGATGCTTGGCCCTCGTCATCTTTCCAGCTTCACAGGCACCACATAAGTGATCCTTCTTGAACTTGACGCCCTCGATGCCTATGATGTGCTTCTTCTTTGCAAGAGTGTGCAAGTTCCTCATGCTAGCATGCCCTAGCCTCCGATGCCAGAGCCAGCATTCTGAAGCTTTTGCAAGAAGATATACGGCAAGCTGTGGTCCTGCTGAGAAATCTACCATGTACAAATCATCTTTTCGATACCCTTCAAAGACTAGAGACTTGTCAGATTCCATTAGAACTAGGCAACGATATTTTCCAAATATCACAATCATGTTCAAATCGCAAAGCATTGAGACAGACATTAAGTTGAAACCAAGGGATTCAACAAGCATCACTTTATCCACGTGTTGATCCTTTGAGATTGCAACTCTACCTAGACCCAATACCTTGCTTTTACCAGTATCAGCAAATGTGATGTGACTTTTGTTAGATGGACGTAAGGTTGAGTCCATGAGAAGACTTCGCTTGCCAGTCATGTGATTAGTACATCCACTATCAATAATCCATTCTGAAGCAGCTGGTGTCATACCCTACAGTGCAGTTAGGGGGATAGGCTTCACGAAGAGCATTGTGAAGCATAAACATTTGACGAGCAAGAGGATTATTAAAGCTTAGATCGAGGTTAGGACTGATAGGGCAAGTAGCAAGCGACTCAGGAACAAAATACATAATAAGACCATTTGGGCATTTGATCTTGCGCCCTACAAGATGTTTAAGGTCCCCAGCAATAGCTTCAGACGCATTTGATTTTCGGCTAGAGACCTTTCCCTGCAAAAGAGAGTTAAGCTTTCTTAGCCACCCACATCTTCAAGGGAGGCTTCGAAGCAATGAGTCTAAGTGCAGTATCTAAGAACTTTGGCTTTGGAGCCCTAACAAATAGTCTTGCACGTGGACAATAGTACTCATAAGAATAAGCAGAGTAGTTCTGGGTCTTATGAACATGACCGTTTGATGAAACGCGCTCATATTCATAGGCCTGAGTATGGTTTCCCTGCAAAATATTTGCGTTAGTGCGACTCGGGTGAGTCCTCTGCCTGTATGAAGCCTTTGGACCATATGAAGCCTGTGGTCTGGGGTTTGTCTTCTTCACTTGTGGTGTCATGACGACATTCACAGGAAGATTCTCCAGACATTTTTTCGGCACCCAGACTTTCTTCATAGGTGGCCCATTCCTATAGTTAGTACCAATATACCTGGCAAACACTTCACCATTCTGATTCTTAAACAGTTTATAGTTTGCATCAAAGGATTCATCAATGATGATGGGATTAGCACAAGTGAAGCCAGATAGGGTGGATGGATCCACTGAAGGTTCCTTTGCAGCAACCCATGTGGTTTTGGGGTACTGCTCAGGTTTCCAGTAAGAGCCATCAGCATTCATTTTCCTTTCGAACCCAACACCCTCTTTCTTAGGGTTTCGGTTTAGGATCTGCCTTTTGAGGACATCACATAGTGTCTGGTACCCTTTGAGACTTTTGTACATCCCTGTTTCAAGCAATGTCTTCAACCTAGCATTTTCATCAGCAATAGCAGTGGCATCCTCAGCAGAGGGGTTAGTTACCACATCAACAGTTGAAGATATTGCAACAGTAGCAGTAGTGGAACATCCAGCAACAGAAGTAGCATTGTCAAGCTCAATGCATTTAAGACATGGTGGTTCAAATCTTTCCTGAGCGGGACTGATCTGTTTGGCGCGAAGTGACTCATTTTCCTTTTGAAGATCTTCATGAGCCGCTCTCAATTTCTCAAGATATTGCTTCCTTTGAAGATAATCATAGGAAAGCTTTTCATGAGTTGTTGAGAGCGTTTCATGATGACTTTCAAGTTCCTCATACTTAACATGAAGATTTTTTATGTCTTCAATTAAGGACTGAGATCGAGTCATTTCAGCATCTAACAGGTCATCGCTTTTGTCTAACAGTTTTTGAATATGTTCCATAGCTTTCTGTTGTTCAGTTGAAATTTTAGCAAGTGCTTTGTAGCTGGGTTTGGAACCACAATCAGAGTCATCTTCACTGGATGTTTGATAGTGAGTAGTGCGTGAGTTTACCTTGGCACCACGTGCCATGAAGCAGTAGGTGGGAGCGGACTTGTCCTTGTTATTAGCATCGGCGTCGGTGATGAAGTCATTGTCTTTAGTGTTGAAGATGGACTTGACAACGTAGGCTATAGCCAGACTTGCAACGCCAAAATCGGACTCCTCCTCAGACTCCACCTCTGCCTCCTCAGAAACAGACTCCTCCTCTGAATCCATTTCCTTGCCAACAAACGCACGAGTCTTGCCAGATGAGCTCTTCTTGTGTGATGAAGACTTTGAGGAGACTTGGAAGAAGACTTTGAGTATTTCTTCTTCTTCTTCTTGTCGTCAGAATCATATTCCTTGCTCTTCTTCTTGTTGTTGTTCTCATTATCCCACTGCGGACATTCAGAGATGTAGTGACCAGGTTTCTTGCACTTGTGGCATGTTCTCTTCTTGTAGTCATGAGCAGAAGCTTCATCATTCCTTGAGCTGGATTGTGAGGACTTTTTGAAGCCTTTCTTCTTGGTGAATTTCTGAAACTTCTTCACAAGCATAGCAAGCTCCTTTCCAATGTCTTCAGGATCATCAGAACTACAGTCAGATTCTTCTTCAGATGAGGAAACAGGTTTTGCCTTCAAGGCACGAGTTCGGCCATAATTGGGACCATAGATGTCTCTTTTCTTAGAAAGCTGAAACTCATGTGTGTTGAGCCTTTCAAGTATGTCAGACGGATCAAGTCTCTTGAAGTCAGGGCGTTCTTGTATCATCAGGGCTAGGGTGTCAAACGAGCTGTCAAGTGATCTCAGGAGTGTCTTGACAATTTCATGCTTGGTGATCTCAGTAGCACCGAGAGCTTGAAGCTCATTTGTGATGTCAGTGAGTCAATCAAACGTGAGCTGAACATTCTCATTGTCGTTTCTCTTGAAGCGATTGAAGAGGTTGCGAAGGACACTGATCCTTTAATCTCTCTGAGTTGAGACGCTTTCGTTGACCTTAGAGAGCCAGTCCCAGACTAGCTTAGATGTTTCCAGAGCACTCACACGGCCATATTGCCCTTTGGTCAGATGACCACAGATGATATTCTTAGCAGTGGAATCCAGTTAAACAAACTTCTTGACATCAGCAGCGGTGACACCTTCACCAGCCTTGAGGACGCCATTCTTGACGACATACCAGAGGTCGACATCAATGGCTTCAAGATGCATGCGCATCTTATTCTTCTAGTAGGGATATTCAGTTCCATCGAAGACGGGGCATGCAGCGGAGACTTTGATTATCCCTGCAGTCGACATAGCTAAAACTCCAGGTGGTTAAACCAAATCACACAGTTGAAGGGAGTATCTTGCTCTGATACCAATTTAAAGTGCTAGTGATCGACTAGAGGGGGTGAATAGGCGATTTTTATGGAAGTCTTCAAAATATGGAAGCTTCAAAGACAAACGATAGAAATAAACCTATTACCATGCAGCGAATGGTAAACTACACTAGGCAAGCCATAGTCAAGTATTCAATAAAGTGAAAGCACAAAGACTAATAGCAGATAGGCAGTATGGATCGGGATGGAAGATAGTATGAAGCCAATTAGAACAAGCAATCACACAGTGAAGACAAAAAGATAATGCAAACAAGCAATGACTTCACAAGGACCAACTGTAATAAAGAGATGGGAAGGACAGCACCAGTAACTCGTTGAAGACCAGTTCCAGTTGATGTGACAACTGTCCGTCTGGTTAGAGAGGCTGAGATTTAACTCAAAAGACCGTGTCTTCACCTTATTTCCCTTGAGCTAAGGACACTCAGTCCTCGCTCAATCACTCTATTAAGTCTTCAAGGTAGACTTCCAAACCTTCACAGACTTCGTTCACCGGCGATCCACAATGACTCTTGGATGCTCAGAACGCGACGCCTAACCGGCTGAAGGATTCACAGTCCTCAAGTGTAATAAGTCTTCAGATCACATAGACAAGAAGATTTCAGTGATGCCTAACACTCTTTGGCTCTGGGTGTTTAGGGCTTTGTCCTCGCAAAGATTTCTCTCTTAAATGCTTCGAGGTGGGTTGCTCTCAAACGACAAAAGCCGTGCACTAACTCTGAGCAGCCAACCAATTTATGATGTAGGGGTGGACTATTTATAGCCACTAGGCAACCCGACCTGATTTGTCCGAAATGACCCTGGGTCACTAAAGAACTGACACGTGTTCCAATGGTCAGATTTCAAACACACACGGCAACTTTATTTGGCCTACAAGCAAAGCTGACTTATCCAACTCTGGATAAGATTTGCTCTCATTGTCTTCTCTCGAAGATATAGGATTTTGGTTAAGCGTCACTTCAGTCATTCTGACTGGTTCACTGGGACCCCACTTAACAATACAGTGGTTCCTATGACTCAACAAAGAAAAAAAAGGAAACAACGAAACAACTGAGTCTTCACGCTCCATAGTCACTCAATGTCTTCTCTTGTCATAGTCTTCAATGTGAATATCTTCATATACCATCTTTGTCTTCAATGTCTTCATACATTTTTAGGGGTCATCTCCGATAGAAAAACCGAATCAATGATGGACTACTACCTGTGTTATCCTGCAATTCTCACAAACATATTAGTCCCTCAACCAGATTTGTCGTCAATACTTCAAAACCAACTAGGGGTGGCACTAGATGCACTTAACTTAACTAATACTCCCTTCGTCCGAAAATACTTGTCATCAAAATGGATAAAAGAACATGTGTCTAAAACTAAATACATCTAGATACATCTCCTTTTATCCATTTTGATGACAAGTATTTTCGGATGGAGGGAGTAACAAACAAAAAGACTTGCAGCAACATGATGGCTAAGAAATGAAGTGCAAGAATGGTATCCAACACGGTTCTTGGTGCCAAACAAGATTGGTTGTGAAATGATAATACCACTAACTACTCCCTCCTCCGTTCCTAAATACTCCCTTTCTAAACTAATATAAAAGCGTTTAGATCACTATTTTAGTGATCTAAACGCTCTTATATTAGTTTATGGAGGAAGTATTTGTCTTTCTAGAGATTTCAACAAGTGACCACATACATAGCAAAATAAGTGAATCTACACTCTAAAATATGTATATATACATCCATATGTGATAGTCCATTTGAAATCTCTAAAAAAACAAATATTTTGGAACAGAGAGAGTAGTATGTAACAATAACACAATCATTTCGATAGCTTATATTTGCAAAAGAGTGCGCCACTTTGTAATAGTCTTGCAGTCTGGATATGCCCTATATGCTTAACCTGTACACTATAAATCCCCCTCCCAACCCACGCCCATGGCCTTACTACCAAAACTTTACCAAGGGCAAGAAGAGCTAGGGGAAGATTGATCGATCATGCATTGTCCGGCAATACATTATGCCTTTCATCACCTACTATCATACGGATTGGTTTTCGGTCATCCTGGAAATGGGTGGATGAGCCCTTCATGTCACGTCATGCGGCAGAGTTCCAATCTAGCTCTTGGCTTTCTATCTTCTATGATCTGCACATCACCGGCTCTGTCTGGCCTCTTCATTGTTCTTGATCTTCGCTTCCAAGCACCTGTGACCTCTTCTGCTTCACTGTCACAGCTGTCATCACAATAAAATAAATCCGGCCGTGTTCCTCTATGCATGACCTCTTCATTGTCATTGTCATTGTCATTGTCAGAAGGTAAGAACTCAACAACTTCTTCACTTTCTGAGCTGTCAGGATCTGATTTCATCGAATATTCATCGTCCTTCACCGTGCTACCAGGCAATGTAGCCTCTTCAGAAAGAACACATACTCTGTTCCTTCCATCACTTTTGCGGGTGCTCCAAGGTGTTCCCCCAAATGTGTCTCCACCTCCTACCACCATTAAATCACTGTCACGAGATGCAACTGCTTCTGATTTTCCTTTCCATAAGATTTCATCAGAGCCATCAGATGTTGCTGCCCCTGTCTTAACATCATCAGAGCCATCAGCTGTAGCTGCCTCAGGTATAACCGCCTCTGATTCTCCCTCCATCATCACACAGTCTTCATGAGAGCCATCAGCTGTAGGTGCCTCTGATTCTCCTTCCTTCATGAAACAGTCATCATCAGAGCCATCAGCTGTAGCTGCCTCAGACATAACATCATCAACCCTCGCACTTTCAAACTCTTTCAGCAGTAGTTTCCTTATCTTGTTTCTTAAATTAGAAGCCTCTTCAGATCTAAACCAACTGCGACTAAACTGTAAAGCCAATACAAGCTCAGTGTTAAACCCTTGAGAAAGAAACTCGCTAAGCTAAACAGACAAAGCATTATAAGAACTGAGAAATACAGAAAGGAGTTGGCACCACCAACCATGACAAGTCTATCTCTTGTGAAATTTTCTGGTGCTTCAATTATAAACCGTTGAATATAGTAAAGCATGAAGATGCCACAATCATATGCATTGTTCTGCCCTGGAACCTGGTCATTGTAACAATTTATAAGAATGTACCAAGATAAAAATGTAATTTAATTGCAGACCACAATCTAAACAACTTTGAGTGTAGAAATCCAGGAACCAATTCCAAACCAAAAAAAAAAGATTCAATGACCTGGATAGTTAGCGATCTAAAGAGTTTTGAGTACTAGACTCCTAGGTGATAAGTCAAGCAAGAAGAAACAACTCGCTTTTCGTTATCAAATGCCTCCTTGCTTATGAACTATGGTGTATTTCTCCATAATCAACTCTCATTGCTTTTAAGACACACCTGCATCGTCTGCTTCTATAAAGTATCCACCCATCATAACACTTACCTCAACATTTTCCTTGTGTATATTCCTTGGAAGATCCTCCCATATTGTGTCTGAAATAGAAATGTCAGAAGGAGGGTTCTTCCTTAAATGCTTCCATTCCTCTTCAAGGAATCTACATACAGTTGACGACATCAGCGTTATGAAGAGTTTATTCGCTATCAAAATCATAGAACTCATCAACAAGTGAACCAGCCATCAAGCATCAGTCATAATAGTTCCAAGAAATTTCCCAGCTAGCACCCAAAGTTAGATAATAGTCGTCATGTCACTTACCTCCTAACTGTACGATAAATGTCATCAGTAGGATGCATCCCTAAGGAGTCCAGATGAAGTACGATTGGTCCTGAATTACTCTCTTTTGCAGGAATGCAGATAATCACCAGGCTCCAGTGTGCCCTAATTAACAAAGACAAAAATGCATTTAGCAGAAATACCAAAAGAAGTACACATAATGTTATAAACCTCATAGGCCACAACCCAATGCTTGTAAAACAATTCATCAGATTACTAAAGGATTGATACTTAGGCATCTGAAACTGCAGATCCAGATGGAGCATGGAGTTATAAAACTTATCCAAGAGTGCATTTGGATAAAATAATCAATAACATGAGCCGTCAATTATATTTGCAAGCATATAAATAACAAACATGTTAGAATTCCTATTCCAGTAACTAACTTACGTTCCATGGATTGGCAGTATAATGTATCCTCTCTGAAATATATTGACACCTTTCCACCATCTTCTCAACTTCACGAACTCGCCCTAGAAAAAGTGGAGCATTACAATCTAAAATTATCAAAACAGTACTTTATAAGAAACAAGTAGTGAAGTACTAAGACAGGACAACTACAACACATTGTCCAAAAATTCAGAGTACTCTGGACATATGCCTGTTACTATCGCATCTTAACATGGAAGCAATAAAAGCATATGTCCAGAGTACTCATGTATCACTAAGAATAAGATTCAGAGAAAACACCATATGAAAATAGTACAACACTACATAAAAAAGAAAGATAAATCATAAAAAGACTATTAGATATACAAGAGTCAAGAACTCAAGATACTAAGAAAGGACAACTACAACACAGTATAGTATTTCCTTCGTCCGGAATTACTTGACGCTCAAACGGATGTATCTAGACCTATTTTAGTGCTAGATACATCCGTTTGAGCGTCAAGTAATTCCGTATGGAGGGAGTAATAGCTTACACTATCACATTTTACCAAGCAAACAACAAAAAGCTCATCTCCAAAGTACTCTCATGTACCATGAATAATAGAACTTGGAGAAGACTAACATATATTTTTTGCAGCAGTATTCAAGTCATTCAATAGAAAGACAATCTTACCTTCCCAAATAATGCTTCTTGAAGCTTGCTGTAAAAATATGTGTGAAACATGTGGAAATTGTTTCTGGCAGCTTCACGTTGAAATTTGTCTCTTTTGATGTATCTGCCAGAAGAATATCATACAAAGAGTTAAACAGAAACATCCATTTAGAAGCAAAGTTGTTATGAACAGAATTCACAAGTCCTAACTTTAAACAATTCTAACATCTCTGAGTAAGTGGATGACTAAAAATTCACATGATGCTATTTTTACTAATTCGTCAAGCTCAACAGCTCAAATAGATAGCTTGATGATGTCCGGACATTTCAATACCAACAGGCAGCACAACTAGGTGCATTAACACCTAAATGTTCTCAAATCATAAAGAATTGATTGCTTCCTACTCCCTCCGTTCACTATTACAAGACATTTTAGATAATTCAGTATAGACTAGATTCAGACTGAAATGAGTGAACAAACACAATAAAAGGCGTCTATATACATCAGATTTAGAAAAAAGTTAGAACATCTTATAATGGTGAATGGAGGGAGTATTATTCAAAGACACATGATGTGCTCAAGCAGTCTCTAAAAGGAGAAGATCATAGAATGATACAAAGCAAAACTTGAAAGATAGGGACATATATTCTTACTGAATGTAGTAGTTTATTACAGGGGACGACAAATATACTCCAGGATCAAGGCATTTGATATCCGAACTGGTGAGCTCTACAGCTTCTGGATCATCTCTGTTCAAATGTTTAGTGTTAATGACAGAACTAAAGAAAAATTCACTGCCATGAACTGAAGGTCTTCAAAAAAAATGCAGTGTTCACCTTGATGGATAGTAAATTTTTGAGTAGTTCCTGAAAAACCCATTGTTTTATCAGATAGTAAGTTGAAACTTTAGCTCAGTATGCATAACAGAAAACACGTTGGTGGTGAAGCTCCTTACTTACCATTCCTCTGGCACCCGACAGTCTACTGGTTCATCAGATTGCGCATCTTCGTCATCCACGAGAACCACATCATTAACCTAGTATAGGTACACAATATAATAATGTAGCTGTGTAAGGTCAAATTTGTATCTAAAAGTGGCATGATGATCAATCTACTACTGCAAGTACACTGTCCAAAAAACATCCTGGTTTTATTTCATGATGATGACCTAACTTAAAGGACAGACCCAGTGCTAGAATTAATTAGCACGGCCAAACTATTAATGGGAAGTGTGGCAGTGTACATAAATGGAGGAGGCCAGTTTTCTGCAGAAGCCAGCATCATGTAACAAGTGAAATGTCATTAATCGTAAACAGCTCAAATGCACTCACACTGCATGCAATAGGACAGCTTTGTAGCTTGACCACTCAAGCAATAGGAAATAAGGATCATTTGTACAGGGGCAAAAAGTAAGGAAACTTTTACTCCCTCCGTTCCAAAATAAGTGTCATAGTTTTAGTTTGGTTTTAGTTCAAATTTGAACTTTTGAACTAAAACCATTACACTTATTTGGAACGGAGGGAGTAGAATAGTAATTTCATTGATCTAGATGATTGTCACGTTGTCAGCGTACCCACCTTTCGAGAATATGAAACAGATGAATCTCCATGCTGTACATTCCACCTGTGTCGAAGAATTGAAAAGGAATCTCAGCTTAATATTTTGATTAAATGTAATAGTATACTGAGATGTATTGTATGAAGTACTGAGAGAGACTATATGACGTATGTGAATAATATCCGCAATGCTTATTACTCCCTCCATTCCTAAATATAAGTCTTTTTAGATATTCCAATATGGACTACATACAGAGCAAAATGAGTGAATCTACACTCTAAACTACGTCTATGTACATCCGTATGTAGTCCATATTGAAATCCCTAAAAAGACTTATATTTAGGAACAGAGGAGTATAACAGAATTGGATATATAACATTTCACCAGAATATGTAGTCCACACATTTTCAATAACTTATGTCAAGCAGGTCTTAACAAAGTGGAGTACTGATATTAATACTGCTGATGTATAAGTGCACAGTGCACCTAAAAAACAAGAGAGAAGGCATTTTCTTCCTAAAAGAATGGCACAATCATGGCCTTGCAGAAAGCAAAACAGCATATGCTTGAAATCTGAATCAAGTAAAGTGATACTATTATCATTTGTTAAAAATGATCAAGATTCCTGTCTCAGAACTCCATTGCGACTACCAAGTCTGCACAATTCCAGAACACAGCAGAACCAAGTAGCCATATACATACATAATTCCGTCAATATACTTTCTTACAAAACAGTGACTTCCTATTAAAAGTGCAGCTTAAAAATTCGTTGGAATTTGAAACTAAATCATAAAAGAGCTGTAAATGGAGTCTCTTGTAATTGCCAAACACAAGTAGTAATAATACTAGTAAGGTGCAATACACACTGACAGAAACATTGTAAATTAGTAACACGGAGATCCTAAAACAGGTTGTGCAGGGATGCCGGGAACAGGGACAGTCAAAACTAAAAATGGGCACTCATGTGGTGTGCTAATAAGCTTAACACAGGATGGCATGTTTCATTTCTGTTAGAAATGCATAAAGGTTGTTGCCCTGATTTTCTGAAAATCTGACACATACCTATTTGCAGGATTGCTGAAAAAGTTGCTTTGAATCTGCCGACGCTTTTCTCTATCATGTTCCTTTGGATCAACGGCACGGACTCTCTGTTTATGCCCAGATAAAGTAGATGGAGATGTTTTGCTTGAGTACATCTTATCCTCTGGTATAGGTCTCATTCGTCCAGGTTGCTTCAAACTTCTCCGTGCAACCACACCTAGCTGCATTCACCACAATCTCATCCTAATTTAGAAGAGATTTTTACAGATTATCAACAACAAGAAGACGTGCACATCATACTATAGAGTATATACCCCTCCGTAGTTTTTCTTTGTCGAGCGGATGGGAGATAACTTCAGATGGTATCTGTGAGCACGCTCCGCCTCCGAATCATCGACATCTGCAAAAAGGGCACACTACACTTAAAATTGGGCATAGCATGGTTGTGAGCAAATTAGGTGGAACAGATTCGACAGTCGTCATATTTTCATTAGATGTTCAAACCAAACTGCATACAATGCATTTCCTGTACCAACTCCATTCACAGCTCCCATGTACCCATACTTTGCCAACCGATCTCTGGACATTGCTAAGGTATAAGCTCATAACTGAACATGCAGTAAGCAAAAAAAGCCTTACCAAGTAAGTAAGCATCAGAACGAGGATCCCGGTAGGAAGCACCGCCATCCTGCGAATAAACACACCATGACCATGTAAACAGGTTGCGAGAGGGAGAGGGGGCCCAATCAGACACGAGTGCAGGATCGAACCTTGGCGCTGTTCGTACCCATCCCCCGGCGCCGCGCCTCCTCCTCGAGCAGCCGGAGGAGGCGTTTGCGGCCTTCCCTCTTCTCCTGCTCGATTAGGCCTCCGAACGCGGGGTGCGTGCTGCGGACGCACGTGATCTGAAGCCGCAGCTCCTCGCCCGACAAATCCGCGATGTCCCGCCGCGGCCCGTCATCCGATCTCCCCGAGAACTCCCCCTCCGCCTCCGCATCCCTCCTCCCCTTCCCCTTGGCCGGCGCCGGGGGAGGGGAGACGAATCCCTCGCCGGGGGAGGAACGGGCGGACGCATTCCCCTTGGCCCTCCCCTTCCCGGCCGCCGAGGGAGGGGAGTCGAAGCAGACGTCATCGTCGCGGCCGGGGGAGGCGGGGCTGAACATCTGTACCCAGTCGATATGGATCCTATTCGACGACGACGCCCCCATCGTCATCCGCGGCGCCGGCGCCGGCGCCGCCGATCGGCGGGGAGGAAATGCGGATTGGGACGTTGTGGGGAGAGGGAAATTTGGGGTTTGGGTTTTGGGCTTGGGGGGAAATCGGGAGGTTGCCGCGGCTATTAGTATTACCCCGCAACTTAATTAAGCGTAAAAACTTCGTCGGGAAGATTTGCTCGCGGATTTGGAGACATTTATACATACGACAATCTTCGGGTTTTTTTTACTCGGAATCTTCGACTCTTCGTTACACGTACGTACAGGTGGACGGACGGCTTGCGCGGTGAGCCTGCTTCCCCGGACTCCGACGCTTTTGCTCGTGCTAACGAGGATCTTTAAAAAAAAAGTCGAAAAAGTAACGGTGTGATCTAAGTATCGGTGAAATAGGATCGGATTCGAATGGTTAACGTATAGTATTTCAGTACTACTCTCTCTATTTCTAAATAATAAGTCTTTTCAAAGATTTTAATATGAGTTACATATGGATATGTAAAGACAGATTTTAGAGTGTGCATTCACTTATTTTGCTTCATATGTAGTTTATATTAATAAAATCTATATAAAAAGATTGTATTTAGAAACAGAGGGAGTATCATATTTTATATTGTACTTCCTCTGTCCTAAATAGTACAAGTCTCTTTACAGAGATATTAATATGGACTATATGAGGTACGGAACAAAATAAGTGAATTGGCACTTCAAAATGTGCCTAACGAGGATCTTTTGAAGAAAAAAAAGTCAACGATGTGATTTTTTCTTGGAAAAAAATTATTGCTTAATCATGGGGATTATATCGTTCTCATACAATACTAGTGGAATTCCTTGAGGAGGAGACTTCTACCATACGACGATACAAGTGTTGTTAGAGCATCTACAGCCAGACTTGGACAAATCCAGTAACATCCGCGGGCGCGTCCGCGAACAGCGCTTGTCGGCCTCTTATATCTTGTGTCCGGCATCCATATATCTTAAATCCGAACTTTCAAATCCATGCAAATGCATGCACATCATACACGCAAATATCGCACGTAATAACAAATGTTGGTACCAAAAATGCATGGGTCTTACATAAAATTTATTTAAATGCACAACTCAAACATTAGCTGTTTGGTTTCCATTACGATTTCACATATGCTCCACAAAATCATTGAGTAGTTGCGCGTGCATCTGGTGATCTCGAAGATTCTGATGCATCTATAGAAAGTTCATAAGCTAAACTGCATCTTGATCTTCCGGGATTTGAACTTGTTCTCCGGGTGCTTCAAAATTATTGGTTTGGGCTACACCATCACTCTCATCCTCGACAATCATATTATGCAAAAAAACACAACATGTCATGAGCTACCACAAAGTTTTTGATTCCCACATCATTGCAGCTCCGTAGACAATTCCCCCCCCCCCCAACGAGATTGAAGCACTTCGGATGCCCTCTCCACATCCTTCTTAGGCGCTTCCTCCATTGTTGCAAAGTGACTTTGTTTGCTGCTCTGCAGTTCAGATATAATCTTCACAAATGCCTCCCACTGAGGATAGATGTCGTCAGCAATATAGTATCTCATGTTGTACTCAGGGTTGTTGACAGTGTACTTGCCCGGTGGCGATTCCCCGTTGCAAAGCCTCCTGAACACCGGAGATCGTTCAAGTACATTGATGTCGTTGTGAGATCCCGGCATTCCGAAAGCATGCGAAATCCATAAGTCATGTGATGCCACCACTTTAGTATGATGGTGCCCTCTTTGGTGTGACCTTGATATGTTGGAGTTGTGTCGAATATAGTGTACAAGGTAGGTTACAGTTGGACTTGTAGTTGTATTGTGTTTAGATAGGATATGGAGTTATGTCCAAGTAAGGCACTTGTATCCTAGGCCTCTCATATATAGAGGGGGTAGACACATGATGTAACCTATGCCAACATAATAGCACCGGAACGCAGGGGAAGCCGACGGCATGTGCCGGTGTCCAGGGCGACCGGGTGCGTATTGCAGCGGTGTCATGGGGAGGAACGCCCATAGTCAGGCCCCGGGGATGTAGCCATATCGGTGAACCTCGTTAACAAATCTCGGTGTCGTGCCTCGTGTGATTGCTTGGTCCTCGGATGATCGACGGTATGCCTCGAATTTATTCTAACAAGTGGTATCAGAGCTAGGTTGTTCGGGCTGTTGATTGTTGATCTAGAGGAGAACATGTGGAAGTTGTCAGCGATATCTTGGAAGATGCAATGTGTATGATTGAAGGCATGATAGCGGTAGTTTTCGTGTCGGTGGATCGAGTTTGCTGAGATAAGATCCGTGGAAGACGGCATCGTGTTTGATGGAAAGAGCAATCGGAAGCAGCGTTTTGTTCGGGAACTCGACGAGATCAGCTTCCGCGTTTGCTGGGTTCGTGGCGGCTTGATCCGAGCGGAACACGTACAGGCGGTGGCCACCAGGTGCGTGTGCAGGGCTGCAGGCAAAGGGTTGGACGCAGGCGCAAAGCCGAGGCGGCTCGTGGGGCATGGCGTAGCTGGCTGGCCCGGGTGGGGCTGGTTGTGTGCGTGCTTGGTGGGCAAGGCCCTTGTGTAGCCACGAGGTACACGTGTGCAGTGGCCCAGGAGCAGCAGCTGGTTGTGCAAGGCCCAAGGAAAGCCACGTGCATGGAGCTGAATTTCAGAAGAGTTGGCACTGTGCCGGGACTGGAGCGTTGCATGCATTAGAGATTTGTTTGGCGAAAAAAAATTACGGCACAAGGGCTTAGTCAGATCGTGATACTGTCATGGAAAAAGAAAAGAAAAGAAGAGGCCAGCTACACACGTATGATGAATCAGGTGTTTGAGGAAAAAAATCTTATACGACCAGGTCGTACGCTACGTGAGACCCATTCCGATTCACGACACGTGTTAATACAGATCTCAAAGCACCAGTCCTCGATTACGACTGAGCCAAGCCTTAATCCTTATTCGCACTCCCACCCGAAGCTGTCTAGGCTCTGCACGACCTCTGCGGCAGCGGCGACGGCAGCGGTGGCTGCGACGGAGCGGCGAGGCGGCGGTGGAGACGGCGGCAGCGGCTGCGACAGCAGCGGCGGCCGTGCGGCGGCGAGGACGGCGGCGGCGACGGCCGACGGCCGTGCGGCACGACGATGCGTTCTCCTTGCGAGCTGCCTGTTCAGATGATCCGACACGCGGTGCAGTTAGTCACTGCGAGGAACATCAGGAACTCTTGTCGACGGCGGCCGCGCGGCATGATGGCGCTTCATCCTCGCAGCAGGCACATCGGTCACACTGTGTGGGGATTGATCTCTTTAGTGTCGTCAGTTTTACAATTTTCTGTCCTTGCAGTATATACATCAACGACTGAACAATAAGTTAACATATGATTGCAGGCTGATAATCTGAATTCATAACTAGTATAGTATGTGATAAAATTGTTCCAGAGAGGAATGTGCTTTCAATCTTTGGGAGTTTCAACTTTCGAACTCATCATTTGAACAATAAACCACTGAAGATATTAGAACAGAGCGATTTAGAGCTCCTAAGCAAACAAAAGGTCCAATTGAAAAGAGATCAAAATATGCGCTACAGGAAGCAAAGAGAGACAAGAAAAAGGTACTGCAGCAAAAGATTTCCCATGTTATAATTTCTTATGTGCGAATAAGTAGTCAGGTTTCACCAATAATTTCTTGTCAATTGGATTTTAGATAAGGTGCCAGTACATGAAGGTTCCAGCAAGTTGGTTCCATAATGCTAGTTAGCTCGGCATGTCAGCTAATGTTGATATGTATTTCTTCTCCAACTTAAAACTGAAGCGGATTATTGTGATATTCTCAAATCTTACAATTTTCTTGTTGGCAAACACAAGATGTTATGTTCATGTAAGTTGTTGCTTAGAAATGGCACAAGTGGGAGAATAATACCGTAAATACCACAGATTTTATTCAGTAAGTGTACAGAAAATTCATTTATACAACAAAAAGCTCCACATTCTCCAGGAGAATAAACTTCAGAAAACAACAACAAAGCATAAGTAAACTTGACTAATTACATGGTGACAAATTACAACTTCTTACACCACAATCGAGTTTACAGTGACCAGCACTGCCACCAAAATCACTGCGGCAATTATACATCAGACACATCCATCTTCACATCCATATCCCTCGATACAAAATAGATCAATCCTCACACAGTCCGATGAACGATCTGGAATTTGTAGCCATGAACAACTTTGCGGCGTCGTGGAGAGGCTGGACGGGTAGCCGACATGCCTGCTGCGAGGATGACGCGCGGCCGCCGTCGATAAGAGCTGGTGCTGTTCCTCGTCATGACTAACTACGCTGCGTGACGGAGTATATGGACGGGCAGCCCGCGCACATGCCGCGAGGAGGACACACCGTCGATCTTGCCGCACGGCGGCTGGCGGCCGGCGGCGGCAAGGAGAACGCGCCGTCTTGCCGCACGGCGGCCGGCGGCGGCGACCAGAGGTCGTGCAGAACCCTAGACTTACTGTGGGATTTATAATGGCCAGTTGAAAAACAGAATTAAGGCTCGGCTGGGTCTAATCGGGGACTAGTGCTTTGAGATAGGTACGGACAAGTGTCATGAATCGGAACGGGTCTCACGTAGCGAGGCGTACGACCTAGTTAGCTTTGTTGATCTGATTTGGTGTTCACACGGGAAGGCTATGTGGACTTCACTTTGTTTTTCTTTGTTGATACACATTTGTGTTCGGATGGCGATGATCACGGTGACGGCTTGAGGAGTCTGGAATGTGTCTGCAATCGAATAAGTTTGGCTGGGTTGGACTAGATGGTCTGACGGATCGACGCAAGTCGGTTGGTACAGAAGACGGTGCGGAATCGGCAACGTCAACATAGGTGTGTGATGCTGATAGTGACCGACTTTTGGGGCGTGGAAACACGTGGCGCAGGCCCGAGGGCTTGTGTAGTTTCGACAAGGCTATGACGCAGGGTTGATTCAAGGTGATGTACACATGGAGCTTGAAGTTGACGGGGCGCAAGGGTGGACTGATCATCTACCATGGAGTCATGTTGAAGGTGGAGCTGGATTCAGGGGCTACGGTGTAAGGATCCAGGGAATCGAAGCCTATTCAGCAAGGGGGAAAAGCGAGAGACACGTAGTTCGGACTGGAGCCCAGTGGTCTGATGGAAGCGTGAAACTCGTCATCGGTCGGTGATGGTCGGTGGTACTCTGCAGTGGGGGTTGAGTGGTGTGGGTTCGCGACCCTTGAGACTCGACCGGGACAGCGGAGACTCGACGCGGTAATAGCGGCGAGGCATGTGGTATGCACGAGGCATGGAGACAGGCCAGGGCTCTGGTGGTCATACATGTGATGAGACAACTGCGGATTTGACTCGGGGTGACTACAAGCAATGGTGAAATTCCTTCAAGTTTCAGACAAGCGGTCAAGAAAGGAGCGGTGATGTTGAGTTCAGGTAACTCTTATGTGTGACACCCAATATGTGAGTTGTTCACTTTCACGCAGGTCAGTGATCAGTGTGTGATGGCGTTGGACTGATGCTCTGGAAGTTGGGAGCGCAAACTAGAGTAATTTGGAACTTAATTTTGCTCGAGTCTTGACTGTGGTCAAGAAAAGAAGTGACTACAAGTTGCAGGCGGAGTCACATGAAGTCTTTGGAGTAGTAGCGGTACTCATGGGATAAGCTCAAGTCCAATGTACATGGAAGTTTGACGCATTGACAAATTCAGGGTGGTGGATAATATTCGCCAAGGTGGAGTTTGTTGGAGTTGTGTCGAATATAGTGTACAAGGTAGGTTACAGTTGACTTGTAGTTGTATTGTGTTTAGATAGGATATGGAGTCGTGTCCAAGTAGGGCACTTGTATTCTAGGCCTCTCATATATAGCGGGGGTAGACACATGATGTAACCTATGCCAACATAATAGCACCGAAACGCAGGGGAAGCCGGCGGCATGTGCCGGTATCCAGGGCGACCGGGTGCGGTATTGCAGCGGTGTCATGGGGAGGAGCGTCCATAGTCAGGCCCCGGGGATGTAGCCATATCGGTGAACCTCGTTAACAAATCTCGGTGTCATGCCTCGTGTAATTGCTTGGTCCTCGGATGATCGACAATATGCCTCGAATTTATTCTAACATGATATATTCCCCGCAAATTTTTATGGCAGTTCTTCTATTGCCAATGCATGCAATCAATTGATCTGAGCATTCCTGGAAATCCTCTAGCCTCTCCAATCGCCAACAACTTCTCTATGTCTTGCGCATTTGGTTCTCTCAGATACTCTACTCCAAATACCTGCACCACGGCGCGGGAAAACTAGATGGTAAAGGCGAGGGTGTCCTAATCTTTCAATGAGATGATAACTATCGATTTGATAGAGTCGACTTTGACGATCCGACTACAAACGCGCACGACGTTGCACCTTAGCAATCGCTAAACTCCTGAGGTTACCGACGACGCCGGAAGCACAATCAGCCTGACCACAAAGGTCTATTCCTGCATGCAATCGAATAACAAGCAAGAATATGATAATGTAATCTGAATATTGCGAATATATATGAAGTATTTATAAAAGTGGGGATTCAAAAGCGGTCTTGGTCTGGTCATTGGACACAAACTTATAGCACCATGATCTTCATGATAGAGAGTCTCCTATGTTGTCACTTTCATATACTAGTGAAAAAATTTCATTACAGAACTTGACTTGTATATTCCAATGATGGGCTTTCTCAAATTGCCATAGGTCTTCGTGAGCAAGCGAGTTGGATGCACACCCACTTAGTTTATTTTTGAGCTTTCATAAACTTATAGCTCTAGTGCATCCGTTAGATGGCAATCCCTACTCACTCACATTGATATCTATTGATGGGCATCTCCATAGCCCGTTGATACGCCTAGTTGATGTGAGACTATCTCCTTCTTTTGTCTTCTCCATAACCATCATATTCTATTTGATACGTCAATTTTGCATCATGTTTCCCTACTGTTATTTATGATATTTTTATCCATAATAATGCTTTTGGAGTAATTCTAATGCCTTTTCTTTCATAATATGTAAGGTATACACAAAGAGGGAAAATTCTGACAGCTGGAAATCTGTATCTAGAAAAGCTATGTCAGTCCACCTATGTTGCACAACCTCAAACAAGCTAAAACTTCACAGCAATTTTTTATCAAATATATGATGAATATTGGAGCAAATAACTACCAGAGGGGGCCCACCAAGTGGGGACAACCCACCCGGGCATGCCAGGGAGCCCAGGCGCGCACTGGTGGGTTGTGCTCACCCAGGCCCACCTCCGGTGCCCATCTTCTGGTATATAAGTCATTTTGACCTAGAAAAAATAAGGAGAGTACTTTCGGGATGGAGCGCCACCATCTCGAGGCGGAACTTGGGCAGGAGCACTTTTTCCCTCCGGCGGAGCGATTCCGCCAGGGAAACTTCCCTCCCGGAGGGAGAAATCATCGTCATCATCATCACCAACAACTTTCCCATCTTGGGGAGGGCAATCTCCATCAACATATTCAACAGCACCATCTCATATCAAACCCTAGTTCACCTCTTGTGTTCAATCTTGTTACCGAAACTATAGATTGGTGCTTGTGGGTGTCTAGTAGTGTTGATTACATCTTGTAGTTGATTACTATATGGTTTATTTGGTGGAAGATTATATGTTCATATTCAATATGCTATTTAATACCCCTCTGGTCTTGAGCATGATTATCATTTGTGAGTAGTTACTTTTGTTCTTGAGGTCACGGGAGAAATCATGTTGCAAGTAATCATGTGAACTTGATATGTGTTCGATATTTTGATAGTATGTATGTTGTGATTCCCTTCGTGGTGTCATGTGAACGTCGACTACATGACACTTCACCATATTTGGGCCTAAGGGAATGCATTGTGGAGTAGCAATTAGATGATGGGTTGCGAGAGTGACAGAAGCTTAAACCCCAGTTTATGCACTATTCCATAAGGGACCGACTGGATCCAAAATTTTAATGCTATGGTTAGAATTTATTCTTAATACTTTTCTCGTGGTTGCCGATGCTTGCGGGAGGGTTAATCATAAGTGGGAGGTTTGTTCAAGTAAGAATAACACCTAAGCACTAGTCCACCCACATATAAAATTATCAAAGTACCGAACACGAATTAAACCAACATGATGAAAATGACTAGATGAAAATCTCATGTACCCTCAAGGACGCTTTGCTTATCATAAGAGACCGTTTTGGCCTGTCCTTTGCCTCAAAAGGACTGGGCTATCTTGCTGCACTTTTGTTACTACTATCATTACTTGCCCGTTACAAATTATCTTGCTATCAAACTACTCGTTTACTTACAATTTCAGCACTTGCAGGCATTACCTTACTGAAAACTACTTGTCATTTCCTTCTGCTCCTCATTGGGTTCGACACTCTTACTTATCTAAAATAGCTATAATTGATCCCCTATACTTGTGGGTCATCAAGGCTATTTTCTGGCTCCGTTGCTGGGGAATGAAGCGCCTTTGGTAAGTGGAATTTGGTAAGGAAACATTTGTATAGTGTGCTGAAATTTATTGTCACTTGTTACTATGGAAAACAATCCTTTAAGGGGTTTGTTCGGGGTATCTTCACCTCGACCGGAACCACAATTAGCTACCACTCAACCTACGACACCTACTGAAAATATTGAATATGAAATTCCTTTGGGTATGATAGAACAACTGCTAGCTAATCCTTATGCAGGAGATGGAACCGAACATTTTGATATGCACTTGATATATGTAGAACAAATTTGTGGATTGTTCAAGCTTGCATGTTTACCAGGGTATGAAGTCATGAAAAAGGTTTTCCCTTTATCTTTGAAGGGAAAAGTATTGACATGGTATAGGCTATGCGATGATATTGGATCTTGGAATTGGAATCGTTTGAAATTGGAGTTCCACCAAAAAATTTATCCTACGCATCTAGTTCATTGTGATCGGAATTATATATATAACTTTTGGCCTCGTGAAGGAGAAAGTACCGCTCTAGCTTGTGGGAGGCTTAAGTCAGTGTTATACTCATGCCCCAATCATGAGTATAACATTGGGGCATGGATAATAAATTCAAGACAATAATCAAGAGAAATTATTATCGAGAATTTTTATGCTTGACTTTCTCGTAATAATCAAACCATGCTTGATACTTCTTGTGCTGGTTCTTTTATGAAGAAGACTGTTGAATTCCGGTGGGATATTTTAGAAAGAATTAAACGCAACTCTGAAGATTGGGAACTCGACGAAGGTAAAGAGTCAGGTATTAAACTTAAGTATGATTGTGTTAAATCTTTTATGAATACCGATGCTTTTCAAAAGTTTAGCACTAAATATGGACTTGACTCTGAGATAGTAGTCTCCTTTTATGAATCATTTGCTACTCATGTTGATCTCCCTAAAGAGAAGTGGTTTAAATATCACCCACCTATTAAAGAAGAAATTAAAGAACTGATACCAATTAAGGAAGAAACCGTAATTTATAATGTTTAGCCAGTTTTCCTTTTGCTTATATTGAGAAACCACATTTCCCTGTTAGGATAAAGGAACATGTTAAAGTTTCAACTACGGTTAACAAAAGCTATATTAGAACACCTAAACCTGATGAACAAATCAAAGTAGAACCTAGTATTGCTATGGTTAAAGATCTCTTGGAAGAAGATATGGATGGGCATGTTATTTACTTCTGCGAAGAAGCTGCTACAATTGCCAAACCTGATAAAAAGGATAATCATAGACCTGTTGTTGGCATGCCTGTTGTCTCAGTTAAAATAGGAGATCACTGTTATCATGGTTTATGTGACATAGGTGCTAGCGTGAGTGCTATTCCTTACACCTTATATCAACAAATTATGAATGACATTGCACCTGCAGAGATAGAAGACATAGATGTTACTATTAAACTTGCTAATAGAGACACTATATCACCAATTGAGATTCTTAGAGATGTTGAAGTCTTGTGTGGGAAAATAAAATACCCTACTGATTTTCTTGTTCTTGGTTCCCCACAAGATGACTTTTGTCCCATTATCTTTGGCAGACCTTTCTTGAATACCGTTAATGCCAAAATAGACTATGAGAAACAAACTGTCGGTGTTAGTTTTGATGATGAGTCTCATGAGTTTAATTTTTCCAAGTTTAGTAGAAAGCTTCATCAAAAAGAATTGCCTAGTAAGGAGAAAATAATTTGTCTTGCTTCTATTGTTGTACCACCTACTGATCCACTAGAAAAATATTTGCTAGACCATGAAAATGATTTACATATGCATGAAAGCAATGAAATAGATAAGATTTTCTTTGAACAACGTCCTCTGCTTAAACACAACTTGCCTATTGAAACTCTAGGAGGTCCTCCTCCACCTAAAGTTGATCCCATGTTTGAATTAAAACAATTGCGAGACACTTTGAACTATGCTTATCTTGATGAAAAGAAGATATATTCTGTTATTATTAGTGCTAACCTTTCAGAACATGAAGAAGAAAGATTATTAAAAGTTCTAAGGAAGCACCAAGCTGCTATTGGATATACTCTTGATGATTTAAAGGGCATTAGTCCCACTCCATGTCAGCACAAAATTAATATGGAACCTGATGCTAAACCCGTTATTGACCACCAACGTCGGTTAAATCCAAAGATGAAGGAAGTGGTAAGAACGGAAATCTTAAAACTTCTGGAAGCGGGTATAATCTATCCCATAGCTGATAGTAGATGTGTAAGTCCTGTTCATTGTGTCCCTAGGAAAGGAGGTATAACTGTTGTTCCTAATGATAAGAAGGAACTTATTCCACGAAGAATTGTTACAAGCTATAGAATGGTAATTGATTTTAGAAAATTAAACAAAGCAACTAGAAAAGATCATTACCCTCTACCTTTTATTGATCAAATGCTTGAAAGATTATCTAAGCACACACATTTTTGCTTCCTTGATGGATATTCTAGTTTTTCACAAATACCTGTCTCTCAACTTGATCAAGAAAAGACCACTTTTACTTGTCCCTTTGGAACCTATGCTTATAGACGTATGCCTTTCGGTTTATGTAATGCACATGCTACCTTTCAAAGATGCATGACTGCTATATTCTCTGACTTCTTGTGAAAAGATTGTTGAGGTTTTCATGGACGACTTCTCTGTTTATGGGAAGTCTTTTGATGATTGTTTAAGCAATCTTGATCGAGTTTTACAGAGATGTGAACAAACAAATCTTGTCTTGAATTGGGAGAAGTGCCACTTTATGGTTAATGAAGGCATTGTCTTGGGTCATAAAATTTCTGAAAGAGGTATTGAAGTGGACAAAGCTAAGGTTGATGCAATTGAGAAAATTGCATGTCCTAAAGATATAAAAGGTATCCGTAGTTTCTTAGGTCATGCTGGTTTCTATAGGAGATTTATCAAAGACTTCTCTAAAATTTCTAGGCCTCTTACGAATCTTTTGCAAAAGGATATCCCTTTCGTTTTTGATGATGATTGTTTAGAAGCCTTTGAAACACTCAAGAAAGCCTTAATTTCGGCACCTATTATTCAACCACCTGATTTGAACTTGCCTTTTGAAATTATGTGTGATGCTAGTGATTATGTTGTTGGTGCTGTGCTAGGACAAAGAGTTGATAAGAAACTGAATGTTATTCATTATGCTAGTAAAACTCTAGACAGTGCTCAAAGAAACTATGCAACTACTAAAAAAGAATTCTTAGCAGTGATGTTTGCTTGTGACAAATTTAGACCTTATATTGTTGAGTCAAAAGTAATTGTTCACATAGACCATGCTGCTATTAAATATCTTATGGAAAAGAAATATGCTAAATCTAGACTTATTCGATGGGTTATCTTGTTACAAGAATTTGACTTACATATCACTGATAGAAAAGGAGCTGAGAACCCCGTAGCTGATAACATGTCGGGGCTTGAAAATGTGTCTGATGACCCACTACCTATTGATGATAGTTTCCCTAATGAGCAGTTAGCTCCAATAAATGTTTCTCACAACACTCCTTGGTATGCTGACTATGCTAATTACATTGTTGCTAAATATTTACCACCTAGCTTTACATATCAACAAAAGAAAAAAATCTTCTATGATTTAAGACATTACTTTTGGGATGACCCACATCTTTATAAAGGAGTAGATAGTATTATTAGACGTTGTGTACTTGAGCATGAAAGGGACAAATCCTACGGAAATTTCACTCCGAAGCTTGTGGATGGTATCATGCTGGAGATAGAACTACTCACAAGGTATTGCAAGCTGGATTTTATTGGCCTAATCTCTTCAAGGATGCCCGTAAGTTCATCTTATGTTGTGATGAATGCCAAAGAATAGGTAATATCGGTAAGCGTCAATAAATTCCTATGAACTATTCACTTGCTGTTGAACCATTTGATGTTTGGGGATTTGATTACATGGGACCTTTTTCTTCCTCTAATGGGTATACACATATTTTGGTTGCTGTTGATTATGTTACTAAATGGGTAGAAGCTATTCCAACCAGTAGTGTTGATCACAAAACCTCTATTAAAATGCTTAAGGAAGTTATTTTCCCAAGGTTTGGAGTCCCTGGATATTTAATGACCAATGGTGGTTCACACTTTATTCATGGTGCTTTCCGTAAAATGCTTGCCAAGTATGATGTTAACCATATAATTGCATCACATTATCATCCTTAGTCCAGTGGTCAAGTTGAACTTAGCAATAGAGAAATATAATTAATTTTGCAAAAGACTATAAATAGGTTCAGGAAGAATTGGTTTAAGAAATTAGATGATGCACTTTGGGCCTATAGAACAACATATAAAAATCCTATGGGTATGTCTCCTTATAAAATGGTTTATGCAAAAGCTTGTCATTTACCTCTTGAGTTAGAACATAAAGCATATTGGGCCATCAAATAACTCAATTATGATTTCAAACTTGCTGGTGAAAAGAGGTTATTTGATATTAGCTCTTTAGATGAATGGAGAACCCAAGCTTATGAAAATGCTAAGTTGTTTTAAAAAAGTTAAAAGATGGCATGATAAGAGAATCCAAAAGCGTGAGTTTAAAGTAGGAGAATATGTTCTTTTGTACAACTCTTGTTTTAGATTCTTTGCAGGAAAACTCCTCTCAAAATGGGAAGGCCCCTGTGTCATCAAGGAGGTTTATCGATCTGGATCCATCAAAATAAATAGTGCCGAAGGTACTAACCCGAAGGTTGTTAACGAGCAACGAATAAAACATAATATCTCAGGTACGCCCATTAATGTTGAAAGCAATATTATACAAACTTTGATACCGGAAGAACACATAAAAGAGTCCTTCTAGAACACTCCAGAATTGTGAAAATAAGGAGGTACATGATACGGTAAGTAAACGAACTCCGAAAAATCCACAAAAATATTTTTTGTCAGTTTTGGAATATTTAGAAAAATAGGAAAACAAGAAACTTCTAGGAAGCGTACCCTGGTGGGCAGCCAGGCGCGCCCAGGTGGGTTGTGCCCACCTGGGGTACCTTCCGGACTCCGTTTTTCTATAGTGTGCTTGTTCCCCAAGATAAAAAATCTTTATATACTCCCCTAACATGTAGATCACCATATCACGGGGAAATCCTCCATTCTCTTTTCTTGTTGTTTCCTGTCAGATTCAGCCAGGCTAGCCTCATGTCTTCCTCACCCTCCAATAGTGGAGAAGAAGACGCATTGGCGGTTCAGGAGGATCTAAGAAGAGAGGAAGCTGAAGAGGTGGCTATGGAGGAAGAGGCGGAAAATACTTTTGGGGTTCACTCTCCGGCTTCCGAGAGAGGCACCTTGGCCAGCATCTCCACTCACCCGAATCCTCATCAAGCTATGAGGTCACCAAATAATCAAGAGAGCCTCGAAGTGCAAGAAGAACCCCCCCAAGGAGGCCTTTACATAGGTTACATCGTAACAATTTTCACAATTTGATTCATAACTATGGGTTCGAGAATACTCCTCGTAGGCACATACCGTCCAATTGGAACATATCTTGCCCAAGGGAAAGCAGTGCAGGAATAAACCCTTGGGGCCCGGAAAATAAACACATAATGACTGAAGTGAAGAAAAACGGTGAGATAATTCATCAAGACCTTCGGGAGATCCAAGGCTTGAAGGATCTACTCATGGTTATACTGGAAACTACCACTGCACCACCACATTCTTCTTCATCACCAAAGGAAAACTGAGTATCGGGTATGTGCACTCCCCTTGGCTACCGTCAAGCTTGGGGGAGGTGCCCCGGTATCGTATCATCCAATTATATTTTGCCTTTACTTATTTTAGTTTGATCTTTTGCTTTAGATGAATAAAAGTTTAGTTCGATCCTTTCTTTTCGAGAGTTTGCTTAGTGATGTATCCTTGTAATCGTGTGCAAGATATATAATAAAGTTTAGTTTGAGGTTTTGCTTTCTTTGATTTCATGTTGCAAATAAAAGAAAAGAAATAAGGAAGAAAAAGAGAAAGGAAATAAATAAAAGGAAAGAAATTATGAAAAATATCATATACTAATCTTATGGTAGGTGATGACACCACATAAGGAAAAGTATAAGTAGAAATTTTTATTAGAGATTGACAAACATAGCATTAGTCAATGATGCAACTCATGAAAGAACTAATAAGGGAAGAGAAGATTCACATATAAATATACTATCCTAGAAATCTTTTGTGATTGTGAGCCCTCATCAAAATATTATATGCCAAAATTGTTGACGTTGGACAAGGAAGACAACTTAATGGTTTATGTTGTTGGGGAACGTAGCAGAAATTCAAAATTTTCCTACGTGTCACCAAGATCTATCTATGGAGAGACCAGCAACGAGGGGAAGGAGAGTGCATCTACATACCCTTGTAGATCTCTAAGCGGAAGCGTTCAAGTGAAAGGGGTTGATGGAGTCGTACTCGTCGTGATTCAAATCACCGATGATCTAGTGCCGAACGGACGGCACCTCCGCGTTCAACACACGTACAGCTCGACGATGTCTCCCACGCCTTGATCCAGCAAGGAGAGAGGGAGAGGTTGAGGAATACTCCATCCAGCAGCAGCACAACGGCGTGGTGGTGATGGAGGAGTGTGGCAATCCTGCAGGGCTTCGCCAAGCACCTACGGGAGAGGAGGAGGTGTCACGGGAGGGAGGGAGGCGCCAAGGGCTCAGGTATGGATGCCCTCCCTCCCCTCCACTATATATAGGGGCAGGGGAGAGGGGGGAGGCGCAGCCTTGCCCCTTCCTCCAAGAAAGGGGTGCGGCTAAGAGGGGGGGAGGAGTCCATCCTCCCCAAGGCACCTCGGAGGTGCCTTCCCCCTTTAGGACTCTCCCCTTTTTCCTATATCTTGGCGCATGGGCCTCTAGGGGCTGGTGCCCTTGGCCCATGTAGGCCAAGGCGCACCCCCTACAGCCCATGTGCCCCCCCGGGGCAGGTGGCCCCACCCGGTGGGCCCCCGGGACCCTTCCGGTGGTCCCGGTACAATACCGATGACCCCGAAACTTGTCCCGATGGCCGAAACAGGACTTCCTATATATAAATCTTTACCTCCGGACCATTCCGGAACTCCTCGTGACGTCCGGGATCTCATCCGGGACTCCGAACAACATTCGGTAACCACATACAAACTTCCTTTATAACCCTAGCGTCATCGAACCTTAAGTGTGTAGACCCTACTGGTTCGGGAGACATGTAGTCATGACCGAGATGTTCTCCGGTCAATAACCAACAGCGGGATCTGGATACCCATGTTGGCTCCCACATGTTCCACGATGATCTCATCGGATGAACCACGATGTCAAGGACTCAATCAATCCCGTATACAATTCCCTTTGTCTAGCGGTATGGTACTTTCCCGAGATTCGATCGTCGGTATACCGATACCTTGTTCAATCTCGTTACCGGCAAGTCTCTTTACTCGTTCCGTAACACATCATCCCGTGATCAACCCCTTGGTCACATTGTGCACATTATGATGATGTCCTACCGAGTGGGCCCAGAGATACCTCTCCGTTTACACGGAGTGACAAAATCCCAATCTCGATTCGTGCCAACCCAACAGACACTTTCAGAGATACCCGTAGTGTACCTTTATAGCCACCCAGTTACGTTGTGAAGTTTGGCACACCCAAAGCACTCCTACGGTATCCGGGAGTTGCACAATCTCATGGTCTAAGGAAATGATACTTGACATTAGAAAAGCTTTAGCATACGAACTACATGATCTTGTGCTAGGCTTAGGATTGGGTCTTGTCCATCACATCATTCTCCTAATGATGTGATCCCGTTATCAACGACATCCAATGTCCATGGTCAGGAAACCGTAACCATCTATTGATTAACGAGCTAGTCAACTAGAGGCTTACTAGGGACATGGTGTTGTTTATGTATCCACACATGTATCTGAGTTTCCTATCAATACAATTCTAGCATGGATAATAAACGATTATCATGAACAAGGAAATATAATAATAATCAATTTATTATTGCCTCTAGGGCATATTTCCAACAGTCTCCCACTTGCACTAGAGTCAATAATCTAGTTCACATCGATATGTGATTAACACTCAAGGTCACATCCCCATGTGACTAACACCCAAAGAGTTCTGGGTTTGATCATGTTGCTTGTGAGAGAGGTTATAGTCAACGGGTCTGAACCTTTCAGATCCGTGTGTGCTTTACAAATCTCTATGTCATCTCCTAGATGCAGCTACCACGTTCTATTTGGAGCTATTCCAAATAACTGTTCTACTTGGAGCTATTCTAAATTGTTGCTCCATTATACGTATCCGGTATCTCTACTCAGAGCTATCCGGATAGGTGTTAAGCTTGCATCGACGTAACCCTTTACGACGAACTCTTTTACCACCTCCATAATTGAGAAAATTCCTTAGTCCACTAGTTACTAAGGATAACTTTGACCGCTGTCCTGTGATCCATTCTTGGATCACTCTTGTACCCCTTGACTGACTCATGGTAAAGCACACTTCAGGTGCGGTACACAGCATAGCATACTGTAGAGCCTATGTCTTAAGCATAGGGGACGACCTTCGTTCCTTTCTCTCTATTCTGCCATGGTCGAGCTTTAAGTCTTAACTTCATACCTTACAACTCAGGCAAGAACTCCTTCTTTGACTGATCCATCTTGAACACCTTCAAGATCACGTCAAGGCATGTGCTCACGTCAAGATCACGTCGGTATACCGATACCTTGTTCAATCTCGTTACCGGCAAGTCTCTTTACTCGTTCCGTAACACATCATCCCGTGATCAACCCCTTGGTCACATTGTGCACATTATGATGATGTCCTACCGAGTGGGCCCAGAGATACCTCTCCGTTTACACGGAGTGACAAAATCCCAATCTCGATTCGTGCCAACCCAACAGACACTTTCAGAGATACCCGTAGTGTACCTTTATAGCCACCCAGTTACGTTGTGACGTTTGGCACACCCAAAGCACTCCTACGGTATCCGGGAGTTGCACAATCTCATGGTCTAAGGAAATGATACTTGACATTAGAAAAGCTTTAGCATACGAACTACATGATCTTGTGCTAGGCTTAGGATTGGGTCTTGTCCATCACATCATTCTCCTAATGATGTGATCCCGTTATCAACGACATCCAATGTCCATGGTCAGGAAACCGTAACCATCTATTGATTAACGAGCTAGTCAACTAGAGGCTTACTAGGGACATGGTGTTGTCTATGTATCCACACATGTATCTGAGTTTCCTATCAATACAATTCTAGCATAGATAATAAACGATTATCATGAACAAGAAAATATAATAATAATCAATTTATTATTGCCTCTAGGGCATATTTCCAACAGTCTCCCACTTGCACTAGAGTCAATAATCTAGTTCACATCGATATGTGATTAACACGCAAGGTCACATCCCCATGTGACTAACACCCAAAGAGTTTACTAGAGTCAATAATCTAGTTCACATTTACCATGTGATTAACACTCGATGAGTTCTGGGTTTGATCATGTTATGCTTGTGAGAGAGGTTATAGTCAACGGGTCTGAACCTTTCAGATCCGTGTGTGCTTTACAAATCTCTATGTCATCTCCTAGATGCAGCTACCACGTTCTATTTGGAGCTATTCCAAATAACTGTTCTACTTGGAGCTATTCTAAATCGTTGCTCCATTATACGTATCCGGTATCTCTACTCAGAGCTATCCGGATAGGTGTTAAGCTTGCATCGACGTAACCCTTTACGACGAACTCTTTTACCACCTCCATAATTGAGAAAATTCCTTAGTCCACTAGTTACTAAGGATAACTTTGACCGCTGTCCTGTGATCCATTCTTGGATCACTCTTGTACCCCTTGACTGACTCATGGTAAAGCACACTTCAGGTGCGGTACACAGCATAGCATACTGTAGAGCCTATGTCTTAAGCATAGGGTACGACCTTCGTTCCTTTCTCTCTATTCTGCCATGGTCGAGCATTAAGTCTTAACTTCATACCTTACAACTCAGGCAAGAACTCCTTCTTTGACTGATCCATCTTGAACACCTTCAAGATCATGTCAAGGTATGTGCTCATTTGAAAGTATTATTAAGCATTTTGATCTATCCTTATAGATCTTGATGCTCAATGTTCAAGTAGCTTAATCCAGGCTTTCCATTGAAAAACACTTTCAAAATAACCTTATATGCTTTCCAGAAATTCTACGTCATTTCTGATCATTAATATGTCAACAACATATACTCATCAGAAATTCTATAGTGCTCCCACTCACTTCTTTGGAAATACAAGTTTCTCATAAACTTTGTATACACCCAAAATCTTTGATCATCATCAAAGCATACATTCCAACTCCGAGATGCTCACCCCAGTCCTCAGAAGGATTGCTGGAGCTTTGCATACTTATTAGCATATTTCAGGATGGACAAAACCTTCCGGTTGTATCACATACAACCTTTCCTCAAGAATCGTCGAGGAAACAATGTTTTTGACATCCTATCTGCAAGATTTCATAAATAATGCAGTAATTGCTAATATAATTCCAACAGACTCTTAGCATCGCTATGAGTGAGAAAGTCTCATCGTAGTCAACTCCTTGAACTTGTCGAAAAACATCTTAACGACAAGTCGAGCTTTCTCAATGGTGACACTTACCATCATTGTCTGTCTTCCTTTCAAAATCCATATGTACCTAACAGCCTTACGACCATCAAGTAGTTCTTCCAAAGTCTACACTTTGTTTTCATACATGGATCCTCTCTCGGGTTTTATGGCTTCTAACCATTTGTCGGAATTTGGGCCCACCATCGCTTCTCCATAGCTCGTAGGTTCATTGTTGTCTAGCAACATGACCTTCAAGATAGGATCACCTTACCACTCCGAAGTAGTACGTGTCCTTGTCGTCCTACGAGGTTTGGGAGTGACTTGATCCGAAGTTTCATGATCAATATCATAAGCTTCCACTTCAATTGGTGTAGGTGCCACAGGAAAAACTCCATGTGCCCTGTCACACACTAGTTGAAGAGACGGTTCAATAACCTCATCAAGTCTCCACCATCCTCCCACTCAACTCTTTCGAGAGAAACTTTTCCTCGAGAAAGGACCCGATTCTAGAAACAATCCCTTATTGCTTTCGAATCTGAGACAGGAGGTATACCCAACTGTTTTGGGTGTCCTATGAAGATGCATTTATCCGCTTTGGGTTCGAGCTTATCAGCCTGAAACTTTTTCACATAAGCGTCGCAGCCCCAAACTTTTAAGAAATGACAGCTTAGGTTTCTCTAAACCATAATTCATATGGTGTCATCTCAACGGAATTACGTGGTGCCCTATTTAAAGTGAATGTGGTTGTCTCTAATGCCTAACCCATAAACTATAGTGGTACTTCGATAAGAGACATCATGGTATGCATCATATCCAATAGGGTGCAGTTATGATGTTCGGACACACCATCACACTATGGTGTTCCAGGCTGTATTAGTTGTGAAACTATTTCCACAATGTCTTAATTCTGTGCCAAACTCGTAATTCAGATATTCATCTCTATGATCATATCATAGATATTTTATCCTCTTGTCACGATGATCTTTCAACTTCACCCTGAAATTACTTGAACCTTTCAATAATTCAGACTCATGATTCATCAAGTAAATGTACTCAACATCCACTCAAATTATCTGTGAAGTAAGAACATAACAATATCCACTACATGCCTCAGCACTCATTGGACTGTACACATCAAAATGTATTACTTCCAACAAGTTGCTATCTTGTTCCATCTTACTGAAAACGAGGCTTTTCAGTCATCTTGCCCGTGTGGTATGATTTGCATGTCCCAAGTGATTCAAAATCAAGTGAGTCAAAACGGTCCATTTGCATGGAGTTTCTTCATGCATATACACCAATAGACATGGTTCGCATGTCTCAAACTTTTCAAAAACGAGTGAGCCCAAAGATCCATCAATATGGAGCTTCTTCATGCGTTTTATACCGATATGATTTACGTGGCAGTGCCACAAGTAGGTGGTACTATCATTACTATCTTTTGGCATGAACATGTGTATCACTACGATCGAGATTTAATAAACCATTCATTTTAGGTGTAAGACCATTGAAGGTATTATTCAAATAAACAGAGTAACCATTATTCTCCTTAAATGAATAACCGTATTGCGATAGACGTAATCCAATCATGTCTATGCTCAACGCAAACACCAAATAACAATTATTTAGGTTTAACACCAATCTCTTTGGTAGAGGGAGCGTGCGATGCTTGATCATATCAAGCTTGGAAAAACTTCCAACACATATCGTCAGCTCACCTTTAGCTAGTCTCCGTTTATTCCGTAGCCTTTTGTTTCGAGCTACTAACACTTAGCAACCGAACCGGTATCTAATACCCTGGTGCTACTAGGAGTACTAGCAAAGTACACATTAACACAATGTATATCCAATATACTTCTATCGACCTTGCCAGCCTTCTTATCTACCAAGTATCTAGGGTAATTCTGCTCTAGTGGTTGTTCCCCTTATTACAGAAGCACTTAGTCTCGGGTTTGGGTTTTACCTTGGGTTTCTTCACTAGAGCAGCAGCTGATTTGCCGTTTCATGAAGTATCCCTTCTTGCCCTTGCCCTTCTTGAAACTAGTGGTTTCACCAACCATCAACAATTGATGCTCCTTCTTGATTTCTACTTTCGCAGTGTCAAACATCGCGAATACCTCAAGGATCATCATATCTATCCCTGATATGTTATAGTTCATCACGAAGCTCTGACAGCTTGGTGGCAATGACTTTGGAGAACTGTCTTATCTGGAAGATCAACTCCCACTCGATTCAAATGATTGTTGTACTCAGACAATCTGAGCACAAGCTCAACAATTGAGCTTTTCTCCTTAGTTTGCAGGTTAAGAAAGTCATCGGAGGTCTTATACCTCTTGACATGGGCACGAGCCTGAAATCCCAATTTCAGCCCTCAAAACATCTCATATGTTTCGCGATGTTTCAAAAACGTCTTTGGTGCCTCAACTCTAAACCGTTTAACTGAACTATCACGTAGTTATCAAAACGTGTATGTCAGATGTTTGCAACAACCACAGACAACGTTCGAGGTTCAGCACATTGAGCGGTGCATTAAGGACATAAGCCTTCTATGAAGCAATGAGGACAATCCTCAGTTTACGGACCTAGTCCGCATAATTGCTACTATCAACTTTCAACTAATTTTTCTCTAGGAACATATCTAAACAGTAGAACTATAGCGTGAGCTACGACATAATTTGCAAAAACCTTTTGACTATGTTCGGGATAATTAAGTTCATCTTATGAACTCCCACTCAGATAGACATCCCTCTAGTCATCTAAGTGATTACATGATCCGAGTCAAACTAGGCCGTGTCCGATCATCACGTGAGACGGACTAGTCATCATCGGTGAACATCTTCATGTTGATCGTATCTTCTATACGACTCATGTTCGACCTTTCGGTCTCCGTGTTCCGAGGCCATGTCTGTACATGCTAGGCTCGTCAAGTTAACCCTAAGTGTTTCGCGTGTGTAAATCTGTCTTACACCCGTTGTATGTGAACGTTAGAATCTAACACCCGATCATCACGTGGTGCTTCGAAACACGAACTGTCGCAACGGTGCGCAGTTAGGGGAGAACACTTCTTGAAATTGTTGTAAGGGATCATCTTATTTACTACCGTCGTTCTAAGAAAATAAGATGTATAAACATGATAAACATCACATGCAATCAAATAGTGACATGATATGGCCATCATCACTTTGCTCCTTTTGATCTCCATCTTCGGGGCTCCATGATCATCATCGTCACCGGCATGACACCATGATCTCCATCATCATGATCTCCATCATCGTGTCTTCATGAAGTTGCCTCGCCAACTATTACTTCTACTACTATGGCTAACGGTTAGCAATAAAGTAAAGTAATTACATGACGTTTAAGTTGACACGCAGGTCACAAATAAATAAAGACAACTCCTATGGCTCCTGCCGGTTGTCATACTCATCGACATGCAAGTCGTGATTCCTATTACAAGAACATGATCAATCTCATACATCACATATATCATTCATCACATCCTTTTTGGCCATATCACATCACATAGCATACCCTGCAAAAACAAGTTAGACGTCCTCTAATTGTTGTTTGCATGTTTTACGTGGCTGCTATGGGTTTCTAGCAAGAACGTTTCTTACCTACGCATGAACCACAATGTGATATGCCAATTGCTATTTACCCTTCATAAGGACCCTTTTCATCGAATCTGATCCGACTAAAGTGGGAGAGACAGACACCCGCCAACCACCTTATGCAACTAGTGCATGTTTGTCGGTGGAACCGGTCTCACGTAAGCGTACGTGTAAGGTTGGTCCGGGCCGCTTCATCCCACGATGCCGCCGAATCAAGATAAGACTAGTAACGGCAAGCATATTGAACAATATCGACGCCCACAACTACTTTGTGTTCTACTCGTGCAAAGAATCTACGCAATAGACCTAGCTCATGATGCCACTGTTGGGGAACGTAGCAGAAATTCAAAATTTTCCTACGTGTCACCAAGATCTATCTATGGAGAGACCAGCAACGAGGGGAAGGAGAGTGCATCTACATACCCTTGTAGATCGCTAAGCGGAAGCGTTCAAGTGAACGGGGTTGATGGAGTCGTACTCGTCGTGATTCAAATCACCGATGATCTAGTGCCGAACGGACGGCACCTCCGCGTTCAACACACGTACAGCTCGACGATGTCTCCCACGCCTTGATCCAGCAAGGAGAGAGGGAGAGGTTGAGGAAGACTCCGTCCAGCAGCAGCACAACGGCGTGGTGGTGATGGAGGAGCGTGGCAATCCTGCAGGGCTTCGCCAAGCACCTACGGGAGAGGAGGAGGTGTCACGGGAGGGAGGGAGGCGCCAAGGGCTCAGGTATGGATGCCCTCCCTCCCCTCCACTATATATAGGGGCAGGGGAGAGGGGGGAGGCGCATCCTTGCCCCTTCCTCCAAGAAAGGGGTGCGGCTAAGAGGGGGGGAGGAGTCCATCCTCCCCAAGGCACCTCGGAGGTGCCTTCCCCCTTTAGGACTCTCCCCTTTTTCCTATATCTTGGCGCATGGGCCTCTAGGGGTTGGTGCCCTTGGCCCATGTAGGCCAAGGCGCACCCCCTACAGCCCATGTGGCCCCCGGGGCAGGTGGCCCCACCCGGTGGGCCCCCGAGACCCTTCCGGTGGTCCCGGTACAATACCGATGACCCCGAAACTTGTCCCGATGGCCGAAACAGGACTTCCTATATATAAATCTTTACCTCCGGACCATTCCGGAACTCCTCGTGACGTCCGAGATCTCATCCGGGACTCCGAACAACATTTGGTAACCACATACAAACTTCCTTTATAACCCTAGCGTCATCGAACCTTAAGTGTGTAGACCCTACGGGTTCGGGAGACATGTAGTCATGACCGAGATGTTCTCCGGTCAATAACCAACAGCGGGATCTGGATACCCATGTTGGCTCCCACATGTTCCACGATGATCTCATCGGATGAACCACGATGTCAAGGACTCAATCAATCCCATATACAATTCCCTTTGTCTAGCGGTATGGTACTTTCCCGAGATTCGATCGTCGGTATACCGATACCTTGTTCAATCTCGTTACCGGCAAGTCTCTTTACTCGTTCCGTAACACATCATCCCGTGATCAACCCCTTGGTCACATTGTGCACATTATGATGATGTCCTACCGAGTGGGCCCAGAGATACCTCTCCGTTTACACGGAGTGACAAAATCCCAGTCTCGATTCGTGCCAACCCAACAGACACTTTCAGAGATACCCGTAGTGTACCTTTATAGCCACCCAGTTATGTTGTGACGTTTGGCACACCCAAAGCACTCCTACGGTATCCGGGAGTTGCACAATCTCATGGTCTAAGGAAATGATACTTGACATTAGAAAAGCTTTAGCATACGAACTACATGATCTTGTGCTAGGCTTAGGATTGGGTCTTGTCCATCACATCATTCTCCTAATGATGTGATCCCGTTATCAACGACATCCAATGTCCATGGTCAGGAAACCGTAACCATCTATTGATTAACGAGCTAGTCAACTAGAGGCTTACTAGGGACATGGTGTTGTCTATGTATCCACACATGTATCTGAGTTTCCTATCAATAAAATTCTAGCATGGATAATAAACTATTATCATGAACAAGGAAATATAATAATAATCAATTTATTATTGCCTCTAGGGCATATTTCCAACATATGTTTGTTTATATTCACATAGAAGTTATATTGTCATTGTAAGTGCATCTAGTGCCCCTTAGTGATTTGGGTGTATTGAAGACCTACAGGTTAAGGGACTAATGCGTTTGTGAGTGTACACAGGTCTATAAGTCTATGAGGAGTTTGATATTTAGACAGAAAGTCGACCCCTAAAACTGAATGTCTTCAACTGAAGACTTTGGCCCTCTGAAGACTTTGATAGTGAAGAAATTGGTGTGATCCTGAAGACTTGATATTCATGCGAGGAATATGAAGCATGAAGACTTTTGTTTTAGTAGTTTTGTTTTCTCTTTCTTGGGTCATAGGAAATACCGTACTGTTAAAGGGGGTCGAGGTAAAACTAAGGAAAAGTTTCCAAGTGATGCTCATCTCAAAATCCTACTCCTACCAATCCTTTCGAGTGAAGCCATTGGAAATCTCATACAGTTCAGTCGATTTTCTTCAGTGACAGAGATGAAGATCTTCTGGTCTCTGAGGAATTTGTTCTAACTGAGGAGTTAGGAATTCGCCAGTGTGGATTGCCTACAAGTGAGGAACATGCTAGCCCTGAGGAATTTGAGAGCTCAAATTTCCGACCGTTGCTGTGCTATGCGCCAACTGTCCCAAAATATCTACCCACCTAACGGTCATATCGTTGAAGGGCATTTATGTCTTATCATGTCGGGCTGCTCCCTAGGCTATAAATAGCCCCCCTACTGTTGGGGAACGTAGTAATTTCAAAAAAAATCCTACGCACACACATGATCATGGTGATGCATAGCAACGAGGGGAGAGCATGATCTACGTACCCTTGTAGACCGACAGCGGAAGCGTTAGCACAACGCGGTTGATGTAGTCGTACGTCTTCACGGCCCGACCGATCAAGCACCGAAACTACGACACCTCCGAGTTCTAGCACACGTTCAGCTCGATGACGATCCCTGGACTCCGATCCAGCAAAGTGTCGGGGAAGAGTTCCGTCAGCACAACGGCGTGGTGACGATCTTGATGTACTACCGTCGCAGGGCTTCGCCTAAGCACCGCTACAATATTATCGAGGATTATGGTGGAAGGGGGCACCGCACACGGCTAAGAATATGATCACGTGGATCAACTTGTGTGTCTAGGGGTGCCCCTGCCCCCGTATATAAAGGATCAAGGGGGGGTGCGGCCGGCCAGGAGGAGGGCGCGCCAGGAGGAGTCCTACTCCCACCGGGAGTAGGATTCCCCCCTTTTCCTAGTTGGAATAGGATCCGGGAAGGGGGAAAGAGGAGAGAGAGAAGGAAGGGGGGCGCCGCCCCCCTCTCCTTGTCCTATTCGGACTTGGGGGAGGGGCGCGTGGGCCAGCCCTGGCCACCTCTCCTCTCTTCCACTAAAGTCCACTAGGGCCCATATACCTCCCGGGGGGTTCCGGTAACCTCCCGGTACTCCGGTAAAATCCCGATTTCACTCGGAACACTTCCGATATCCAAATATAGGCTTCCAATATATCAATCTTTATGTCTCGACCATTTCGAGACTCCTCGTCATGTCCGTGATCACATCCAGGACTCCGAACAAACTTCGGTACATCAAAAAGCATAAACTCATAATATAACTGTCATCGAAACCTTAAGCGTGCGGACCCTACGGGTTCGAGAACAATGTAGACATGACCGAGACACGTCTCCGGTCAATAACCAATAGCGGAACCTAGATGCTCATATTGGCTCCTACATATTACGAAGATCTTTATCGGTCAAACCGCATAACAACATACTTTGTTCCCTTTGTCATCGGTATGTTACTTGCCCGAGATTCGATCGTCGGTATCTCAATACCTAGTTCAATCTCGTTACCGGCAAGTCTCTTTACTCGTTTTGTAATACATCATCTCGCAACTAACTCACTCATTAGTTACAATGCTTGCAAGGCTTATGTGATGTGCATTACCGGGAGGGCCCAGAGATACCTCTCCGACAATCGGAGTGACAAATCCTAATCTCGAAATATGCCAACCCAACATTTACCTTTGGAGACACCTGTAGATCTCCTTTATAATCACCCAGTTACGTTGTGACGTTTGGTAGCACACAAAGTGTTCCTTCGGTAAACGGGAGTTGCATAATCTCATAGTCATAGGAACATGTATAAGTCATGAAGAAAGCAATATCAACATACTAAACGATCGGGTGCTAAGCTAATGGAATGGGTCATGTCAATCACATCATTCTCCTAATGATGTGATCCCATTAATCAAATAACAACACATGTCTATGGCTAGGAAACATAACCATCTTTGATTAACGAGCTAGTCAAGTAGAGGCATACTAGTGACGTTTGGTTTGTCTATGTATTCACACAAGTATTATGTTTCCGGATAATACAATTCTAGCATGAATAATAAAAATTTATCATGATATAAGGAAATAAAATAATAACATTATTATTGCCTCTAGGGCATATTTCCTTCACCTACAACCACTAGCTGGTTGGCTGCTCCGCGAGAAACTGACACTTGTCATTGAGAGCATCCCATCCTCCGAGGACTTTGAGCGAAAATCATCAAGTGAGGAAAAAACCCAAAACCCCAAACCAAACACCTACAAACCCAAAGTGATTGAGCATCACTGAAGAGACTGTTCCTGTGTGGAACTGACGCTTGTTACCTTTGAAGACTGTGCATATTCTAGACGGTTAAGCGTCATGGTCTAGAGCATCCAAGAGGAAATTTTGGATCGCTGAGTGACCGAGTTTGTGAAGGTTTGGAAGTCACCTGAAGACTTACCACGAGTGATTGGGCAAGGTCTGTGTGACCTTAGCTCAAGGAGAATACGGTGAGGACTATGTGTCCGGGACTGTGTGTCCTCAGGTTTAAATACCTAGCCGCTCCAACCAGACGTATGTCTGTCACAGCAGTTGGAACTGGTCTACCAAATCACTCTCTTCACCAAGCTAACTGGTTCTATTTCCTCAACCCTTTCATTTCCTCATTCTATGTTGTTGTACCTGATCGTTATTGTTTGAAGACTTTGACTGAAGACTTTCTCAATTTCCTCAGTTTAGTTTCTTCAGTCAGTTTGTCTTCAGCCTTCTTATCTTGAGTTTACGTTTCCTGTACTCATTGCTTGTTTTCATTTCATCATGTTGACTGTGCTACTGCCTTGTTATGCTTACTTCTGAGTACTTATTCCGCTGCTAAGTAGTTTGTCGCTTAGGAATTTCCTCACCCTTAAATTCCTCATTGACGAATTTGTAAAAATCACCTATTCACCCCCTCTAGTCGATATAGCGCACTTTCAATTGGTATCAGAGCGGGGTACTCCCTTGTTCTGTCTGATTTTGGTTTAACCGTCTGGAGTTTTAGTTATGTCAATTGCAGGTATGATCAAGGTCTCTGCTGGGTGTCCTACCTTCGACGGTATGGACTACCCCTACTGGAAGAACAAGATGTGAATGCATCTTGAGGCAATTGACAACGATCTCTGGTAAGTTGTGGAAAATGGCGTTCCCTCCGTCACTCCTACCATAAACATTGCTGATGTGAAGAGATTCAAGCAACTCGACTCTCAAGCGAAGAACATCATATGTGGCCATCTGAGCAAAGGGAAGTATGGTAGAGTAAGTGCTTTGGAGACACCGAAGCTTATCTAGGATAGACTGCCCAAGGTCAATGAAGGAGTCTCAACTTAGCGTGACTCTCGAGTTGACGTTCTTCGCAATCTCTTCAACCGCTTCCAAAGACTCGACAATGAAAATGTGCAGCAAACTTTTGATTGCCTCACTGACATCTCAAATGAGCTTCAAGTGCTTGGTGCCACTGACATCACCGACCATGAGGTGGTGAAGAAATTGTTGAGATCGCTTGATTCCTCATTTGACACCCTTGCACTGATGATACAAGAACGTGGAGACTAAAAGTCACTTGATCCCGCTGATATCCTCCAGAGGCTAAACACACATGAGTTCCAACTTGCTGGGAAGAGAGATCTCTATGGACCAAGCTATGGCAGATCACGCGCTCTAAAGGCCAAGGCAGTCTCTGAATCTGAAGGCAAGGATTCTGGTAGCAGCCTTGGTGATCCCGAAGAACTAAGCCAGGAGCTAGCAATGCTCGTGAGAAAATTCCGGAAGTTCTCAAGATGTGGACGCTTTGGTAAATCATCAAGAAGTGATGACATGAGAATAGATTCCTCATCCTGTGATTACAAGAAGAGAACTTGCCACAAATGCAAGAAACCTGGTCACTACATTCAAGATTGTCCTCAATTGGAGAAGAAATCAAAGAAGAAGAAATACAAGGATTATAGTTCTGATGACTCAAAGAAGAAGAAGAAGAAGAAATCTTCAAAGTCCTCATCATCAAAACCCTCGAAGTCTTCATCTCACAAGAAGAGCAGCTCCAAAAAGGCTCGGGCATTCATTGGCAAGGAAATGGACTCTGAAGCTGAATCTGAGGAAAATGGGGAAGAGGAGGCATCTGAGGAGTCAGACTCTGGTATGGCGAGCCTAGCCCTCGCTAATGCATTCGTCAGCAAGTCCATCTTCAACTCTGAGGAAAATGACCTCCCCAACACCGCTAACAACGGCGATGATGACAACGCTCCCACCTATTGCTTCATGGAAAAGGTGTCAAGGTACTCAAATACCCCTCCTCTGAATCAAGTGAGGATGAATTTGATGAAAACCTCAAGCCTAGCTATTCTAAACTTGCTAAAATTGCCGTGAAACAACAAAAGGCTTTTGAAAAGGTTCACAATATGCTTGACAAGAGCGATGCTATGTTGGGTGAAGAAATGGATCGCACTAAAACTTTGACTGAAAATCTTCAGAGACTTTAGTCTAAGTTTGATAACCTTTAGAGTCATCATAACACTCTCTTATCTGATCATGAGAAGCTTTCTTATGAATTTCTTCAAATAAAGCAAGATCTTGAGAAGCTAAGGGTGAGTTATGAAGATCTTCAGAAGAAGCGTGATTCATTGCTTGCTCAACAGATCAGTGCCGCTCAGGAAGAATTCATTCCACCATGTTTGAAATGCATTGAACGTGAATTTGCTAATTCTTCACCTGAAAGTTCAAATGCGTCTATTTCTGCAAATTCTTCAACTATCTCTGCCATCACAAATTCCTCATCTGAGGATGCTGCTAGTATCACTGATCATGCAGGGCTGAAGGAATTGTATGTGACAGGCATGTACATAAGCCTCAAAGGGCATCAGGCACTTTGTGATGTGCTTAAAAAACATATCCTCAATAGGAACCCTAGGAAAGAGGGTATTGCCTTTGAGAGGAAACTCAATGCTGATGGGACCTACTAGAAACCTAAGCAGTATGCCAAAACCTCATGGGTTGCTGCGAAGGGACCTTCAGTGGATCCATCCACTTTATCTGGCTTTACATGTGAATCTTCATATTCTTCTCATGAATCATTTGACTCCAACTATAAACTGTTCAAAAATCAGAATGGTGAAGTATTTGCTAGATATGTTGGCACTAACTGCAGGAACGACCCCCTATGAAGAGAATCTGGGTTCCGAAAAGGTGCCTTGAAAGTCTTCAGGTGAATGTTATCATGAATCCACCGATGAAGAAAAGAAACCCCAAATCAAATTCTTCATATGGACCAAATTATTCATATGGATCCAAGTCCTCATATGGACCAAATTCCTCACGTGGATCAAATTCTTCATATGAACATCATCGTGCTAACACTTCTGTTTCGCAGGGAAGATCTAAGGGCTATGAATATGTGCATTATTCTTCAAACCATTATGTTCAAAAGTCCTCGAAGAATTTCTCTGCTTATTCATATGCTTACTCTAACCCCTCTTATGTGAAACGAAGTGGATTGGCGTCTATGCCACCTTTCTCTTATGGAGCTCGCAGAATGATGAACTCTTTGCCACCCCTCCAGATGTGGGTGGTGAAGAGAAAGAACTAATCTCTTATGCAGGGTCGGGTCTCTAGACGGACTTAAATGTCTAAAGAATTTGCTGGAGACCTGAATATGCTTGAAAGGACGCAAGCCAGTCATGAAGAAATGAATTTTCATTTCACACGTCCTCGTATTGCTATATCTGTTCTATTGCTTGATGAAATTGATCTGATGAATTTGATGTCATATTCTTCACTGCTGAAGTATATGAGTTCGTAAGATGCACCAATTCATCTGCAGGATGATTAACCCAAAGCCACTGAGTGGGTCCTCGATACTGGATGTACAAATCACATGACTGGTGACAGGAACTTATTGATGGATACTGCTTTATCTCCATCGCATCTGAAGAAGATCACCTATGCTGACAAAGGAAAACGCAAGGTACTGGGTGTAGGTAAGGTTGCAATCTCAAAGGATCGACACGTGGACAACGTCATGCTTGTCGAGTCCTTAAGGTTCAACCTCATGTCTGTCTCAATACTTTGTGATCTTGATATGGTTGTTGCCTTTGGCAAGTATCATTGTGTTGTGATCCTGGAAGCTGACAATTCCAAAGTCTTCGAAGGCTTTAGGAGAGGAGACTTGTATATTGTTGATTTCTCTACAGGACCACAACCTGCTACATGCTTACTGAAGGAAATATGCCCTAGAGGCAATAATAAAGTTATTATTTGTTTCCTTATATCATGATAAATGTTTATTATTCATGCTAGAATTGTATTAACCGGAAACATAATACATGTGTGAATACATAGACAAACAGAGTGTCACTAGTATGCCTCTACTTGACTAGCTCGTTGATCAAAGATGGTTATGTTTCCTAACCATAAACATGAGTTGTCATTTGATTAACGAGATCACATCATTAGGAGAATGATGTGATTGACTTGACCCATTCCATTAGCTTAGCACTTGATCGTTTAGTTTGTTGCTATTGCTTTCTTCATAACTTATACATGTTCCTATGACTATGAGATTATGCAACTCCCGTTTACCGGAGGAACACTTTGTGTGCTACCAAACATCACAACGTAACTGGGTGATTATAAAGGTGCTCTACAGGTGTCTCCGAAGGTATTTGTTGGGTTGGCGTATTTCGAGATTAGGATTTTTCACTCTGATTGTCGGAGAGGTATCTCTGGGCCCTCTCGGTAATGCACATCACTTAAGCCTTGCAAGCATTGCAACTAATAAGTTAGTTGCAGGATGATGTATTATGGAACGAGTAAAGAGACTTGCCGGTAACGAGATTGAACTAGGTATTGAGATACCGATGATCGAATTTCGGGCAAGTAACATACCGATGACAAAGGGAACAACGTATGTTGTTATGCGGTCTGACCGATAAAGATCTTCATAGAATATGTGGGAGCCAATATGAGCATCCAAGTTCCGCTATTGGTTATTGACCGGAGACATGTCTCGGTCATGTCTACATAGTTCTCGAACCCGTAGGGTCTGCACGCTTAAAGTTTCAGTGACGATTGTATTATGAGTTTATGTGATTTGATGTACCGAATGTAGTTCGGAGTCCCGGATGAGATCGGGGACATGACGAGGAGTCTCGAAATGGTCGAGACGTAAAGATTGATATATTGGACGACTATATTCGGACATCGGAAAGGTTCCGAGTGATTCGGGTATTTTCGGGGGTACCAGGGAGTTTCAGGAATACGAGGAAGAAGTAATGGGCCTCATGGGCCAAGTGGTGGAAGAGAGGAGGCAGGGTGTGCGGCCCCCTAGCCCAAACCGAATTGGACTAGGGGGCCGGCCCCCCTTTCCTCCTTTTCCTCCTTCTCCTTCCTTCTCCTTCTCCTCCTTCCTTTCCTCCTCCTAGTAGGAGTAGGAAAGGGGAGTCCTACTCCTACTAGGAGGAGGACTCCTCCTCCTGGCGTGCCCATAGAGGGCCGGCCGGCCGCCCCCCTTGCTCCTTTATATACAGGGGCAGGGGGGCACCTCTAGACACACAAGTTGATCAGTTGATCTCTCCTAGCCGTGTGCGGTGCCCCCCTCCACCATATTCCACCTCGGTCATATCGTAGCGGTGCTTAGGCGAAGCCCTGCGTCAGTAGCAACATCATCACCGTCACCACGCCGTCGTGCTGACGGAACTCTCCCGTGAAGCTCTGCTGGATCGGAGTTCGCAGGATGTCATCGAGCTGAACGTGTGCTGAACTCGGAGGTGCCGTGCATTCGGTACTTGGATCGATTGGATCATGAAGATGTATGACTATATCAACCGCGTTGTGCTAACGCTTCCGCTTTCGGTCTACGAGGGTACGTGGACAACACTCTCCCCTCTCGTTGCTATGCATCACCATGATCTTGCGTGTGCGTAGGAATTTTTTTGAAATTACTACGTTCCCCAACAGTGGCATCCGAGCCTAGTTTTTATGCGTTGATGTTGTGCACGAGTAGAACACAAGTGAGTTGTGGGCGATATAAGTCATACTGCTTACCAGCATGTCATACTTTGGTTCGACGGCATTGTTGGATGAAGCGGCCCAGACCGACATTACGCGTACGCTTACGCGAGACTGGTTCTACCGACGTGCTTTGCACACAGGTGGCTGGCGGGTGTCAGTTTCTCCAACTTTAGTTGAACCAAGTGTGGCTACGCCTGGTCCTTGCGAAGGTTAAAACATCACCAACTTAACAAACAATCGTTGTGGTTTTGATGCGTAGGTAAGAACGGTTCTTGCTAAGCCCATAGCAGCCACGTAAAACTTGCAACAACAAAGTAGAGGACGTCTAACTTGTTTTTGCAAGGCATGTTGTGATGTGATATGGTCAAGGCATGATGCTAAATTTTATTGTATGAGATGATCATGTTTTGTAACCGAGTTATCGGCAACTGGCAGGAGCCATATGGTTGTCCCTTTATTGTATGCAATGCAATTGCGCTGTAATGCTTTACTTTATCACTAAGCGGTAGCGATAGTCGTGGAAGCATAATATTGGTGAGACGACAATGATGCTACGATGGTGATCAAGGTGTCGCGCCGGTGACGATGGTGATCATGACGGTGCTTCGGAGATGGAGATCACAAGCACAAGATGATGATGGCCATATCATATCACTTATATTGATTGCATGTGATGTTTATCTTTTATGCATCTTATCTTGCTTTGATTGATGGTAGCATTATAAGATGATCTCTCACTAAATTTCAAGATAAAAGTGTTCTCCCTGAGTATGCATCGTTGCCAAAGTTCGTCGTGCCCGGACACCACGTGATGATCGGGTGTGATAAGCTCTACGTCCATCTACAACGGGTGCAAGCCAGTTTTGCACACGCAGAATACTCAGGTTAAACTTGACGAGCCTAGCATATGCAGATATGGCCTTGGAACACTGAGACCGAAAGGTCGAGCGTGAATCATATAGTAGATATGATCAACATATTGATGTTCACCATTGAAAGCTACTCCATTTCACGTGATGATCGGTTATGGTTTAGTTGATTTGGATCACGTGATCACTTAGAAGATTAGAGGGATGTCTTTCTAAGTGGGAGTTCTTAAGTAATATGATTAATTGAACTTAAATTTATCATGAACTTAGTACCTGATAGTATCTTGCTTGTCTATGTTTGATTGTAGATAGATGGCCCGTGCTGTTGTTTCGTTGAATTTTAATGCGTTCCTTGAGAAAGCAAAGTTGAAAGATGATGGTAGCAATTACACGGACCGGGTCCGTAACTTGAGGATTATCCTCATTGCTGCACAAAAGAATTACGTCCTAGAAGCACCGCTAGGTGCCAGGCCTACTGCTGGAGCAACACCAGATGTTATGAATGTCTGGCAGAGCAAAGCTGATGACTACTCGATAGTTCAGTGTGCCATGCTTTATGGCTTAGAATCGGGACTTCAACGACGTTTTGAACGTCATGGAGCATATGAGATGTTCCAGGAGTTGAAGTTAATATTTCAAGCAAATGCCCAGATTGAGAGATATGAAGTCTCCAATAAATTCTATAGCTGCAAGATGGAGGAGAATAGTTCTGTCAGTGAACATATACTCAAAATGTCTGGGTATCATAATCACTTGACTCAACTTGGAGTTAATCTTCCTGTTGATAGTGTCATTGACAGAGTTCTTCAATCACTGCCACCAAGCTACAAGAGCTTCATGATGAACTATAACATGCAAGGGATGGATAAAACAATTCCCGAGCTCTTCGCAATGCTAAAGGCCGCGGAGGTAGAAATCAAGAAGGATCATCAAGTGTTGATGGTCAAGAAGACCGCTAGTTTCAAGAAAAAGGGCAAAGGGAAGAAGAAGGGGAACTTCAAGAAGAACAGTAAGCAAGTTACTGCTCAGGAGAAGAAACCCAAATCTGGACCTAAGCCTGAAACTGAGTGCTTCTACTGCAAGCAGACTGGACACTGGAAGCGGAACTGCCCCAAGTATTTGGCGGATAAGAAGGATGGCAAGGTGAACAAAGGTATATGTGATATACATGTTATTGATGTGTACCTTACTAGAGCTCGCAGTAGCACCTGTGTATTTGATACTGGTTCTGTTGCTAACATTTGCAACTCGAAACAGGGACTATGGATTAAGCGAACACTGGAAAAGGACGAGGTGACGATGCGCGAGGGAAATGGTTCCAAAGTCAATGTGATCGCGGTCGGCACGCTACCTCTACATCTACCTTCGGGATTAGTTTTAGACCTAAATAATTGTTCTTTGGTGCCAGCGTTGAGCATGAACATTATATCTGGATCTTGTTTGATGCAAGACGGTTATTCATTTAAATCAGAGAATAATGGTTGTTCTATTTATATGAGTAATATCTTTTATGGTCATGCACCCTTGAAGAATGGTCTATTTTTGATGAATCTCGATAGTAGTGATACACATATTCATAATGTTGAAGCCAAAAGATGCAGAGTTGATAATGATAGTGCAACTTATTTGTAGCACTGCCATTTAGGTCATATCGGTGTAAAGCGCATGAAGAAACTCCATACTGATGGACTTTTGGAATCACTTGATTATGAATCACTTGGTACTTGCGAACCGTGCCTCATGGGCAAGATGACCAAAACGTTGTTCTTCGGTACTATGGAGAGAGCAACGGATTTGTTGGAAATCATACATACAGATGTATGTGGTCCAATGAATATTGAGGCTCGTGGAGGATATCGTTATTTTCTCACCTTCACAGATGATTTAAGCAGATATGGGTATATCTACTTAATGAAACATAAGTCTGAAATATTTGAAAAGTTCAAAGAATTTCAGAGTGAAGCTGAAAATCATCATAACAATTAAATAAAGTTTCTACGATCTGATCGTGGAGGAGAATATTTGAGTTATGAGTTTGGTCTACATTTGAAACAATGCGGAATAGTTTCACAACTCACGCCACCCGGAACACCACAGTGTAATGGTGTGTCCGAACGTCATAATCGTACTTTACTAGATATGGTGCGATCTATGATGTCTATTACATATTTACCGCTATCGTTTTGGGGTTATGCTTTAGAGACGCCTGCATTCACGTTAAATAGGGCACCATCGAAATCCGTTGAGATGACGCCTTATGAACTGTGGTTTGGCAAGAAACCAAAGTTGTCGTTTCTGAAAGTTTGGGGCTGTGATGCTTATGTCAAAAAGCTTCAACCTGATAAGCTCGAACCCATATCGGAGAAATGTGTCTTCATAGGATACCCAAAGGAAACTGTTGGGTACACCTTCTATCATAGATCCGAAGGCAAGACTTTCGTTGCTAAGAGTGGATCCTTTCTAGAGAAGGAGTTTCTCTCGAAATAAGTGAGTGGGAGGAAAGTAGAACTTGATGAGGTAACTGTACCTGCTCCCTTATTGGAAAGTAGTACATCATAGAAACCGGTTTCTGTGACACCTACACCAATTAGTGAGGAAGCTAATGATAATGATCATGAAACTTCAGATCAAGTTACTACCGAACCTCGTAGATCAACCAGAATAAGATCCGCACCAGAGTGGTATGGTAATCCTGTTCTGGAAGTCATGCTACTAGATCATGATGAACCTACAAACTATGAAGAAGCGATGGTGAGCCCAGATTCCGCAAAACGGCTAGAAGCCATGAAATCTGAGATGGGATCCATGTATGAGAACAAAGTGTGGACTTTGGTTGACTTGCCCGTTGATCGGCAAGCAATTGAGAATAAATGGATCTTCAAGAAGAAGACTGACGCCGACGGTAATGTTACTGTCTACAAAGCTCAACTTGTTGCAAAAGGTTTTTGACAAGTTCAAGGGATTGACTACGATGAGACCTTCTCACCCGTAGCGATGCTTAAGTCTGTCCGAATCATGTTAGCAATTGCCGCATTTTATGATTATGAAATTTGGCAAATGGATGTTAAAACTGCATTCCTGAATGGATCTCTGGAAGAAGAGTTGTATATGATGCAGCCAGAAGGTTTTGTCGATCCAAAGGGAGCTAACAAAGTGTGCAAGCTCCAGCGATCCATTTATGGACTGGTGCAAGCCTCTCGGAGTTGGAATAAACGCTTTGATAGTGTGATCAAAGCATTTGGTTTTGTACAGACTTTTGGAGAAGCCTGTATTTACAAGAAAGTGAGTGGGAGCTCTGTAGCATTTTTGATATTATATGTGGATGACATATTATTGATTGGAAATGATATAGAATTTCTGGATAGCATAAAGGGATATTTGAATAAGAGTTTTTCAATGAAAGACCTCGATGAAGCTGCTTACATATTGGGCATTAAGATCTATAGAGATAGATCAAGACGCTTAATTGGACTTTCACAAAGCACATACCTTGACAAAGTTTTGAAGACGTTCAAAATGGATCAGGCAAAGGAAGGGTTCTTGCCTGTGTTACAAGGAGTGAAGTTGAGTAAGACTCAATGTCCGACCACCGCAGAAGATAGAGAGAAAATGAAAGATGTTCCCTATGCTTCAGTGAAAGAACATGCGGTGCCCCCATGTTTGGTTTTGGTAATTGATGACAATCTCTATGGACTAATGGTTTCCTTGAGTTATATTTGAAGGTTTTGTCCATAGGCTTTTCTTGGAGTGCATGTGTTGATTTCAAGGAGAGTTTGTGTCGACCAAGGTGTTATTCAAGGAATTATCCAAAGATTGGTCATGTGAGAGTTGAGCTTATTGCAAGTATGTCTTGAAGAATAAGATTGTGTGATCATTCATGTCTACCTTCAAGACATCATTCAAATGAAGAGAATTGGAAAGGTTCAAGGTTGATCAAGACTAAGTAAAGAGTGAATCAAGTTGATCAACTCACAAAGAGCAGAAGATGTACTGAGAGGGATCAAGTGATCCCATGGTATGGTAAGAATTGTCAATTTCGCGTTGTGTACTAACCCATGGTCTTCGTGAGAGTTCTTTGTGGGGTTAGGTTGCGGTGTGCAAGTTCAAGTGGAGCATCACGAAGAGATCAAATGCTTGAAGCTTGCCGTCCTTTGTGGTGATAATGGACTTGTGAAGATGTGCGGAAGAGTGGCTCACCCATAGTGGAGTATGGGGGAGCAATCAACTAGTCTTCATCGAGCCAACACAATCAAGAAAGGTGGTCCAACTTGACGGAGTCAAGATTGTCATCATCTAGCTCAAGTGGACCATGTGCAAGGCAAAGGTTTGCCCTTTATAGGTTTTCTATTTTACCGGTCTCATGATGGTAGTTGGGAGACCGGGTTATAGGATCGATTGCCGTACTATCAAGGGGGGCTCTCGATGAGTAGCTTGATCGTATCGTTCGTAGAGAGCTCAAACCATTGCATCCTTGCATCATCTTTCTTGGTTCTTGTTTGGTTATCTTTGTGAGTCTTAGAGCTTATGGTCATCTTGATGACAAGCTTGAGTTCATCAAAAATGGAGTTTGCATGCATCTTCTATGATGTTTTCGATGTTGGAGGTTTTGCCGATTCTTCTCGGTTGGAGGTTTCACTCCTCTTTTTGTTAGGCATACCTCCCCTGCCTCTTCTTGCTATCACCAGTCGCTGTTTTGATGCTACTCGTCGTCTTGTTTCCAACAAGCTTGAGTTTGCTCAATTTGGAGCTCATATGCAGAAGTTATGGCAATTCTTGTTTTCTTGGAAGTGGTTTTTGTCTGGTCCCAGCGGTAGTACCACAAGCCCCAGCGGTAGTACCGCTTGGAGCTCTCAGCCGTTGTACCGCTACTTCCGGGCGGTGGTACCGCCATCTTGCTCAGCAAAGACTTGGGCGGTTGTTCCGGCCAGCAAGTACCGGTCAGGCCTCTGTTTTGATGCGGTACTCGGGCGGTGGTGGCCCGGTTGGTCCGGTCGTACCGGTACCACCGGTGTTTGGAGCGGTTCTACCGCTCAGGACTTAGCCGCCCGAGCGCTCAAGGCCATGCGGTTGCACCGGCCCGGTACCGCTCGACTACCGCACTCAGGGGTGACTCCCTTCTGTTCCTATGCGGTGGTTGAGCGGTGGCTGGGCGGTTGCTCCGGTTGTTCTTCTCAACCAGTGCTACCGCCGGTCGCCCGGTTGTACCGCCTGGTAGGGTTCTGTACGTATACTGTGAGTCCCGGTTGTACCGGGACCAGGAGCGGTAGTACCGCTCGTGTGCGAGCTGAGCACATAACGGTTGGATTTCCCCCCTCCTATAAAAGGGAGTCTTCTTCCCCAATGAACCCTATCTCTTGAGCTCGTTTTTGCCCCCATTGTTGACCTTCTTTGAGCTTGCTAACTCTCAATCCCTCCATGGATTCTTGCTAGTTTTTGAGGGAAAAGAGAGAGGAGATCTAGATCTACATTTCCACCAATCACTTTCTCCTCTATGTGAGGGGAACCCCTTGGATCTAGATCTTGGAGTTCTTGGTGTTCTCCTTCTTGTTCTTCCTCTCATTTTCCTCCTAGCATTAGTTGCTCCGGTGGGATTTGAGAGAGAAGGACATGTGCACTCCGTGTGCCCTTGCCATTGCATTTGGTGCATCGGTTTGAGTTCTCCATGGTGGTACGTGGAAGTGAAGTTTGAGAAGCTTATTACTCTTGGGTGTTTGGGCACCCTAGAGCTTGTTCCTCTTCGGTGCCTTGGCGCCCTAGACGGTTGGTGTTGTTCGGAGCTCAATCATTGTGGTGTAAAGCTCCGGGCAAGTGTGGGGGTCTCCAATTAGGTTGTGGAGATCGCCCCGAGCAATTTGACGGGTACCGGTGACCGCCCCCAAGGGTTGCCAAAGTGTACGGGTTCGGTGACCGCCCCCAAGGGTTTCCATTTGTACGGGTTCGGTGACCGCCCTCAAGGGTCCCTTAGTGGAATCACGACATCTTGCATTGTGCGAGGGCGTGAGGAGATTACGGTGGCCCTAGTGGCTTCTTGGGGAGCATTGTGCCTCCACACCGCTCCAAACGGAGATTAGCATCCACAAGGGTGTGAACTTCGGGATACATCATCGTCTTCACGTGCCTCGGTTATCTCTTACCTGAGCTCTTTACTTATGCACTTTACTTTGTGATAGCCATATTGTTTCTTGTCATATATCTTGCTATCACCTAGTAGTTTATCTTGCTTAGCATAAGTTGTTGGTGCACATAGGTGAGCCTAGTTGTTGTAGGTTTTGTGCTTGACAAATTAACCGCTAGGTTTATTCCGCATTTGTTCAAGCCTAAACCGTAATTATTTTAAAACGCCTATTCACCCCCCTCTAGGCGACATCCACGATCTTTCATTCAGCCATAGGCTCTATCATGTATGCAATGCTGTGTACCAGACCTGATGTGTGCCTTGCTATAAGTCTAGCAGAGAGGTACCAAAGTAATCCTGGAGTGGATCACTGGACAGCAGTCAAGAACATCCTGAAGTACCTGAAAAGGACTAAGGATATGTTTCTCATATATGGAGGTGACAAAGAGCTCATCGTAAATGGTTACGTTGATGCAAGCTTTGACACTGATCCGGACGATTCTAAATCGCAAACCGGATACGTGTTTATATTGAACGGTGGAGCTGTCAGTTGGTGTAGTTCTAAACAAAGCGTCGTGGCGGGATCTACATGTGAAGCGGAGTACATAGCTGCTTCAGAAGCAGCAAATGAAGGAGTCTGGATGAAGGAGTTCATATCCGATCTAGGTGTCATACCTAGTGCATTGGGTCCAATGAAAATCTTTTGTGACAATACTGGTGCAATTGCCTTGGCGAAGGAATCCAGATTTCACAAGAGAACCAAGCACATCAAGAGACGCTTCAATTCCATTTGGGATTTAGTCCAAGTGGGAGACATAGCAATTTGCAAGATACATACGGATCTGAATGTTGCAGACCCGCTGACTAAGCCTCTTCCACGAGAAAAACATGATCAGCACCAAGGCTCCATGGGTGTTAGAATCATTACTGTGTAATCGAGATTATTGACTCTAGTGCAAGTGGGAGACTGAAGGAAATATGCCATAGAGGCAATAATAAAGTTATTATTTATTTCCTTATATCATGATAAATGTTTATTATTCATGCTAGAATTATATTAACCGGAAACATAATACATGTGTGAATACATAGACAAACAGAGTGTCACTAGTATGCCTCTACTTGACTAGCTCGTTGATCAAAGATGGTTATGTTTCCTAACCATAGACATGAGTTGTCATTTGATTAACGGGATCACATCATTAGGAGAATGATGTGATTGACTTGACCCATTCCATTATCTTAGCACTTGATCATTTAGTTTGTTGCTATTGCTTTCTTCATAACTTATACATGTTCCTATGACTATGAGATTATGCAACTCCCATTTACCGGAGGAACACTTTGTGTCCTACCAAACGTCACAACGTAACTGGGTGATTATAAATGTGCTCTACAGGTGTCTCCGAAGGTACTTGTTGGGTTGGCGTATTTCAAGATTAGGATTGGTCACTCCGATTGTCGGAGAGGTATCTCTGGGCCCTCTCGGTAATGCACATCACTTAAGCCTTGCAAGCATTGCAACTAATAAGTTAGTTGCGGGATGATGTATTACGGAACGAGTAAAGATACTTGCCGGTAACGAGATTGAACTAGGTATTGAGATACCGATGATCGAATCTCGGGCAAGTAGCATACCGATGACAAAGGGAACAACGTATGTTGTTATGCGGTCTGATCGATAAAGATCTTCGTAGAATATGTGGGAGCCAATATGAGCATCCAGGTTCCACTATTGGTTATTGACCGGAGACATGTCTCGGTCATGTCTACATAGTTCTCGAACCCGTAGGGTCCGCACGCTTAAAGTTTCGGTGACGATTGTATTATGAGTTTATGTGATTTGATGTACCGAAGGTAGTTCGGAGTCCCGTATGAGATCGCGGACATGACGAGGAGTCTCTAAATGGTCGAGACATAAAGATCGATATATTGGACGACTATATTCGGACATCGGAAAGGTTCTGAGTGATTCGGGTATTTTCGGGGGTACCGGGGAGTTACGGTAATACGAGGAAGAAGTAATGGGCCTCATGGGCCAAGTGGTGGAAGAGAGGAAGTAGGGCGCGCGGCCCCCCTAGCCGAAACTGAATTGGACTAGGGGGCCGGCTCCCCTTTCCTCCCTTTCCTCCTTCTCCTTCCTTCTCCTTCTCCTCCTTCCTTTCCTCCTCCTAGTAGGAGTAGGAAAGGGGAGTCCTACTCCTACTAGGAGGAGGACTCCTCCTCCTGGCGTGCCCATAGAGGGCCGTCCGGCCTCCCCCCTTGCTCCTTTATATACAGGGGCAGGGGGGCACCTCTAGACACACAAGTTGATCAGTTGATCTCCCCCAGCCGTGTGTGGTGCCCCCCTCCACCATATTCCACCTCGGTCATATCGTAGCGGTGCTTAGGCAAAGCTCTGCATCGGTAGCAACATCGTCACCGTCACCATGTCGTCGTGCTAACGGAACTCTCCCGTGAAGCTCTGCTGGATCGGAGTTCGCGGGATGTCATCGAGCTGAACGTGTGCTGAACTCGGAGGTGCCATGTGTTTGGTACTTGGATCGATCGGATCGTGAAGACAAAGGACTACATCAACCACGTTGTGCTAACGCTTCCACTTTCGGTCTACGAGGGTACGTGGACAACACTCTCCCCTCTCGTTGCTATGCATCACCATGATCTTGCGTGTGCGTAGGAATTTTTTTGAAATTACTACGTTCCCCAACACTTACTTGCAAAAGCTTCAGAAGGCTGGCTATGGCATCGACGACTTGGTCATGCTGGCATGAGGAACTTGCACACTCTCGCGAAGAAGAAGCATGTCATTGGCATCGAGAATGTCAAATTCCGCAAGGATCACCTGTGCGGAGCTTGTGAAGCCAGAAAGATGACCAAGGCCAAGCATCCCTCAAAGACCATCATGACTACCACTCGTCCATTTGAATTGCTTCACATGGATCTCTTTGGCCCTACTCATTATGCCACATTCACTAATGCTGCATCTTTATATGGCTTTGTCATTGTTGATGACTATTCTCATTAAACATGGGTGCATATCATCACTTACAAAACTGAAGTGCAGGAAGTCTTCAACCGATTTTCCTCGAGGGCTTCAACCAACTATGGTGTGAAGATCAAGCACATCAGAAGTGACAATGGGACCGAGTTCAAAAATACTGGTCTTGGTGACTATCTTGATGAACTTGGTATTACTCATGAGTTATCTGCTCCTTATACTCCTCAGCAGAATGGCGTCGTGGAGCGCAAGAACATGACTCTTGTTGAGATGGCTCGCACTATGCTTGATGAATACAAGACGCCTCCTCGCTTCTGGCCTGAGGCAATTGATACCGCGTGCCACATCATCAATACGGTATGTCTTCACAAATTCTTCAAAAAGACATCATATGAACTCCTCACTGAAAAGAAATCCAATGTGAGTTATTTCAAAGTCTTCGGTGCTAAATGTTGGATTAGATATCCTCATCACAATTCAAAATTTGCACCGAAAGCACATGAAGGTTTTATGCTTGGTTACGGAAAGGATTCACACACCTATAGAGTCTTCAACACCTATCACCACAAGGTTGTTGAAACTGTATATGTGCGGTTTGATGAAACTAATGGCTCACAAAGAGAGCACCTACCTCCTGTGCTAGATGAAATATCACCTAAGGAATCCATCAAGTTCAAGGCTACTAAGGATGTCATTCCTACCGAAGAATCTGCTGAAGAAGTCATTCCAGAACGTGAAGAACATCATGCTGGTGCACCTGAGGAAAATGGCTCTGAAGAAAATGCTGAGCCGACTCAACATTGTCAACCCACTCATCCTCGCGTTGCAAATGAAGTGTAGATTGAGAGAATCATTAACGACATCAAAGCACCAGGTCCTCTCACACGCTCAAAAGCTTCACATTTGTCTAACTTTCATGGGCACTTTGCTTTTGTCTCTATCACAGAGCCCACCAAAGTAGATGAGGCACTTCTGGAGCCTGAGTGGACTCAAGCAAGCAAGAGGAATTACATCAATTCGAGCTCAACAATGTCTGGGAACTCGTCAAGTGATCAGACCCACGCAAGCACAATATCATCGGCACCAAATGGATCTACCGCAACAAGCAAGATGAAAATGGCCTTGTGGTGAGGAATAAGGCACGACTTGTAGCTCAAGGCTACACACAGGTTGAAGGAATTGATTTCGATGAAACTTTTGCACCTATTGCTAGACTTGAGGCTATTCGCATATTGCTTGCTTATCCTAACCATCATAATATCATCTTATATCAAATGGATGTGAAAAGTGCATTCCTCAATGGTAAGCTTGAGGAAGAGGTATATGTTGCTCAACCCCCAGGTTTTGAAGATCCAAAGCATCCTGACCAAGTCTTCAGACTCAATAAGGCCCTCTGTGGCCTCAAGCAGGCCCCTCGGGCATGGTATGATACTTTGAAGGAATTCCTCATGAAGAAAGTCTTAAAACCTGGTTCACTTGACCCAACTCTTTTCACCAAAACCTATCATGATGAATTATTCATGTGCCAAATCTATGTTGATATTATCTATGGTTGTACTAACCAACGTTACACTGACGAATTTGCCTATATGATGAGTGAGGAATATCAAATGTGTTGGGGATATGATTACTGGAGGTAAACCGACTAGGAGTGGTCGGGTTAGCTCCACGAGGATAGAAGCCCATGAAGACATGAAGGTGGTGGCGCTTTACGAAGGCCCAAGGCCCAAAGGCGGGTTAAAGCCTGTAGATGTAAACCGACGCTGTCATGTAACTTGTGCCCACCTTTGGGCCTTCAAGGAGATGAACTTAAGCCAGGTTAGCCTGAGTTATCTGATCTTTCACCTTCGCAATCTCCACATTGTGCTGGTCCCAGGCTGCTGCGTCCACCTCCGCGGCCATCAATGTTGCCAAAGTGTCGAACATATCAGACAGAACTTGAGCCGGAGGCGGCGCAGAGCCCCCTGCTCTCGCTGGCGTTGTTGTTGCTGAACCGGAGAGCATTGCCGTGGAGGTTGATGAATTGTGTGCTGATTGTGTACCGGCCATGAAGATAGCGACCCGGTTTGGCAGATCGAGGGGGTCCAGAATACTATTGCCATCGGAACCTCCGATAATTCGGCCGTCCTGCAACTGATACAACGATGTTGTATTCGTTCTCTCTAGTTGAAGACTCGTCGCCAGAGCAGACAACGGTTTCTCCATCAGATGCCGGTCCATCCTCATATTCCGCTCCATGGATGACACCTACGAAAACATTCCTTGCTGCGGGCTGAACTGGGGAAGATCTTGCACGCTAAGCCGTCTCGATGATGTCGGTGCAGGTGTCCGGCTCAGGGCCCGGTTCGCCGATCTTGCCGATGAAGACGTGAATCCCACCAAAGGGGACCCGATACCCGTATTCGATTGAACCGGCCTCGGGACCCCATCTTGCGTCGTCGATGTAGAGCTTGCCGCGATGACTCTTTGTCATCCGGCCCACAGCGTATCCCTTGAGTCCGTCAAAGCTGCCCTTCAAGAACTCGAAACCATCGTGCGATAGCCCCACGGTGGTGCTTCAAGGAGATGAACTTAAGCCGGGTTAAGTGCTTCGGTGACTCGAATCTGGTGGCTCAACAGGTATCTGGCACTTGGGATTCTAAGGACCCACTCATGGCTGCATATCGACGAGAGGTGGACATAATGGCTGGTCATTTCAAGGGTTATCAAGTTGAACATATAGACCGGCGAAAGAATGAAGCAGCGGACACTTTAAGCCGCCTTGGCTCTCAGCGTAAACGGGTCCCACCCAATGTCTTCCTCGATGTATTGCATAATCCGTCGGTCAAGATACCAACAGAGGAGGAGTTGGCTATTCCTGACCCGGAGGCTCAATTGGTGGCAGCCTTGCATGTTATACCAGATTGGATAATCCCATACCTGGCTTACATGAACCAGGGCGAGTTACTAGAGGATGAAACCTCGGCCCGATAGATAATCCGGCGTTCCAAGTCAATGACCATAATCAACAGGGAGTTGCATCGTTATAGCGTCACAAGGGCAATTCAGCATTGTGTCTCTCCTCAGGAGGGTTGTGAGATTTTGCGAGAAATCCATGAAGGGGATTGTGGTCACCACACCGGTTCAAAATCTTTGGTGGCTAAAGCCTTTCGTCACGGCTTCTATTGGTTAACAGCTCATGCTGATGCTGAGGATTTAGTCAAGAGGTGCGATGGTTGTCAAAAATTTGCACGCCGCGCTCATGTTCCGACTTAGGAGTTGAGGATGATTCCAATAACTTGGCCATTTGTGACTTGGGGGCTTGATATGGTTGGACCCTTTAAGAGATCCAAGGATAAAAAGACCCACCTGTTAGTGGCAGTTGACAAGTTCACCAAGTGGGTGGAAGCAGAGCCAGTCAGTAAGTGTGGTGCAGCCACGGCGGTTCAATTAATCAAAAATGTGATGTTCCGGTTTGGTTTCTATCGGTGTCAAAACCAGCGGATCTCGGGTAGGGGGTCCCGAGCTGTGCCTCTAAGGCAGATGGTAACAGGAGGCAGGGGCACGATGTTTACCCAGGTTCTGGCCCTCTTGAAGGAGGTAATACCCTACGTCCTGCTTGATTGTTCTTGATGATATGAGTAGTACAAGAGTTGATCTACCACGAGATCAAAGAGGCTAAACCCTAGAAGCTAGCCTATGGTACGATTGTATGATGTCCTACAGACTAAAACCCTCCGGTTTATATAGACACCGGAGGGGGCTAGGGTTACACAAGGTCGGTTACAAAGGAGGAGATATACATATCCGTATTGCCTAGCTTGCCTTCCACGCCAAGTAAAGTCCCATCCGGACACGGGACGAAGTCTTCAATCTTGTATCTTCATAGTCCAATAGTCCGGCCAAAGGATATAGTCCGGCTGTCTGGAGACCCCCTAATCCAGGACTCCCTCAATAGCCCCCAAACTAGGCTTCAATGACGTTGAGTCCGGCGCGCAGTATTGTCTTCGGCATTGCAAGGCGGGTTCTTCTCCAAATCTTGAATGTCTGTTAAGTAGTGTCTGACCCATAAATGTTGGACTTGTTGGCTTCTGTGCTCAATAAGGGCTATCTTCCACGCGTCGAATGAATACGAGGTGCCAGGGCGTTTTTACATTCGCCCCTAGCCAGGTAAATAAATTATCTATTAAAGGGATGGGGATTCTTAGATCCAATCCATACCATCCTCCCACGGCGAGAATCCATCAGAGCGCGCTTCAGAAAAATCCACTCTAACATGGCCGACCACCGCAGCTCCTCCTCCCGCCGCCGTAGCCCTAAGCCCGGTGATTGGGAGAGGTGTTCCGTCCCACACAGTCGATTAGTAGTGCTGCAGGCTTAGGAATTTCTCCCTCCAGCGTATATGGTCCCCGTCCGAGCCGGGCTCGCCATCTATAATGGCGGGGATCAAGCGGAGAGCTTCCCCAGCCCCTCAAAGGGGGAGCGGGTGTGCCTTGTTCCTTACTTACTAAGGGGACCCGAATTCCCAATTCATCCGTTCCTCCGCGGGCTCCTGGAGTTTTACGGCCTCCAACTGCATAATTTCACCCCTGCTTCCATATTACACATCGCCGGCTACGTTGCCCTTTGCGAGTTATTTCTGGGCTGCGAGGCTCATTTCGAGCTATGGAAAAGGTTATTTTGCCTTGTGCCCCGCACACAGAAGGGGTCACTTTATCAAGTGGGCGGAGCCGAAATATGGCGGATCGCCGAAACCGGATACCTGTCCGGTACTCAGAAGAAGACGTCCGAAGACTGGCCTTCGGAGTGGTTTTATATGGAGGACGTCCCCCTTCCAGACCCTGTTTGGCGGGGTCTTCCCGAGTTCAACAATGCTCCTCTAAAGAAACGCCGAAGCTGGCGCCCACGGAGCCCCCAGGAGGAAGACAACGGAGAAGTCCTTTACCCGATGAACCGGATTAAAGCGCTGGCTCAATTAGGATTGACAATAATCGAGGTTATGTCAATATGCATAATGCGGGGAGTGCAGCCACTTCAATATTGAGGGCGCCCCCTGTGGTGTTTTAACGGGGAAGATGATGCCACCCGTTGCGGGCGTAAGGGACCGGACTCCGCTGCTGCTTTGGCAAAAATCCTGTCCGAGTTGTTCAAGGGAGAGGAAGAGGAGTTCATCCGTATCAAGCCACGGGATGGATTCTCCATCACTACAAAAAAGACACATCCGTGACATTTTGGGCCGAACGAATTTTTTTTCAGTCATACATATGACACTTCTATGACGATAATTGTGACAAAACCCAGTATCATCATAGATGTGGTGGGCTCCTACTTCTATGACAAAAAATCATGACAAAAAATGGGCTTTTCGTCCTGGGTGGGCCGGAGACGCAGCTGCATGACATTCTTTGGGCCGTCCATGATGAAAAAAACTGTGGTAGAAGCGAGGGGGAGGAAAATTTCGGGGAGTTCCCGGTTACGGTGGGAGGTCGGGGGCCGAGCGATGCGCGCTTCTCTCGTACATGTACGCGCGTGTGTGCGAGGCGCTGGCTCTAACTGAACCCGAGCGAGGCGTTGGGCTCTAACTGAACCCGAGCGATTGCACTGCAGGCTACGCGTTACTGAACCTGAGCAATCGATCGATGGCTGTTAACTGAACCCGATCGAGTGATTCCTTCGCTACTGCTGCTAACTAAAGCCGATCGATTG